>NC_141758.1:41501011-41812761 GCF_982258835.1 Parasteatoda tepidariorum | reverse complement strand
TTATGGATAAATCTTAATAGTTGGCACCTCTATGTATTTACTGCAAAGTTTGTTTTTGCTGTATCCATCTAGTTTTTTTTTAATAACAGTCTCCTGAAATTCTGAAGGAATTCTGAATGAATATACATTTATGAATTAAATACAGTGATAAAATATTTTGTTATACCTTGGGAAATTTCTGCTTCACAGGGTAAACATTCTCCAAAATGGCATAAGCTTTTACAAGAATGGTTACCACAGTTTAATGTTTTATCACAAATAGAGTCACAGGTTTCTTGGTTAGACTGCTTACACGTTGTTGTCTAGAACCAAATAAAAAGATACAAGATTAATAAAGTTTTGGAAACATATAATTGTTATAAAGTGAAATTTATTTGGATTGTAAAAAATTATTTTGGATTGCAAAAAGTTATAAAATAAAATTTTAAACTCATTCTTTTGAAATTCATAGCATTTTTTTTTCAATTATAATCAGCCAAAAAGTTTACTAGTTAACAAAAATGGTTCAATATCAGGAAACTCAAATTTTTCATATTTAATTTTAAAGCTAACTTTAAAATTAGGATTGTAATAAAAGGTCTTTTGTTACTGAAGCTTTAAGCAAATTTTTAATAACTTTTAATTTGGTCTACTACATTAATCTTATATTTAAATTAAGACACCTCAGAACCCATTAAAGTTACTATGATTACTATTTACAAGACACTCAACTGTATTGTTGCTTATTTCCATGCAACTACCTTTCTTTGAACAGTATTTTTACAGATGATTAAAAGTACAGATGATTAAAACTTGCCCAACAGAAATTTGATAGTACTTTATTTACATTGCACTAGAGCGCTACAATGGGCTATTGACACCCGTCTGGGAAATATTCCAGAAGAAGATCTGGAAAAATGCTGTCACAATTTTAATTCTATGCCGAAAATTTCTAACATTATCTCTTTATTAACCACAGAAGCTTAGAAAATTTGGGGTGATAAAAAAAAAAAAAAAAACTGGAAAAAAGTTAAATAAATAAGAAAAGATCATAAAATTGGTGCAAAATTGTTTATTCTTATTCAGGGTGCGAAGCCAAATCTTTCAACAAAAAATAAGCACCTTTTAAGTACTATTTAAGCACTATATACGTTAACAAAATGAAAAATAATTTTCAGAGTTTAGATGATTATGAGAAAATAACTAGTTTCTGATAAAAACACTCTTTTCTTGATTATATTAGCCGTTATAAAATGATCAAGAGATTTTTAGGTTTGATATCAGAGGGTGGAAAATGAAGTCTGAAATTGAGAATATCTTGCAAAATGCAGCAGTTACACATGAGAAGGCAATAATCTCACTAAACCCAGCTCAGTAGATGCACATACGGACTCGTGAGTATTTCACCAAACATATAAAATTATTAGCGCTTATGTACGCTATGGACCGAAGGTATATGAAAAGCAACAATATGAAAAACACACTTTTTTTAAGGGCTTTTAATTAACGAAAATCGAAAATAAGCACCTTTAAGCACTTTTTAAAAATGCTACGCACCACGTTTTTAAGAAATATAGAAAAATTAACATTAACATTTAAAATGACAGATAAAATTCACAAGAAATTGCAATGAAAAATACAATGAATACAAAAAGATATATTAAATAAATAAATTTATTTAATACCTTGAAAGTTTTACCACATCCACAAGATTTTTGCACAACAATTACACAGGTAGGGCATGGTCCAGGGTGACATATTTCCTTGCAAAGATGAGTACACTCTGGCCTTTTCCTGCTGCAAATTTCCCCACAGCTATGAGGAGTGATATGGTAATTTATCTCAGGATTCTTTTGCTTCCCACAGAAACAGTAATAGTCATAAGGAACTTTACTTGTTAAGCTCTGACAGGCAGGGCAGCGCCACCCTCCATCTGAAAGGAACAAATAATTACATTAAAACTGAAAAAAAAAAAACTCAGATTTCAAATGAATAATTTTAACTTTATAATTAGATATTGAATAAGTTTTTGAACAATACTAAGGTAAAACAACATTAACTCACAAGAGTCATTTTTTAAAGGTAACATGGATTTGACCATGTCTGAAATAGTCTTATTTCAGTTTTACCAAGTCATTAAAAAAAGAAATAGTCAAGTATAAATTGGGAACAGTTGCAGTGAAAAAAAATACATTTTTATATTTGTTGTTTCATTAGGCTGTCTAAAAGAGCAGCTAGCACTTTTTTACAACTAAACCTTAAACTTAAACCAAAACCTTAAACGATCGAGCATCTTTTTGGAAGAACCCTAAGTTTATAAATAAAATTAGCAGTTGTGAAAACACACAAAAAAAAACTACTAATTATTTTGATAATATTTAATGTGAAAAACAAATTCATTGTTTTATCAATTAAAATCATTGGTTATATTCTATCAAACAGTTAAATTTGTAGGTCTGGAGCAGTATCAGAATTTGTTTATGGTGTATGCATAAGTTGGATAAAGTACGCTGTTATAAGAGAAGCATAATTCTAGGATTGGATCATTTTATTTTGAATTCAAAAGTTTGATGAGAAATGATAAAATTTTTATTAAGGCAAAAAAAATTATTTTTTTTATTGGTATTTTGCTTAAACAATTTCATGAAATGTAATGACATGTTTAAAACATTTAAACTCTGGGAACCTACCATCAAATCTTAGGGTTCCACAGAACACTATTTGGGAACCGCTGTTCTAAAAGTTTAACAAATCAAATCTATCTAAGAGTTGGCTATTCATGTATTAATGCAGAGAGAAAATTTTTAATCTCATTTTAATTTTTTATATTTATTCATGTTTATTTTTATTTATACATCTCCTTTTTTTATATACATGCTATTTAATTTCATACCTATTTCTTTATACTAAATTCATAGAATTAAGGACTATGATTAGTTTTGAACTACCTCAGACCAATTAATCAAATTTAAGGTAATGGAAAATATTATACATTTCATATTTTTAACAAAATTAAAATTGCATATACAGTAGGGAACCAATTATCCGGAACGATCGGGACCATCGCTATTCCGGATAACTGATTTTTCCGGTTTTCTGAATCGCTACAAAAAGCGGTTTTTTTCATTGTTAAACCCAACTAAAAATATAATTTTATTTGGAAATAATCTTAAAAAGAAGAAAAAACGATGGATTAATACACTAATGATTATTTCCAAAATGATGATAAGGTGAACATCTTTCAAAAAGAAAGAAAAATCCTAAAATCTCATGAGGAAAAAAAAAATTTTTTTTTTTTAAATGGCGGGAAAATGTATCGAATTTCGTTCCGGTTTTTTTGTTTTCCGGTTTTCTGATTTCCGAATAACGGGTTCTGTACTCTGGGGTCTGTCTAGGTTTTTCTGAAAGGTACCCATTTTGAGAAAATTTAGACATAATTTGTGAAAAATTAAAAATTATATTAAAAAATCAACACAAAAACATAGTAAAAATATAGATTTATCGTTTCTTAAGGGATACAAGAATAAAATTTTAAGAAAAAGTATTTTGTGAAACTACCGTTTTTCCTAAAATTGAATTTGTGAAGGTACCGCTAAACGGTAGCAAATTCGACCTGGACAGACCCCTGGTACTGTATATATCTATGAATAAACATACAAATTAAATTTTATGTTACAGAATTGCACATATTTTAACATTTCTTTATGACTTTCTCATTCAAAAAGGCAAAATTGCTCCCTGAAAATTACTTTGTAGCCTTTATTTACATTATATTTAAAAACAAACCTTCAACAGTAGCTGCAGGAGAACGTGCCCATTTCCTAATGCATCTTAAATGAAAAACATGGTAACAGCTTAAGCAATGCCACATCTGGTCCTTTACTCTGATTGACTCACAACACACTAAGCACTCACAATCGCCTTTACTTAAATGCTGGATCAACAACTCTGAAATAATATATATTAGGTATAAATAATTTAAGAGACAAATAGTTTAAACATTTCATTACTAACAAATACATTAAATAGAAAAACAGCCAATAAAATTCATAAATATAATGTAATTCAATTTTCTAAAAAATTTAGTAGTAATTATATATTCATTAAACACATCAAAAACTTGTATAAACATTCATTAGTTAAAAAACTAGGTATTATATAACTACATTAATCTCTCAGACAGGGTTTAGCTTAAAACAACACAACTTTTATGAATTCTCTTAAATTTCCATTTATGGGTCTATGAGACAATTTGTAATACGTCATCAGATATTGTTATATTGTCAATTTGACTAATAAAACAATGTTCTGCTGTTAAGTGTTTTTTATTTATTTATTTTTTCTTTTTTTTTTATAATGGTCTGACTTTATTTGTAAATGAATAAAATGAATCTACACAAGAGTTTAGTAGGTAAGGCTTCTTTTTCATTTATTAAACTTTTCATTATTTTGGGTATTTATCCGTTATAGAGGCCCGTAAAAAATAACCCTACTATCACTGATGCCAGTAATTATGGCACTAAGTAATATACTAGGATTGTGTTAATAGGTAATGTAATATTACCCTTAATGCATATCACATTGCTTATTAAAATAATATGGAAATAAATAAGGAATGAAAATTCAGATTTTAGACCGAGCAAAATAGAAAAAAAAACATTTGTTTCCAATTTAAAAAAAATAAGTGTGAAGATGTTAAGATGGTCAATAAGTATCAGTAATATGCATGCACTAACAGCTAAGGCCAGGTGTCCGTAATCTATGGATAGGTAGGTATATTCGAACTTCAGACAATTCTAGATAGATGGGTCAATAAGTATAAGGCTTTGTAAAAAATAAAAACTAAATAATTAATTCTAGTTTAAAATTATTTTGCAATTTAATAAAATTAAAACAGGGATAAAAAGACAGCTTTTTGCAACAGAGCAAGATCCAAGTGCTTAACAAATCCATACGCTAAACCAAAAGTATGTAAAATATTAGTGTCTTTCTAACCTTTAACCATCTCGTCAAAAATTTACAATAAAATAAATCCAAAAGAAAAAATTAGTAAAAGTTATAGAAGTATTCATACAATTTTCAGATTTGAATTTTCTTTAAAATAAAATTCAAAAGATCAATATAAGATAAATTACTTAAATTTTTTGAGATGTATTGTGTCAGAATCTCATACTTTTATCATCGTCTCAGTATAAAGGGCAAACAATAAAAAGTTAGGAAAGACTCCATTAAATAAAATTGAAATTTTTTTAATAATAAATAATATAGAAAAAAATATTAAATGAAAAAGTGTTACTCAATTCAATACAAAAATTTATTTATGATTTAAAATTAAAATTATGAAGTGTATGAAAACTTCGCAGAACCAGAAGACACTTTATGCAGTGTCCACCTTACAAGATCTGTATTTAAAAAAAAAAAAAAAATTAAAATTTATTTTATAACTTTTAGCTAAATGTTTAAATAAAATGCATCGAATGTTTTTTTTTCAATTCTCATAATATTCAAATAAAAAAAAATTAAATGAAAAACATAACTTAAAAAGTTTTAATCAATTAAGTTTTGCAATTAATACTACATACTTTGCATCAAGGGAGAAAAAAAAAACAGTTTCTTGCATTTATGTATGAAAACGATTTTTCTAAGAACTGTAAAAAAATAATTTTTAAAACTTGAATGCAATCAAAGTAACATTTAAGCCTGATAATAATCATTTAGATAAATGTTTAAAATAAAAAAAAATTTCTTGAACAGGTCTAAAAAAAGTATAAATGCACTGAGAGTGTTTGTTTTTCTTTCTCAAAGGTTTTTAAGCTCCGCTTATCTTTTTTTTAATTTTAATGTCAAGCTGAAAAAAGATAAGGATTATTTATAATGCAAAGAGCTCCACACAATTGCTTATACTCTTAAAATCAACTAAATTAGACTTTAAATAATAAAACTAAATATTCTAGCTACTTGTGATAGATTATAATCTTCTGAATATTTCTAATAAGAAACTATGAAAAAATCTATAATATATAAAACATTTAGCTTTAAATGATAATAATAAATAACAAATCACCAAAGAAACATAAAATTAAAAATAATTATTTTTAAACCTGCCCTGCTTAAAAATGTTTGTGTTGAAACTTGTTTACAGCAAAATATATCATCCTATTTTGCAATTATCTTTTTTTAATAGTAATTACTCAGGATAGCAAATGTTAAAAAATTATAATAAATTATACATAAAATCAGATATTATAGTGCAAATTTTTTTTTATAGAAAGCTATAAAAAATTATTTGCACTATAATATATAGTAATGACTGCTTTTTAGTGAGCAGATTTCAAATGGAGAGTAATTTTTTTTTCCAGTCACATATGGATTTTTCACAAAATTGACTTAGAGATTCCATAATAAAATGCCTATTGTACAGATTCTGAAGTAGATAAAAACTATCACTATATAGTCATGTGAGGTATTACATATGTATATTTTTAGACTGAATTGAATGACTGTGAAATCAAGTTGATAGGACAAATAGTTTAGAAGTTATAAAGGTTTTAGGAATAAAAAGTGTAGTTTTGTATTAACTACCAATTTATGTGTCGTGTGTTGCTGTACAGGCTAGTACAGACATTATTTTATATGAATTTTGTTGCATTGAACTACATGTGACAAAAACTAAGTCATCAGGATTAAAAAATTAAAAGTTAAGGAGATTCTTATACATCAAAAGTACAACTTTGCTCTTATACTTATTTACATGTTTCATGCTGTTATATAGAAAAGTAAGACATTTTTTATTGTGTATTTTTTTATTGCTAAATCTAATAAAATTTAAATTAATGGGACTAAAAGTTTTTAAGCTATGAAGGTCTTAGGGGCAGTTCAAAAAGTACGTACATCCCGAAGGGGGTGGGAGATTTGCTATTTTGTATGATGGGGAGGGAGGGAGGTATTATACAAAGTATGTACATTATAAGCATAACACACATTTAAATTTGACTTTTTTCTACACATGTATTATACATATGTTTGTTCTTGTGTTTTTTTTCACACGGCAACCACTTGTTAGAATGAGCAAATCAGTTCTCAAAAAAAGTTGTCTCGTAAAACAAAAAATTGCAAACACCAAACTTTCCCCGAAACTTTTTCTGTTACCATCCTGAAAACATCCTCCTGCAATCACAGCACTGCCACCCCGAAACCCAAAACCTTTAATTTTATTTAAAACATAATTATTTTAATTTTTATGAAAAAGGGGTGTAGACTAATAAAATGTACATACTCTAAAGGAGGGGGGGGGGGATTAAGACCTTATGTACGGTAATGTACGAAGGGGGGAGGGGGTTAAAATTTCTCCATTTTTGTGTACGTACTTATACATGGGGGGGGGGTATAAATTCAAAGTTGTAATTTTCTTACATAAACCCTGATTTCTTCTAAACTGTTAGTTTTATTGACTTAATTTTGTTTTAATTTAACTTAACATAAAAAAGTATACAAGGAACAACACATAAGTAGGTGTAGGTAATAAAAATAAATAAATAAATAAGCAGAACATTTATAAATTCTAAAGTACTAGTTTTATCAACTAGAGGTAGGATTCAGCTCAGCAAAATAAAATACATCACATCTCATTTGTCTAGATAAAGATATCAAAAGTTTCTTCTCTTGGGCTAAGAGCCATTTTCAAGTATAATCTATCAAAGCAAAAAAAAAAAAAAAAAAAAAAAAAAAAAAAAATATTACAGTACAGAACCCGTTATCCGGAAATCAGAAAACCAAAAAACCGGAACGAAATTCGATAAATTTTCTCGCCATTTTTTTTTTAAAAAAAAAAAACATTTTCCTCATAAGATTTTATGATTTTTCTTTCTTTTTTTAATGATGTTTACCTTACCATCATTTGGAAATAATCATTAGTGTATTACTTCAGTGTTTTTTCTTATTTTTAAGATTATTTCCAATTTTTTTTTAGTTGGGTTTAACAATAAAAAAACGGCTTTTTGTAGCGATTCAGAAAACTGGAAAAATCAGTTATCCAGAATAGCGATGGTCCCGACCGTTCCAGATAATTGGTTCCCTACTGTATTTAAAAATTTGTTTTGATTGATTCACTAAAACTAGCCTAAATACCATCAGTTTAAGCTAGAGGTGATAATTTAGGACACTAAATATGCATCCATGTCGTTAGAAGATAACAATACAATAAGGTGGCTACTAAAATTTAAAAAAAAAAAAAATACTAAAAAAGTTTGACAAATTTTCAATTTATGAGACAATGGTATGTGAGCGAATGCTTTTATTTCCTGAAATCAGTGTCTAAAAATCTATTAGAATCAGTTCGTTGCTTCTAGAAAATTTTTTTGATATCAGACTTGCATTAAATTGTACTTGTTAAAATATCAAACCGTGACGTATGAACTAAGATTCAATTTAGATTACAAGTGTCACAAAATAAATAAACAAATAAAATTATTTTCAGTTTCAAATGTATTCAGTAAATATTTGATCTGTATAAAACATTCATTGTGATGATTACAGTCTTTAAAAAACCCTTTTTAAAAGGTATTCTATAAAAGTTATATAAAAGATAAATAAACAAAATAAATATACCTCTTTGATTTGCATCATTTTCTTTATACCTTGACAGCTTTGAGCTGCGACTTTCTTTATTAAAAACTCTATTAGATGAAGTGTTTATTTTCTTTTCATCATCGATTCCTGACGAGTAATGATAAACATCAGTTGGAGAAGCAATTGCATCATACTTTCGAGAATTCGAATGAGTTTTTCTTTTGGCATTATCATTTGTATGATTCATACTTTCATACGCATAATCCCTATTGTAATCAAAATCATAATATGTCTTTTGCTGTTCTTTCAAAACATGGGTTTGATCTCTGCTAGGGGGGTAGGAACAATACAAAGAAGTGTTTCCCGTGTTACTACTGCTTTCAAATGAATTGTATGATCGTGAATGAGGTATAGCCTTATTTGCATGCCTCCTGATATAACGACCATCGACGATTTCACCTCTTTGGGATGCCGCTTTTGATTCTTCATCATAATCCAACTTCTGATCTGACTTTTTATAAGATTCAGTATTTGCTGAAGGTATATTTTTACTTTTTGAATGCTTCCAACTTTGTCTTACCTCTGTAGATGAATTTCGAGATGTAGAAGGTGGATTATGAGTGGACAATTGCGTAAATTGTTCATTTTCGGCATAATTAGATTCACCGTTTGTAGAATTCGATATCCTTTTTCTATAATCAAATTTATGAAGTGGTTTTGAATGATATGCATTACTACTGGAACCATTGTTGTGTTCTTCCGATCTAAACTTAGCTTTACTAGAGTGATTTCCATGGGACAGGCGATTGGTCGCATCTTTTGGAATATATCGTTGATTTACATAAGATGGAAGATCATTATCGACTATGGCATCCTCGTTTATGCTAGAACTGTTTGAGCAGTCAGAAAAAGGTTGATGACTAGATTTATTTCTTAAAGCAGTTCTTTCTTTGCCTTCATATGTATTGGATGCAGCTGAACTATCAGTAGCGGCCAAGTCTGAGTTTTGATAGTATTTTTTCTCAGAGTTATAGTTTCTTGGATGACCCCTGTTATATCTCATCCCTCTTTGATTTCTGAAATATCTTGGATTGAAATCTGCTCTTGCTCCTCTTCCTTCACTTGATTTTGGCTCAGCCATAGCTAGAAAATTTTAGTTCATTAGCTATCATACCAAAATAGAAAAATGGAAAGAAAAAACTATCAGTTGACTTTGTTAGTTGTTTCCTTCATTTTTAAAGAAAAGCAAACAGTACAAAAGCTGTAAATTCATTTGCAGCTTATATATTGTTACTGTAAATCATTTCCAATATTTTTTAAAAAAATATTTGGCAAGATTGACATTTTGACTTCGTGTCATTGCAGTGCTATAATATCATTTTAGGGTTTCGTTATTTATTATTAAAATATCTTTGAATAAATAAAAATTATAGCATTATTATCAAATTATTGTAGGGAAATAAATAACTAATTTTATTGATTTATTTTTAAATTGCAAAAATAACACATTTTAATTTTTTTCTTAAGTAAATATAATTATAATTAGCATAAAAAAGAATTTTTTTGGAAAACATTAGTTCATTAATAACTGTTAAAATAATATTTTTATTTAACATATTTCTCTTTGTTCCACAAACTTAGCTACTAAACACCCTAATAACACAAACAAATTTGGCAATTTCTCACACTATATTGGCAGCCCCTATAACCAAGAAGCCTGATATTATCTTGATTCAATTTTTAAATTATATAAAACTACATATTTTGAAGCTAGAAAAAGAACAATTTTCTTACAAACTAAATATTCTTATGCATATACTTTTAAATAAAATAAAATACAGCTTACAATATTTTAAATGAAACTGTTGCCTGCAAAATCACTGATAAAACTTTGTTTTTTACTAACTCCTAAACTTTTTTGATCTATCAGTTTGACAAAGAACATTTTAGGAAGATTTCTGTTACTGTACTCACATCAAAAAAGTTGCAAAATTTGGAAGACTTCCAGGCAGTGGCATTCAAATAAAAAATAAATTATAGAAACACAGAAGGAAGACATTCAAAGAGTATAACTTATATACCCACCTCAGGTCATATCACAACATATTATTTGAAGAAATTTTATAAAAAATAAATGGCTTTTTTTTTTTTTGGTGCTTTGGCAATGATAGTTGGTAGGAACAGGTACTGATACAGAAATATTCCCAAAAATTTAAACAAATATGAAGCAGCTTGTGGGTAAAGAGACATTAGTAACAAATCATTTAACAGCAATAGTTGAAATGTAATTAGTATAAAATTTGCAAAGGATAATTCTAATATATTTTTCAAAAATATGCATGCAGAATTTTTATAAGAGTCAAAATAAACATCAAATTTTTGTTGAAAGAAATTTGTAGCAGCTTCAACATGGGAAGCACAATCAATTGTTAAAAAATAATCCTATGGCCTGGAAAAATTAAACATTGGAGACAAATTTTTATAGAACTAAAAATTTTTTAAGCTTTGCTTCATAAAAACATTTCACAAGTTTCTAAACATAACTCCTTTGAATTGGGTATATGTACTATATACTAATTTTATGGCGGACAATCCTAAAAAGGTTATGCATCCCTGAGATACTTCTTGACATATATAGGTAAGAGATATCATTTTTAAAAAGAATAATATTAGAATAAAAATGTAAATTAAAAAACATATCTTTGTATAGTTCATATGATGTTTTACATAAATATGAATAATAGAAAGTTACATAGGCTATGTTTTCTAATGTTTCCCTTTTGCAGTTAAGTAGCAAAAAATATTTTATTCTTAAATCAATGCAAATCATGATCACATTTGAATAGTGGTAATTTTATACTAAGAAGGAGGTATAACGTTTGGAAATTTAAACTTTTAAATTAACAACACCTTGAATAATATTTAAATCTCTGAAAAAAATTTGTTCGAAGCTAACTTAAAAAGTAAAGATTGGAATTTTTGAAATAATATTTAAAAAAGCAACAGGTTTACACTAAAAGTAAATGTAACTTTAAATAAGAATGTTCTTTGAAGGAAAAATCATTAAAAAAAATAATTTATGATTGATGCATCTATAATACTTAATTTATACTATAATAATAAATATTTTTGGAAAATATAAATAATTTAAGGCAATAAATCTGTGGACATTTATATTAGGATATGCCTACTTACTCGATGGTAGTTCTTGCCTTTGAGTGACACGCAAATAGTTCACAAGTTCTTTTACTACTAAAACACAACGTCAACCTATGATACCTATTTATGTAATATATATGATTTGTTTTGTTAACGTTGTGCAATATATTTTTTTCTACAGGCAAAAGGGGTATAACGTTGATAAGATAATTCCGTTTATAACCCTCTGATTCGATTACTCTTTTGATGATCACAATTTAGTTCATAAAGTACTGCAGTTTCATATTGATATAAAAAAAAATTTAAATTTTTATGGAACTTTAAGTTGAAAAAGTTCAACATTTAGACTGCTGTATGTTACAGTGACAGATAATAGGAAGTGCAAACATTTGCATAATAAAATTTCATATATAATAGAAATTTTTTCTCACTTGTTCAGAAATTTATTGATGATAAAAGTTTATCAAAATAACTATTTTATTTGAGTTAAAATAAAAATATTTTTATCGATATAAATTAATCGATCAAACTTGTTTCGATTCCGATAATACTTGTTTGTAAACAATCGAACTAGAAATTTGTTGAAGAGCTTGTGTAACTTTTTATTTTACAAATTTATTTATATTTTTATAAAATTACAGTGACTACTCATCTTCAACTATGAGTAAACATCAAGCTGCTGGAACTGCAGAAATTTTAAGATCTGCTCAAAAAGATGAAGAATCTTTACGTTATATGAGACATATAATCTCAGACATAACACAGAGATGCTTAGGTTTCTTAAATATTGCATTTAATTCTTTTGTTTATTGATTATATATTTTCGTTATAGATTTGTTCACTATTATCCATGCATATGTATAATGGTGAAAAGGTTCATATAGAGTTTTAGTAACAAAATTATCCTTTTGATATTTGTTCAATTTTTTAGAAAATTAAAACATACAACTATTTTAAAATATCCAAAGAATTAGTGATAATATAAAGTTCAGTGTCGAAAGTATTTAAATTGAAGAGTAAGCACTGTGAAAAAGGAAACGTTTGTATTACATGATAGGAGCTAAAAAAAAATGGGTTATTTAAGTTTTCTAAGATTAAGTCTTCATTCAATGATTTTAGAAAATTGTTGTCTGTTAGAGTAGTTATTCTAGTAATGTTTCATTAAAATCAAAACTCTTTCGAGTTTGTTTTTATCTTTTTCCCCCTTCCTTTGGCTGTGTACTCCTTCCCATGGTGACTAGAGCATATTGCTATAGAATCAAAGGTCCATGGTTTGATCTTAGTTGATGTCAAGAGCAATTAGTTTGCACACCTCCACATAGGTAACCATAGACAGTAAACATGCGACTTTCTCACACCTCAATTGATGGCAACACTATATTACATTGTCCATGGCAGGCCTGTCCTCAACGGGGAGTGAGAGGGGTGTGTCTCACCCACCCCGAGGTTTTTTTTTTTCAAGTCAAAATCCCGACTTTGCCGAAATTCTTTCTTTGTTCTCGGAAATTCTTTCTTTCTTTCTTGGATTTTTCATTGGTGATGAGATTTAAACGGATTTCAATGTTATCTGAGTTTCGTCCATTTCGAAATCCCAGACACGACTCGGCGAATCTTGTTATGAATTGTGTTTTTAAATTTAGTTTTTTTTTCTCCTCCAAGAGTAACCATTTATGATAATTCAAAGCAAGATGACGGATAAAACAAGCCAAAATCCCGACTTTGCCGAAATTCTTTTATTATCGGATATTTCATTGATGATGAGATTTAAACGGTTTTCAATGCTATCTGAGTTTCGTCCATTTCGGGATCCCAGACCCGACTCGGCAAATCTTGTTATGAATTGTGTTTTTAAATTTAGTTTTTTTTCTCCTCCCAGGGTAACAATTTATGATAATTCAAAGCAAGATGACCGATATTACAAGTCAAACTCTCGAAAACCATTTCTCTTTTATTATTGTTTCAACGACACATTCTTAAAATTTAAGAAAATTTCTTTGACCTTAATTTTTAGTTAGCTAATAGTGTATCATAAAATTCAGATATTAATTATCTGAATTATATTAACTTTTTATTAGAGGTTTAAGTAATTTTTTTAAAGGAAGTAATGAACTTACATGAGTCTTTTTTAAAGAGTTAATAAATTTTAAATGAAATAATCGTGCCGGTGATGCAACCTATTTTTTTTTCTTTTACCTTCAAAATATTGGGTTAAAATTGCAAATAAGAGTACCTTTATTATTCAAAATATCTTATTTAAATTGTTAAATTCTGTTTAAACAACACAAATTATTAAATAATTTATATTTTCAGTTAGTAAAAGCTATTTTTCTACTATGAAGAATTTTATTAACTCCAAAGGACTTTAAACATTAAAAAAAGAAATGAAAAAAAAAGCATTTAATTTGTTAACTACCCTTCAGTTCATAACTTTTAAAATTCTATGATGATTGGATTATTATTTGAGTTAAAAAATTTTTAACCTAATATAAATTGTTGTGGGACCAATTCATATCTTTAGAACAATTAATCATCTCAACAAAATTTGATATTCTCTATGGAAAATAGTAAACATATATGTGATCCTCAATTCACCTTTATAAAAATTTCTGTTTTGAAAATAAAATACTATATTTTGCTTTTAATATTCTTTTTCGAGAATCCTACGAATTTTGAAACATTAAATTGAGTTACACTGAATCGAATCGACACTTCAATCATTTCACACAATTTGTGGATGGTTGCCGAGTTCAAAGTATTAAATGTTGTAATTTTGGATTCATTATTTCAATAAAAATAGGGTGAAAACAGAGGAATTCTTCGATTCCGAGTATTCACGGAAAAGTGGCAATTATGTTTGATCAAGCCGTTACCGACACTTTGAAGAGGAGCAAAAAAAGGGTGGTGCTGCGACTCCGATCTTGTGAAACAGCAGACAAAACCCCGGATATTTCTGTCAACTTGAAAAATCGAGGGTGTTTTAAAAGTGGTTAGCTAGAAATGCCCTAAGCTATATTTTCTCCTGTTTTCTCTTACTCTTTCTAAGAATAAAGACAGTATCTTTATCCACGTCGTTAAGAAGGGGAAGGAAGGGGCTCAATGCACATGCAGCTGTGGTACCAATTACTTCACTGACCTGTCTTTAACTTTCTAGTACGGGTACTTAGCTACTCAAAGCGTATTTTATAAATCCATATTATTATTGAATGAAATAGAAAATCCGCTCATGAGCCAACGATCATCCAATCTACCGCAGCTTCTTAAGTTTTGAATGTAAGTGTAATTTTTTTTTTATGAATACATATAAAAAAAATTACAATTGATATGATTTATATTGTTGATTCGCATTGATATTATTTGCAGTCTTATTGTCTATGATAAAATGTGTTATTATTTTCCAATTAAATTATTTTCTCAATTATTGCTTAAAAATTTAGGTAAAAAAACTTTCTCAAAAAAGAATTTTTTTTTTAAATATATATATATATATATGGGTAAAAATTTATTTTCATAAAGCAGATTAAATTATTTTTTAATCTCTTTTGTGCAGTAAAATGATTAAAAGAAAGAAAAAAGAGCAATTAAGAATGTCATGTTATTTATATTCATTAGTAGGAGCTAGGGATAGAAGAAGATCACATTTAAATTCCGAAAATTGGAATTCTTTTTCCGTGTCCAAACTGCAATCCATTATGAACAAAAATGTACTAATCCTTATTTTATTGAAAATGTAAGGTGATTAAAAATAGAAAAGTTTCAATTTTTTTTGATAAATAATTCTTTTTAGCTATTTTGTTGTATTTCTTATGTATTTAATGTTTTTATATTATCTTTTTGACTAAAGTTAACAATTTTTCATTTGTTTAAGTTAATTATTAGTAAAAAAAGCTTAATAATTTTGTAATTATGTAAAAATTCAATTCACAGTTTTGTATTAAAAATGCAGAATAATCATTTTAGGATAAATGCTTTCATAAGTTTTTATAGTTAACTCTATTAGCGTTAGCTGCACCAATGACAGTTGCGACAAATGAAGGAATTTTCAGCAAGATGAAATTGATTAAAAACTATCTTCGAACAAGAATGACCACTGAACGCTTAAATTCACTGCTTTCACTCAAAGCAGAAAAGATATTGTTGACAATATTAAGCTTGATAAGTTGGCAGAATATTTTTCTCTTTTAAAACAACGTCAAAGTAAATTTATGTAGCTAATATAATATAACGTAATTTTACTAATATCTTAATTTTTTATCATTTTTATGTGAATTTCTTCATTTATAATTTAAATGGCAAATATTTTCAATGTTTTTCTACATTATTTTTCTTATTTTTTAACAAATGAAAGGACAATTTACTTTTGAATGAATTTTGTTTTGAATCAATATCTTATAGAAGACTGTATTTGTTGATAATTACTTACTTATCTTCAAACAGTTGCTCTAATTAGCTTATGGTAACAACGTTCAGATGAAACGAAAGATAAATTTTAATTACTGAGTGATTTTTCAAAAAATATTTAAATATAGAGTAAAAAGTAGCTTAAAGTTGCATTGAAAAACATTTAAATTTACAACTTTATTCTTTAAAATTATTTCCACAAATAATTACTGATTACTATTACTGAAAACTTATTTTAATTGAATAAGTTTCAGTTTATTTAAAAATAGTTTTTTTCTTTAATATTTTGTAACCATTTTAATAATTAAAATTAATAGAAATGTAAAAACTAAATTTTCTTTGTATTATTTTAAATAATTACTGGTCAATAATACCACATTTTTCACCTATGGAGTTGCATTTTTAAGTGCTGTAAAAATTATTTCAATGAATAGCATTATGTTTATAACTAGTCGAAATGATTTCAAAATAAACTTTGGAAGCTCAAGTTGTGTGGCGCATTTGAACTCTTTTATCTGTTTTGTTTTACCTTTGATTATCAAGCTTTAACCATATGCAAATTATGTGTGTATATATATATATATATATATATATGACGGTTGGCAAAATAAACTTCAACACCCCCCTCCCTCTCTCTCGAATCGGTTAGCGACGGGCCTGGTCCATGGTTAGTTAAAACATGACAAACAAATCACCTGGATCTATTATCAACATGATAAATCAAACTGCCCTTAATATGTGATTTTACTAAGGGCCAAGTGATTTCTGAAGTTCATAATAAGCTCATGGTCAACAACAAGTCACTTTTGCCATGGTTGCACAAACACTCTTTTCCATGGTGGGTTATATTATTAAAGGTTATAAACCCAAAAGTCCTTGGTTGAATCTTAACTAGTGCAAAAAAAGCTACAATTCCTTATTATTCAATAAGGTTTAAGCAGGAAATGTTTTAATTGTCAGAATTATAAAAAGATCTATAATTATTCTTTATTTGAAATTTTGAAGTATTTTATTATAATCTTTCATATGATATTTAAAGAATATATTAGTTTTCTCTTTGCATTTAGTTAAATTGCAAAGTGACTGAAATTTTCATATTTTTTAAAGGGTATTATTATATTACTATGGGCAGATTAATCCATACAGATATTTATAACTTTTCAATATAATATTTACTTGTTTTATAGAAATAATTGTATTAACTATTTTGTTTTAAAATCTCTGAAACTAAAATAATTCAAGACATGCTTCATTCAACTGTTAAAGAATAATTATTTATCATTTCTTAGAAGATTATGTTGTAAATTTACACAGAAGTTTCTCATCAATTATCATATATATAAACGACAGCTAGTTCTGGGTTTTATTTGAAATTAACAAATATTACATTTTTAAATTTATAAATGCACTTCTCATAATTGTTGTGGTAATGTTGTTATTGTGAAAATGTATAAAGCCAAATATAATTAGGTATAAAATTAATACAATAGAAATTATTAATTAGCTCAAAAAAGGGCTTTGAGAGAGATAGCAATAATCATAAAGTTTCTGGGGTTTTTTTCCACTGAGAAAAAAAAATAATGCATATCTTTTGCAGTATTTTATAAATTTTAACAATATATATTGGAAATGCATTTTAAATTTTTTTCACAACTCTTTTATAACTAATTACAACAAGTTTCTTCGTGATTATCTATTTATATTTTTCCATAGAGAAAAAATAATGCATATTTCTTGTGGTATTTTATATGTTTTAAAAGGTTTCCTTTTTATTTTCAGGTATTCCTTTTTGGATGAAATGGAAGGATCTTAGTAACACTTGCTCAGACTTTTTATTTTTTAGTTTAACTACTTTATCTGGTAAATATTTTTTTTTTAAATCATTGTTGTAAAATCAAAATATAACCCTTAATATAAATTATGAAATTCATACAAATATATTAAGAAAATCATTTACAATCTTAACTTAAAACTAAGGCCAGTGAAAACACTTAAAAAGAAACTAAAAAAATACAATAATATTTAAATTTCTTTTCTTTCAATATGAATTCTTAAAGTATGTTGTTAAGAAACAAAGCAACAAGCAGGGTTTGTAATTATGAGAAAAAAGGTGTATGGGTAAAAATACTATTGCAGTCTGACTTAAAACTTTGTGGCCACCAGTAATTTTTAATAATTTGTAAATGGTGTGAGTTCAATTGCATTTGTTTTCAGCAACATGAAATCAGGAGTTCACCAAAATGTAGTAGCAAGTCAACTTTTACCTAAAGCAGAATTTCTTGCTTGGCAAAACTGAATCAATCAGCAAGACAACAGACAACAATTTATTAAATTAACAGTACAAGAAATTGGTTTCAAACCAACAATGTTGAAACTTGAAAATGGCTAGGTAAGTTTCCAGATCTTCACTCAATAGATTCAAAATCTGCTACTGAAGATCAATGGTATGAAACAGACCCTGAACTTTGTCCAAAACTAGGTCCATCTATGAAAATTAAAATGTTTGAAGCAGGGTTGGCAAGATTTTGCCGCAGGTGGAAAAAACCATGGTAAATACCGGTAAAAACCGTCCTGGCAAAAACAGGTTTTTGCCAAGCAAATTGGCAAAAAGTGGCAAAAACCTATATTTTCCAAGATGAGAGGACAAAAACACATTTTTGGTACAAAATTATTCCTAAAATTGAAATATAAATAATTACAAAAAAATTAACAAAGTTATTATTCCATAATTAAATTATAATGTAATAATATATCATTTTAGTAGTTTAAAACATTATTGATTGGAAAATTTGCGATTATTCACTTTTTTCCAGTGAAATGAACTTATTTTAAATTAATATAACTATAATTTAAAGCATAAAATATCTATCAAGATGTGTAGTTAATTATTGTACAAATAATAATTTTTTATAATATAATAATAATAATATTATACAAATAATAATATTTATTTATTTGTAAAAAAGCATTTATTTAAAGATTCTAAAATGAAAAGAGGTCAAAAACTTTCAATGTTTTAAAAATTATTGCCTTTGTTAAACTGGTTAAATTGGTTAACTTCGAGTTAAACCAATTATTAATATGTTAAAAATAATTTTTTCATGTAATGTATCAAAATTATTATTCCTTATGATTGATTTAAATTTGTTTCAAGTATTTTGTAATAATATTTAATCAGCAATTTAGATAATTTGGTTTTTGCCGGTTTTTACCAGTTTTTGTCGGTTTTTACCAAGTCTTTTGCCACTGTCCTGGCAAAAAAAACCTTTTTACCGGCAAAAACTCCAACCCTGGTTTGAAGTAAATCAGAAAAATGGCTCTTACTCATCTTTCTAAATATTTTTTATTATTTTTTTTATGTTAGCTTTTAAGTTTTTACTCAGGTTGAAATACTTATTTTGCTAATACCATTTTTTTTCTGATAATTGCAAATGCAGTTTGTTGAGTTATTTCTTAACAATGTACTTTAAAAATTAATAATGTAATAACATTTAAATTCCTTTTAATTTTATTTTCATTTTCTTAAATTTTTTTCTCTGGCCTTAAAGTTTTTACTCAGATTGTAATATGAATTACTATCAATTAAAAAAATTTGACAGTTCATTTGCGAGTTTGTGAAGTAAAAGTCTGAGTTTAAATAATGTTTTTCAAAAAAAAAAAATTATTTACTATTTAGCATGGGGAGGAAGCACAGAGATGAGCTTTGGCTTACTTTTGGAAAGCTCTATGTTCCCAAGCTCATAGACAACTTTAACTGACATATTAGCTGTCATGCCACAATAGGCATTACATATTTCCTAGCCTTAAAAATTTCTTTAATTTCTTAAACTTATTTTTTTAATCATTCTTAACCGAATTATAATTAAATTAAACCAATTATTTAATTTTTATTACATTTTATAAAAAGCGAATGTAAAATATTTTATACTTTTCTTAACAATCAATGTAACAGCTAACTTTCTATTCCAATACAATACTTATGTAAGACTCATTATTTCACTGTCGTGACTAAATCGAAAACAAAAATCTATTTATATCTCTTTATTTCTTACCACAAAAATGTTTCAGTTACATTATTATACTAATTCTCACAGTCTTTTTGGTGATTCCCTTTTGCCAAATTATTTTCAAATATAATATTGATTCAAAATTAATTACTGGTTGGCTTCATTTTTGGCTATGTTATCTTTCGATAAATCGTCAACCATGGATCTCTTCCCATGCTCCTACCTGTCCGTTGGGAATAATTTATTTACTTTCAATTTCTAGTTATTAGCGATTGGATTGAGGGACCTTTAGGCTTCTCAGTTCCCAACCGTTGAATATCAATCTTAACAGAAATTCTCGATGTTAAGAGAATGATTTTCTTGATCCCTATATTAATTGTCTGCACACATTTTCACTGGTCTGTTTGCAAATTACTCTAGTAGAGTTTTTGTTAAAAAGAAATTTAATTTGAATGCGAATGAAATTGAATGAACAATTACAATAGAATGAATATGTAATGTTCACAACTATGATAAAATGTGCTATTTTGTGACAAAAACATAGATTGAAACTGGAAATATAAAACAACATTCTACCCTTTACATGAATTGCTAATCTGAGAGACTGCTGGTAATCATTTTATGGTGACACAACTCAAATTTTAGTGGTCCAAAGCTAACAGATATTTATTAATTTTAAGCCCTAACTTTGTATGATATCTTAAAATTATTTTATATATAAAGTACAAAGACTTCTTTTTACTCATAGACTAAAGCTGTTAGTTTATATAAATTTGAATGAGCCTAATATCAGTGAGATTTTCTTGGGCACATGTCATATAAAAATCAAAAAATTTTAAGAGAAAGGCCAAGTAAGATACATTTTTAGAGATTATTTACTTTTCAGATTATGATATATAATCCTTTTTAAGTTTTTATTTTTACTATTTTTTATACTTATTAATAAAACCAAATGTTCTTTTGTAATCTTTTTGTTTGTCTTTATAAATATCCGTGAGCATGCAAAAATACATTTTGAATATTTAAATTTTTCCAGGATTACAAACACTTGGAGAAGAATATTCAAATATCATACAAGTTGACAAATCTTTGACATCAATACCATCAAAATGGGTATGATACAATTTTTATTTAAAGTTTCATTTTTTAAATAATATATTTCAATGCAAATTTTGTTTTATTTTTATAATTCTACCACTAATTGTTTTGCATCTTATACAAATTGAAAACTATAGATTTTATATGCTGCAATTTTTTTTAATTAAATAAAGTAAAAGGGATAAGAATATTTTATTTAAAAATTGTAATTCCGTTTGCTTTTGCAATATAAGGTAATTCGTGTGATCTGATAAAAATCCTCTTTTACAATCCGCACAAAACATAGAATTGTTTTCCAGTGGGTCCCCTCACACTGTAAGCTACAGGGAAGCAAAAATGCAGATTTTCTTGCTAAAATGGGTATTGGTATCCTTCAAAAGAAAAAAAGACCATTGTCATTTCACTCTGCGAAATTACAGATTACGAGAATATTCAAACAATTGTTTCACGCTGCAGCCTAAATTTCCTTCAAGGAGAAGAACTTTAGCTTCCTCTGTAAAGAGATCCATGTTCTGGACTCACCTTGTGCTTCTGCGGTGGCGAAATTTAGACTTTTGATTGCCCATAACTGTCTTCAGGCCTATTTGCATTGTTTTAACATGGTTGACTCACCTCAGTGTAATTTATGTGATACTGAACAAAACATGACTGCATGACATGAAT
Organism: Parasteatoda tepidariorum; assembly: GCF_982258835.1. Lineage (NCBI taxonomy): Eukaryota > Metazoa > Arthropoda > Arachnida > Araneae > Theridiidae > Parasteatoda > Parasteatoda tepidariorum. The sequence continues at coordinate 41,790,889 of NC_141758.1, read as the reverse complement.
GTGCCACTTGATATGTACTGTGAAAAAGTATTGGAGAGTCCGTAGTCAAGTGGCATGATAGCCAATAGACTGGAATTTGTAAAATAAATAATAAATCTTATAAAAATCCTTTAAATATGAAATGACTGCATTTTATTTAAAATATTTTTACGAACAGCTTTATTAGTGATATTTTTTATTGTCAGAAATGTTCTTAGTACTCAGAATCATTTTTAATGAATTTTAAATTTCTTTTTTGGTAAATTTTTTTAAACAATTAAAAATTATATTTAGTTTTATAGTTCATTTTAGAAAATTAATTTATGGCCCTGAATATTTAAAAAAGAGACAATAAACTACCATATATCCTGGCATATAACTCAATTTTTCATACCGCCAAAATTTTTCGAAAAACTGGAATTAAACTTATACACCGGTAATAAAGTCGGACATTCGTTGATCATGAAATATAGATGCTTTATAAACAATAGCATAGATATTATAACTCTGAATCAATATACCTTAACAAATTACCCATTTGAAAAACTATTTTTAATATGTTATGTACAATTAATTTTACATTTTCTCACATTATATTTATTTTATGTAGAGGTCTTTTTAGAAACATTAATTTAAATGACATTCAGAAAAAATTAAGAATAAATAATGTTAATATTGTAAAGTTATATACAGTGTATAGTTATTCAAAGCATGATTATATTCAATGTAATTATTTAAATTATGTACAATAATTTAATTTATGTTTAGAAAAAATTTAGAATAATTAAAGTTACTCTAATTTATTCAAGATCATTTCAAAAAATATTACTCAATGAAAACTTTTAAAACGTACCATGAAACTACAAATTTAAAGATTCCAGAACATTATTTGTGTCACACTCATTAAAGTTAGCAGTGTTGTCATGCCGATCCCACTCTTCAGTGGTTTCTACTATATCCTCATTTACTGAGTCCCACAAAATATCGTCTTCAACCCTGTCCAAAGAATTTACAATTCTATGCTTTATGAAATATTTTACAATAACATTTCAATCCTATAGTATTATTTGACACATGATGTTTGTAGGAATAATAATAGACCTAGTTGATCAACTTATGCATAGAGACATACTATAATAAATTATTAAAGGTTTCTATATTGAAGTTTGATGAGAAATCATCTACAAAGATTATATAAGTGTAAAGCTAGTATATCCATAATTATTACTAACAACCATTGATTAAAATAAGCATTTTTTCAAATATTTATTATTTCATACTTGAGAAGTAAATTTAGGACACATTAGCTATTGTAAATTACAATATTATTTAGGCTCAATAATTCATTTCTATTTAATTTCGAAAAATGAATCTACATTTCAGTACAAGAGTAGAAATTATCAAATTTAAAAGAAAAATTGCAATACCGAAAATAATGTGTAATGTCACAATTATGATGAAATGTGCTCATTTGTGATCAAAATATAGACCTAAACATGAAACTGAAAATTAAAAAAAACTGCATACTAACCCTTCTCATTGGCTGTTGGTTTATATTTCAATAGCTGAATCGAATCTGAACTAATTTATGCAACAACATTGCAGAAAGCATCATTTTTAAGAAACATCATCAACAAATACTATTCTAAATGTAAAATTTTAAATTCAATAAAGCGTTTTCATATATAATTTAGTGGTTAAATGAATGCATTTCTTTTGTTAAAATTTAGATTTTTATCATGTAAAATTTAATTAATATTTTCTTAACAAAAATTATTGGTTAAAAAAGTACATTTTTCAGTTTTTTTTTCTGAATGAATTAAAATATCTTACTCTTATTTAGTTAATGCTTTAAAATTATTTTTGAAATTATATCATAACATGTAGCATTAGTTTTGTTAAAATATTTGTATTTACATTTTTATGTTCCCTTTCAATTGGTGAAAAATAAAATGTTTTACTTTTTCAGATTAGGTTGAAAGACATTATAATTAAAACATTTGGTCACTACTTCTTACTTAGATACCAAACCTATTTAGAGAATAAACTGGCAATCATTACTCCTTCACCCTCTGCAGATAATGATCCCATCATTGCTGCATTTATTGCTCACTTACCTACTATATTCAAGGCCATCGCTATTATGCAGCGGATTCACCTGATTGCCTTTTATTTTACTGGGTCCTACTATGACTTTTCCAAGAGACTGACTGGTATAAAATATGTATGTACATTTATGCTTTTTCTAGTTTTTACAATCTTGTGGTTATATACTTGAGGTTCTCAAACTTTAGATATTCACATTTTGGAAGTTAGAAAATCAACACAAAATATAAAATTTTAACTGACAACTTTTAATGTATTTAGAAAAATGAATGACAAAATTGAATTTGCGATGCCAGGTCGTTTCATCATTTGAGATTGCAGGACATCAAATTTAACTGCTTAAAAAAATTTATTTTTAGAATAATTTCCCATTGTGGGCAGCTAAGCAAATATGACGGGGGGGGGGATTAAAATAAAGCAACTATTGCATATCTACAATTTATTATTTTGACACTTATAATTGTTACAAACTTTTACATGGTTTTGTTACATTAAAATTTAATAGAATGCAATTGCCTTGGTTTGTTTAGTGAGATTGTATTTGGTTGACATTTGGGTAGTGTTGCCTGTGGTTATAATTTATATATTTATTTGAATAACGTACAAGAAACTCACACATAAAAGTCATACATTCTTTTTTTCTTTTTTTTTTTTTTTTGCAGTAAATCTTTCATTTGATTGATGATGTAAAAAAAATTGATATTTGATTTTTTCATACACACTGAGAGCAAAATAGATCATAATATTCAAATGTTCTTAAAATATTCTTAAAAAAGAAATATTTTATGTTTCATATAATATGTTTCATGTTTTTTTTATATAAATTTTAAACTTTTACGTTTTGTTCTTCCTTTTTGCAGAGAATCGAAAAAATATTTCGAGCATAGTTTGAGAATCTCTTCTCGAAATTCAAGTTCATATTTATTTTAAAAAAATATATTCAATATATTGTTATTGGAAAAATATATATTTGTGAAAATTTGCTTTTTTTAAGTATAATTTTATACAAATAATTTCTTAAATATAATTTTAATATTAAATAAATAATAGATTTTTGGTTGGATAGAAACTTATTGCAGGTTTCAAAAATCTTTACTGGTTAAAAACAAAGTCCCGACTCCTAGAACCGCTGTGACCTTTCCATGCTACCCTAGGGGTTCATAGAATATCATTTAGGAACCACTTCCTTAGACCAATGAATATAACTTCCACAATCCATCGAAGTTTTTTGACAGCTTTGTTGAAATAATTTTTAATTACTAGTTTTAAAGTTTTCATTAAATTCATGTTACGCTTGTAATAACAAAATATTGTTAAAGGTTTTTTGTAAACATAAAATCATATTTCCTTTTTTTCAAGCGGAATCTTATTATATTAAGGCTCACAAAAAACATGTTTGAATGCATAAGTAAAAATTGCATTGAGGAACATTGTACTACTTTTTGTAACTACTGCTATATTTTATAGTCATTACCAAAAGCTTTGTTGTAGACATTTTTTTAATAATAAAATTTTTTGTTGTGCATTATATTTTGCAAGAAATGTATTATATTATTCATAACTCTTTTACATATAAGGTTAGATTCTTAAAAAACAAAATTACACTGGTTCTTGCATATAAAGCAGAACTTGAAACTTAAGGTATAGACAGTAATAATATTATAAGAATATTTCTTTAGAAGTTTTAAACATTATAAAAACATATGAACAAAAAGTTCAAAATCCAATAATAAATTAAAATTATACTTAACATTTTGGCTCTACAGCCTGGATAAATTGAATAAAAAACAAATTAAATATATATGTTTTGTAACTATCTCAATGCATTAAAATTAGATTTTGTGCTATCATTGGACTTATTTGACTTTTGAAGAGAATTTATCAATAGAATTAGATAATGTGCTATTAAATTGATCTCTTTTTGTTTCATTTAAAGATAAAATTTTAATTATTTTTTATTAAAATTGTTATGATAGTTTCTTTCTTTTACCATAATATGTATTTGAAGATTTTTCAATTGTTTGTTTTCTTTATGTTAGGTTGTTATACGTCGTTGGCTGACTAATCCAGCTTATCAAACTTCTTATAAATTTTTAGCTTGGATAGCTGCTTCTCAACTTTGTCTCAGTTTAGTAATATCTGCATACTCTGCGAAAATTAAAAATACAGCTACTTGTAAAGACAAGGAAGAAAAACAGTATGCATATTTTGTTTATATAATTTGTTATTTGTACTTGTGATTGTGTTTACACCCTTATTTTTGTTAGCTTTTATTGTTGCAATTTTAAAGACCAGTTGTATTCGTTATTAGTATTAAAGTAATTGTAGATTATATGTTTATGTTTTGTATGTGGTAAGTTTTTTAAATATTGTGTAACTTAAACATTTTTGTTGTAAAATAGTTTTGTATGCAATAAAAAATGATTATGTATAAATAATAATATTTTAAAAATTCTTTTATTTTCAGTTTGAGAGGCAGTTATATTGAATAGGTTTATATAATCATAAAATTCATAGGAAACTGCAAATTGATTAGAAATAGTAGTAAAAAATACATTAATAGTAAATTTTTTAAAGTAAATTTTTGTATTTTAGATTAATTATTATTTGTATGATTCAAATATTATTATTATTTGGCTTATGTGATAAAGTTCAGCTGTAACAGAAATTTTTTGTGCCTCATTATAGAATTCATTCTGTCGTCCTAAGATTATTTTTAATTATATGTTACTGAAATCAAAAAAAGAAAAAAAATCAAACTGCAAATCATATGTAATCTAGCTTAAAATTAAATATGGATAGATAGGAAAAATATTTTATTGTATTAAATACTATAGCGTAGATTATTGATTAGCAAAAGTATGATTGAAATTAACGAAAGTAATACTTGATGATAAAATTGAAAATGACTAATAATATTTAAAATCAAAAACAGTAAAATTTATTAAAAAACTAAATGTGGTTTGGTGTTGTTAGGTACACCAGTTTGTAGTTAGGTAAGTGTGGTTAGGTGCACCTTCATTACTTCAGCAAATGGCGAAACACAGATGATATAATTTAACAGAGGTTATGTTACCTTAATTGAGATTACTATACATTTAAAGAATAAAAATTTTAACTTGACAGAAAAGTTGAAAATAGCAATTTGGAAAATATGGTGCATTAGTATGATCATTAATAATAAAACTTTTGTTTTTGATTACACCTAAATGATATAGAAACCCGTTTAGGATTTAACCATTTGTCATTTTAAGCATCGTTTATCGCCATTTTCAAAATAATAAAAATCTATAACTAAACTTTATTTCTTTTACTTATTATTATTTATTTTTTTTAGTTTATTAAATTTGCAGATATTTATTAGTACTCACAGAGAAGACATATTTTGCCTAATATAAGTTTTTGATAATTATAAATTATTTTCTTATTTATTAATTTTTAAAGTTTCAAGAAAAGAGTCAACTGTATTTTTTAATTTTAAAACTTTCAACCAATTCAAAAAATTTTATATATGAAAGTAAGAAATCACATTCACAAATACATCAACTTAAATCCATATTACAAAAAAGTTCTGCACCGATATTTCAAGCTATTTATAATATTTAGTTTATCATGTTGAGACTTATAAGAGTTTTCTTTTCATCTAGGTTTATTAAAAGTATTTATTAGATATTTTCTAATTATTTAGAAACCCAAGTGAAGTGATAAGTTTGAGAAACCAATGTTTTCTATGTTTTGACAAAAGGAGTTCTAGTACAGCTACCCCCTGTGGTCATCTATTCTGTTGGTCTTGCATAACATCTTGGATGCAGAACAAAGTAATTTATTTTTAATTGGTTATCTTGTGCTAGTATTTTTTTCTGTCTAAAATATCAATGAGAATATCTTTGAATGATAGTTATTTTTATTTGGTTTGGTTATAATAAGTTCTAGTACAGCTACCCCCTGTGGTCATCTATTCTGTTGGTCTTGCATAACATCTTGGATACAGAACAAAGTAATTTATTTTTAATTGGTTATCTTGTGCTAATATTTTTTTCTGTCTAAAATATCAATGAGAATATCTTTGAATGATAGTTATTTTTATTTGGTTTGGTTATAATAAGTTCTAGTACAGCTACCCCCTGTGGTCATCTATTCTGTTGGTCTTGCATAACATCTTGGATGCAGAACAAAGTAATTTATTTTTAATTGGTTATCTTGTGCTAGTATTTTTTTCTGTCTAAAATATCAATGAGAATATCTTTGAATGATAGTTATTTTTATTTGGTTTGGTTATAATAAGTTCTAGTACAGCTACCCCCTGTGGTCATCTATTCTATTGGTCTTGCATAACATCTTGGATGCAGAACAAAGTTATTTATTTTTAATTGGTTATCTTGTGCTAGTATTTTTTCTGTCTAAAATATCAATGAGAATATCTTTGAATGATAGTTATTTTTATTTGGTTTGGTTATAATAAGTTCTAGTACAGCTACGTGGTCATCTATTCTGTTGGTCTTACATAACATCTTGGATGCAGAACAAAGTAATTTATTTTTAATTGGTTATCTTGTGCTAGTATTTTTTTCTGTCTTAAAATATCAATGAGAATATCTTTGAATGATAGTTATTTTTATTTGGTTTGGTTATAATAAGTTCTAGTACAGCTACCCCCTGTGGTCATCTATTCTGTTGGTCTTGCATAACATCTTGGATGCAGAACAAAGTTATTTATTTTTAATTGGTTATCTTGTGCTAGTATTTTTTTCTGTCTAAAATATCAATGAGAATATCTTTGAATGATAGTTATTTTTATTTGGTTTGGTTATAATAAGTTCTAGTACAGCTACCCCCTGTGGTCATCTATTCTGTTGGTCTTGCATAACATCTTGGATGCAGAACAAAGTAATTTATTTTTAATTGGTTATCTTGTGCTAGTATTTTTTTCTGTCTAAAATATCAATGAGAATATCTTTGAATGATAGTTATTTTTATTTGGTTTGGTTATAATAAGTTCTAGTACAGCTACCCCCTGTGGTCATCTATTCTGTTGGTCTTGCATAACATCTTGGATGCAGAACAAAGTTATTTATTTTTAATTGGTTATCTTGTGCTAGTATTTTTTTCTGTCTAAAATATCAATGAGAATATCTTTGAATGATAGTTATTTTTATTTGGTTTGGTTATAATAAGTTCTAGTACAGCTACCCCCTGTGGTCATCTATTCTGTTGATCTTGCATAACATCTTGGATGCAGAACAAAGTAATTTATTTTTAGTTGGTTATCTTGTGCTAGTATTTTTTTCTGTCTAAAATATCAATGAGAATATCTTTGAATGATAGTTATTTTTATTTGGTTTGGTTATAATAAGTTCTAGTACAGCTACCCCCTGTGGTCATCTATTCTGTTGGTCTTGCATAACATCTTGGATGCAGAACAAAGTAATTTATTTTTAGTTGGTTATCTTGTGCTAGTATTTTTTTCTGTCTAAAATATCAATGAGAATATCTTTGAATGATAGTTATTTATATTTGGTTTATCGAAAATTTGTTACGATTTTAATGTGTTTACTGGTCATAAAATTATTTATACTTCTCTGTTCATAGATATATTTATTTTCAGTTTATTGGTTTAGTATTTATTTATTTTTTGTATAATTTAAATACAGGTTTAAAAAAGGGGGTGGGGAGGATGATTATGTGAATTGGAAAATAATTAAGGATAATAATAAAGATATGTTTGAATTTTGAAAAAAAATTCTATTTTGAATAAATTTAAATATTATAATGGCTTATGTTTAAAACATACCACTGTACTACTTTTTACTAACCAGAAAAAATTCTTGATTTTTATTGTTATCATTATAAATTATGATTTTGTATTCTCTTAAATTAGCTTCCAAATACACAGATTTGTTTTATTTAAAATTTAATATTAAATATTAAAAAATGTAATCAAAACAACCTGATTAGTTAGTTGGAAATTAAAAAGCCTGTTTAAAATTATTTCATTTTTATCATAACAACTTAGTTATAAAGATTAAATGTTATTTTTTAAGTTCTGATATAATTCTTGATATAATTTAGAGTACAAACTAATTTATTAAACGAGTTCTAAAATTAGTATCAAAAACATACTTTCCCCACTTAAGCAACTTTTTTCAACACCTTGAAATTCCTCAGTATCAAAATAAGGCTGGAGGAATTAGCACTTAAATTATTAAAATTTATTTTTCCGTATTTTTATTTTTGGATTAATAAATTTGATCATTGTAGACAAAAAGTGTTCAATTTGCCTAAAAATTTTTAGGGTAAAAGAAATATGCAAAAAAAGAAATTAATAGGCGAAAAATTTAAATAAAAATAAGCCCAAAATTTCATTTACTCTCCTGGGTAAGCTATTCTGACAATATCTTCCAGATTGCTGTTATTTCTACATTTTTATTGTCAAAAATTTAAGTTTGTTGAAAAAAAGATTTATCTGTTTGACGAAAGTATATTTTTGTGTCTTAAGACATAATTCATAGTTAGCGCTAATTTATTATTATATTTGTAGCAAAATCTTTGAACTTTTAAGAATAGCGCTTTGGTGCATGAAAAATTCAATCATTAGAGCATAAGTTATATTTTGGATGATAGATTTGATCATTAGAGCAAAAAAAAATAAAAAAATAGGATATTTTTTTAGGTCACTATATAGTAATAAGATACAGTAGTCATTATCTATCTAATAAAATAAATTGGAATCTTAATGTAACTCAGTTTTCACAATGCATTGCATTGGCATAAAATTCTGACAAATTGCTCACTTTATTTTTATTAATAATAATAATTTTTGTTATTTGTGCTTCTTAGTTTTTGTTTAATTGTGTGGAAAATATCATTCAATTTAAAAGTGTGTTCCTTTTTTGAATTGCATTTCTAAATGTTTGTTTTCCTTCTAATAATTTTTACATAACTTTTTATTTTAGGAAGAGTGTCCACTCTGTCGAGAAAGCTTCCCACCCTCAAAGCTTGTGCTGTTGCAGAATTATTATTAAATTATGATGTATGTGATATCATCTATATGATTTGTTCCTGTATTGTTTTTATTTATATATATTAATTTTATATTACTGTTAACATATATATGTATATTAGGTGCATTTTGTTTTAACATATACTTAATTTATACTTCTAGGACTAATATTTAGTTTTTATTATACTTGTCTTTTTCTCTCTAATTATTTTTTATTGTTATTTATTTTGTTTTTTGTTAATTTTTTTAAGAAAACCTTAACATTTTTGATAACCAATAAGATTTTGATTATATTTGGGTAAGAGTTGTTGCAGTTAAATACAAGTTTCAATTATTGTTTGTCAGATGCTTCCTTAAGATACTGAGTATATAAAAACTAGCTTAAGATACTGAGTATGTAAAACTGGCTAATTCTACTATTACAAGATAAACTTCATTACTCTTAAAAATTTAGCATTCTGTTTCTTTTTTAATAATGTATCAAGTTAGGTTACTATGATGTTTTAGTTAAATAAATTAATGTTACTTCAAATTGTATTTATTTTTTCTTTTCCCACTTTTTTTAAATCATAATTTAAAATTTTAGCATTCAATTTGAGCGATGTAATGACAGTTTAGGAAGTTACACATTTAATCCATTTCAATTATTATTTGTCCTTTTTCAATAAGCATTAGAGTAAAAAAACATGGATTCGGAAAATATTAATTCTGTGAAACCTGTATAAATTACTAATTTTGGTACATTGTTTTAGTGGTCAACTTATAGACTGGGATGAATCATTTTTTTATCACTTGTTTTAGTTTGTTATCCTTATAAGTATAGTGCCATGTTGTTCTTATATTTCTTATTCATTACAATATATATTGAAGATAAATGTAACTAAGTATTTTTAGCATAATATTAAAATTTTATTTAGGAAATACTCCATGTATCTTACGAGATGAGATTGTTTACAAAATGAATTACAATTTAATACATAAAGTAATATTAAACTGATTAGTTAGAAAAATGATATGCATATTTTTTTAGTTATTCCTACCAGTTATTTATGATAAATAATTTTTTTCTAATATCAATACTCTATATATACAATTAGAAAAATTAATAGGATAATTATTTTACTATTTTAAAATTTGTTTGTTACACTTGCAAACCTATTTGTTACAAAAGCTTTCATAAGTTTCACTTAAGGCCAACTCATAAAGAGGTTTAGCAGGGCCTGATCTAGGAATGTGGGGGCCCTAGGCACAGAATTGTCAGCGGTCCCCTGGTTGTAGCTTTAAACCAATTTTACTTGTTGTTTATTTATGAAGTGCCTTTAAATTATTTATTACAGGAGTAAAATGACAATATATTAGTACATTTGAGCTTTTATTTATTACTATTTTTATTAGCTTGTAATTAATTCTATTAGACAATTCTTTTGGAAGAACACAAAAAGAAATTATTTGAAACATTTAGGGAGCAGGGTGTGTAGCGTTTTTAAAAAGTGCTTAAAAGTGCTTTTTTCCATAGTTTTTAAATAGTGCTTAATTTTTCCCTTTTCCGAAATGTGATATTTTTCTTTACCATGTTGATTTTCGCCACAAATTATGCAAAAAGACATTGTATCCCAATCTATATTGTCCTATTCAACATTTTCACAATTAATTTGACCCCAATATATATTTCCGCCTACCGCCGGTCTGTAATGTATGAAAGCACCATTTGTTTTACATGTTTGATGAAATACTTGCAGGTCCTCACTTGCGTATACTAAACCGGATTCAGTGGTAAGGATTTTTGACTCTCATGTGCAACCCTGCAATTTGCAAAAGATTCTCAATTTCAGACTTCATTTTCCGCCCTCTGTAATAGAATCGAAAAATCTCTCGAATTTTTGCTGATTACGGGGATCAACTAAATATTGTCAATTTTTTTTCTCTATTAGTGATAAAAAATTTCATTTCTCTTGTTAATTTCATCGTTTGTGATGTGCCATCATCTTTGTCACTGTAAATAAAACCGGATAAAACCATCAATCGTCAAAAACTTGCCAACACTGTCTAATTATAATATTTTTCAAAGTGCTTAAAAATATTTTTTGAGTCCTTGAAAAGTGCTTAAAAGGTGCTTATTTTTTGTTGAAAAATTTGGCTATGCACCCTGGGGAGCCTCTCAAGTCTTGTGGTAAATCAGGCACTGAGGTTTGATTTAGCTTTTAATGCTGTGTCACTTATTTATTGAAAATTTGGTATGCATCATAACACTATAGAAAAAATTTTCAAATACCTTTTTTTACTTTTACCTTATAAAGACTTTACATTAGAATTCTATATTACTCCTAGAAAATTTTGACTTGTTTCAGTGGTAAGCATACAAGATAGACTGATGGCCAAGTTGCAAGAGTTATGCTCTTTTTTATTTTATAAGATAAATTCAGTCCTTATTATTCAGGGCTAATAGATGCTATCATGGCTTAAAAAATTTAAGGAAAATCTAAACTACTAAATATCAAGAAAAAAAATATATATTTATACGATTCTTATTAGACCTATAATAGTGTATGATAATGAATGCTGGCCATTAACAAAACAAATGAAGATGAACTTTTAAATTCTTCCAAAAATATTTAACCCAATATGAGAAAATGACCAATGGAGTATTCTGTATAATCAGGAACTGTATCAAAAATACAAACAACCTTATATTGCCAGAGTCATCTAAGCTTGCCATATGGAATAGCTTGAACATCGTTTTAGATGTGACAACTCTAAACCTATTAAAATGGTCATTTTTACAAATGTACAGGATACCAGAAAAAAAAAGACTTCTTACAAGGTGGATCGACTGTGTAGATACATACCTTACATTACAGGTCAATCGTTGGCAGACCATGAGTGCTTTGGAGGAAGCTTACTGAGTAGCCTTGGCCTTTAGTGGGCTGTAGTGCATTTAAATAAGAAGATAAAGAAATTCAGTTCTTCATAATATGGTCGCAAATTTGAGAGGTTTCACTATACACCTTCTTCCTTTATCTAAAATACAATAAGCTGATACTTTTTTTTTTAAGAGATTTGAAAAAAATCTGAAACAAATATTTTATTATAATTTAAAAATACAACACATTCATGTCTCTATTTAACAAAAAAGTATCAAAACCTAAGTGGTAATTTTTGTTTTTATAAAATGTAGACTCTAATCACTCTATAGGTATGCTAGACATAATCTGGGTGCTTAGTTACTAGCACAATTATTATTTAACTATATAAACAATATTTTAGAAAAAATTATGAATCAGAAAAATAACTAGTTCATATTAAATTTATTTTAAGGATATTTAAGTAACTAGGAGGCTTCGCCCCCTGCTCGCTGGCTCTCGCCAACCCCCAAAACTGCTTTCGCATTTCATTTCGGATTGCTTCGCAATCCAATGCTCGCCTTGCTCGCTCATTGGATACGTTCTTAACGTCTAGCTTTTGTATATTTTTTTGAATACTGAAGTTCCGAAAACTTTTCACTGTAGAAAATTCTAAACCTGTACATTTCAATATTAATTTGAAATTGCAAACAGTTTACATATTTTGCTTAATCACACTATTCTAAATTTCAGTTGTTGAGAAAAGTTTTGTTTTATTTTAAAGAGTTTTTTGAGTTTTGTTTTAAAGTCTTTCCCACCAGAGGACTAAAGCCATGTGTTGTAAAACAATATGAAATAGTAGTCTGCCACTGAACGCCGGATGTAAAGCATCGGTTTCGATGAAGATAATTTTGTATTTTTAATTCTCTGAAGGGCGCCACCCTAATAATATGGAATTTGTAAAATGAATGTATATATTTTTGATTGTTGATGAAGCCCATCATTTTGTGGTTTCATCAGTGTTCAGAAGCAGAACAACTATAAGTTTTTTATTTTATCACAAAAATATAAAATGTATAAAAAACAAAGAAAAGAGTAAGAAAATGAGTATAGTCATAGAAAAAGTTAAAATTATAATCTAGTATTTGTCCGTTAAAATAAAACTTTTTGTTTAAGTCATTGTTAACAATTCAAATTCCTCCGAGGCAATTCTAAACCTTAATTTTGTTCTAAATGTCAGTATTTAGACTCACAACAGAAGTTTAATATGAAGTTGTAAAATGCAAATATATATATATATATATATATATATATATATATATATATATATATCTTTAAAAACACAATTGTTAATTTGGGCATTTGGTGATACAACACTTATAGAATTGAAGGATTTGTTACGTCAAGCGCTCAGGTATCATAATTTTGATCTAGTTGCGCCTCTATGTCATTTTGATTTATGTTGCTAAGTTAACTTTCAAAAAATTCTATGGCTGGCAACAGCATTTTTATTTTTTAAGTTGTTTATTTTTATTTCCTTTATAATTCTTTCTTTTTTTAGCAAAATGCTTTTTAACCTAACAGAATTCTCTGCCGACTGTTCTCTCTATAAATGAAGAAAATAAAGTAAATGCTATTGCAATAATGCTTCACAGCTCTTCTTAAATCCATCCTTAATTCTTAATCAGAAACACATCATTAAAAGGCTTTGGTGTTTTCAAAACGTAAACAAAACAAAGCAAACGTTGCCACCGGCGGAAAAGAAATACACCCAAAATTTGGGAGCCACGTAAGAGAATTATATATATTAGATATTCAAACAAAGACCCATTTTTTAAAGAAGATTAAACAGTTTATCATTGATCCATTTTATAATGAGGGTTTTCACAATTTGAAAGACGGGAAGTAAAGCATATTTTATTTATTTTTAATTGTAATAAAAAAAACTTAAGACAAGTCAAAAACTTTTGAATAATGTTTCATAAAATATTTTATTTAAAAATTTACAATATTTAGCCATTAAAAGCCTATTTATTTAGAACCCTTAGAAAAAGTTTTTCACAGTGAAATCAAAAATTCTCAAAAGATAGTATAAGTATCTTATTGAATATTTTGCATGATTTTTCTAGTTAGATTTCACTAAATGTTGAGCGACGATTTTTTAAAATTTCCATCTACATATAAGCAAATTGTTCCTACTTAATGACTCTTTTTTCTTCTTTCATCTAATCATAAAGTAAAACAAATGCTCCACAAAAGAATGTAAAAATAGCAAAATCAAGATGCTAAATGTTATCCTTATTGTAAATTACAAAAGAACATATCAATTACATTGTGCAAAATGAAGAATGGGATACCTTAGTAACTTTTATTGTAATGATTGGATTTTTACTGCTATGATACAATCTTAATGATTCAAGAGACTTAGGTTAAATATGCAAAATATTTGTGCCAACAATATTTTAAATTACAAAATCAGACGCAAAAGCTTACTTTCTCTGAATAAAAATGCCTTTCTTCCATGGAAAAGCCTTTAGAAAGGTCAATAGACGACAAGAGTCCATACGTTTTTTAAAGCAGAGATTGATATTTAGTAAAAAAGAGGGAAAGAGAGAGATAATGCTCAGCACAATTGATTTATAACTATAATTCTTTTAAAAAGTTAACTATTTATTTATTTTTACTTATTTCCGTTTGTTTGAAATGTTTAAAAAAAAATATTTTTTTCATTACCAAACGCAAAATAGTTATGAAAAAGGCTTATCAAAATTTTGTGCTTTGAATTGTCCAAGAAGCTGAACAAATTCAGTATTTCACTACTATTCAACCAATTTCTGCTTGCACTATTCCTATTGGAGATTCGTGTTCCTATTGGTTGCATTCTTGCATCTGTAACTGATTGATCATTGATGAATTTTCAGTGGACAGGTAAGTGATGTGACATCAGCTTAGACATCCCTATAAGGCTTTAAAAATGTCACTTTTTAAAATTTTTATAACTCTATGCCTTATTAATTTTGAGCAGAATAAAAAATTGCGCAGAAAATTATTTTACTTATTAATTTTATTTACTGTGAAAGTAAAAACTTCTGCATAAAAAAAATTATATTATAAAAGTTATATTTTAAAGTGTCTAAGTGGATTCGTCTCAATTCTTTTTTAAAAAACGGCCCTAATATAAATTTTAATTTTATTTTTGATGATCAGGGATCCTAACATTATAAAATTAAAAGAAACTTTAAAATTGATGAAAATATTTTTTTTTTTTAAATTAAGGACAAATTTGAGCATAGAGACTATACATTTTCCAAGTCTCGCTAATAGCTCTACAAAAAATTGCAATGCATAAAAAACAAAATAATTTTTTTTCTAGATCAATAATATGGTAAATATCAAATATACAATGAATAAATTTACAATGAACTAAAAATTACTGTTCAGTGTTGATTTTTGAAGAAAAAAATTCTAAACATTCTTACTCGAACCTTGATAAAAGTAATGAATTCCCACTTAGTCCTTAATTTTTAGTTTAAAACATAGCCAACATAATACAAAATCTACATACAAAGTTTTGAAGAATTCTGTTATTAAATTTTTTTGCAGTGTGAGTTAGCGTTGAGAGATTTTCTGAAAATCAATTCTTTTCAAAAAGTATGGTAGTTGCCGAAAATTACTAGAACAATTTATTTTATTTGAATAAAATGTTTTAAAATCGTAACTCTCATTCTTGTACACTTAATCAAAGATTTCTTACTTTTATTGCTCATATTTTTTTTCTGTTGGCATTTTTAATTATGTATCCAGTGTTTCCAGTCTCACAAAATTGTCGATTTTCACCCAGACGGATACTTTAAAATTTGGTTAAATTTAGAACTGATTTAAGTTTAAATGGATTTCAGTATACTTTACTCTTTTTTTTTATTTTCTGCTAAAATTGATTATTATTTTTTTTTTTTTTTTTTGGCTAGCTCTTATAAAACTATAAGTTAAAAATTAAAGTTACGTTTTGGGAAAAAGAAAATAAAAACTGTCATTTTTAACACTTGGCTTTCTTCGCGGTTTCTTTTTAACGGCACTTCAAAAGAGACGTCGCAACAGCGCGTCGCACGAATGTTTAAAATAATACTAGTTGAAACAATTTTTGTCGTTTTGAAACTTCGCACTTAACATTGCAAAAGTGTATAAATGTTGAAGGATATAAATGGCTTTTTTTTCCCTCAGTACCGTAAGACTTTAATTATCCGAAGTAATTGAGATGCTTCAGATAATCAAAATTTTCAGATTATAGAGGCAAAATCGTTTTTTAATCTGCTTTTAAAAATAAACTCTAAAAATCAAGTTTTAAAAAAAAAGTAGCGCAATATACTAGTTAAAATAATATTGATATAATTATTTATTATGACATGAAACAAGAAAAATTTTAATTTCGGAGATTTCTGGCAATTTGAGAATTCACCACTCTGCTACTCATATGAAATGATTAATTCAATGTAGTCATGCTGCGCAGAGTGTTTTTTATTTTAAAGTCCTGATGTCAAAGTTATTATGATATCAATGTCATGATGTTGAAGTTGAATATCATCCGATTGAATAATAGCATTTATTGAAATTGAGTTAAGAAAAAAGCAGTGCAGAAAGTATCTATAAAAAACAAACACTTCGGAATCAGCTTTGGTTATGAATAGTAACATATATTATTGAAATTGAGTAAAGAAAAAAAGTATGCATATGTGCAAAAACAAACACTTAGGAATCAGCTTTGATTATGAATAGTAACATATATTATTGAAATTGAGTAAAGAAAAAAAGTATGCATATGTGTAAAAACAAACACTTCGGAATCAGCTTTGATTATGAATAATAACATATATTATTGAAATTGAGTAAAGAAAAAAAATATGCATATGTATAAAAAAGATACATTTCGGAATCAGTTTTGGTAACATATTATCGAAATTGAGTTAAAAAAGTATGCAATTGTGTAAAAAACAAACAATTCGGAATCAAGTTTGGATATGAATCTATATTTGACATCTATGTCAGAAATTGATGTAACATCCTATGTTTGAAAATAGCTTTTATTAAAAATATTCGGATGCAAGAAGTTCAACTGTATTTTTTCTTTTTTTTTTTTTGTTCGTTTTTATGCGATATTTTATCATAAATTTTTTATCAAATTCGAAGCCTTATTAGCTATATTATAAGCATCCTTGAGTTCATGGTGATATTGAAAAAAAGAAACTAATATTATTGAAATTGTACGAAATAAGCTAAAAGTGTTTAAAAATTAAAATTTTGAAGCAGATGTATGCACTACTGATAGAAATAAACATGCTTTTTAAATATTCATTTACAGAAAAAAAATCGTTTGGGGTGTGCCAATCATTTTTTCTTAATTATAAAAATATTTTAAAATTAAATTTTATTTTTAGATTATAAAGTTATGAAACTTAATAACTTCAGATGCGCTTTGCGAAAGAAAAATCACGGTTAATTTTAAAACTTCCTCTTTTAAGCATTTTCTATGTCCCATATCCTGTTTCGGCTTGTCATTTCCGTTTTACTTCTAAACCTTATTAATCTATCTTATCTTCTGTTTTTAACTGAGGAATAGAAGACTATTGATTTAAAATATCAAAATATAATTTTGGGGCCAATTAAATAAACTCAAATTAGGATAGATAAATTTTACGTCGCTTATATTTAATTCTCTATTCATCAGGGCTTGATTATAGAATTGGTTCTGGACTGCAGAATTTTAGTTTTAGGAGATAAATTTACAGGAGAAAATTTGAACTTAAAATTTTACCTTTAAGTACAGTAAAAGTCCATTAAAACGACAATCCACAATAATAGATGGAATTGTCACTAGATGCTTGTTGCTATAAGCAACTATACATGTTTAATGTTAAGATAGCAAGAATAAAAAGACGAGTGTAAGTGTAAACAAAAGTTTTTAACGTCAATTATTTCAATCAATGTTTATTGGAATAATTAGCTGCTAAGAAGAGAAATAGGCACCATTGTAAGGCTAATCCATTTAACACTGTTTTTCGAAGCTCTGTCGCCGAGGAAAATAAAAAAAAAACATAGTTTAAGCGCCTTACACTTGAAGCAATGCAATGATTTTAAACTATACATATAATCTTGCCTTGAAGAATTATCTGGGCTTTAAAACGGACAAATAACTTAACTATTTTAAAAGTTATTAAACTTTTTTAGAACTCTCCAATTTGGAGACATTTTCCCACCTGGATGAAAATTATCAAAATTACTGCCTTATTCTCAGTTTTTGCAAATTCTTATGAGCCCAGGTTATGCAGTATTGTAGTAAGTTTTTAAATATTAAAAAATTAGACCACAAACGCTTTTCATTTTCACAAAACTGCGGCTTTTCTCCACATTGACTTATGCGCCATTTTTAAAATAAGCGTAGACAGCGCTGTCTTTAGATGGGCTAAACTTGATCTAACAGTTGCAAACTCATAGCAGTTATAAAAATAGCTTATTATTCGCAAAAAAAGAGCATATTACAACGGTGCCTTCGAAAAACAGTATTAAAATGTGTGGTACGTAGGATTCCCGAAAATAGCAAAAGAATTTTTTGTTTCGTAAAGTGAAAGATAACTTGGTCGACATAGGATTTTATGGTTAATTTACAACTGAAACTAGAAATGTTTTTTTTTCATTCCCCTTTTCTTTTTTAGTTAATTTGATACTTCATACTGAGGGGGGGGGATAACTGTTTCATTGGGGCTAATAAGTGAGCAAACTTTTACATAGAACAAAAAATGCATTTAAAAAATACAGAGATTTGAGACATTACTTAATAAAATAAATAATAATTTCAGCTAGTAGTTTTTCTTTCTGTAGTAACCTTCACTTTCCGCCATTATAATTTTACTTTTCCTAATAATTTAGAAGCACTAACTAACGATTAATTGTCCTAATAATTAAATTTTCATAACAATTTCGAACTAATAATTTGTGATTATTTGTCAAAGTAATTAAATTTCACATTCATTAGTATAAAAACAAGTAGTGGTTACCTCATAAGTGTGCAAAAACTATTCCAGCCTTAGATAATTCTTGCTCACTTAATATAGTGACCTAAACAAACGCAGCTTTTTTAGGTTAGAATTATTATCCCATATATTTTACGATATAATTAGTTGCAGGTTGAAATTTTTTATGTCCCGCATAGGTATCTTACAATTGATATATAGAGACATGATAATTAATAAGTAACATAGCATAAGTAATGACATAAATTTTTTAATCAAAATTATTTGAGGCTTTCGCAAGGCAATTGTGCGTATTCGCAAGATTACGCAAATATAAATCGCGTTTAGCATACACGATAATTTATAATTTTTTAATTTTAGTTTCTTATATCACTTGATCTATAAGGGTCAAGAAATAGTCTAAAATAGCTGGCGAACGGTATACTATTACAGGCATTATATAACGCCGTTAAAGAATGTATTGTATAGGGTACATATTATATAGAACATAATACTTCAGGTAATATCAGAAAGATTTAAGCATTCGCTTACGATATTAGTACCTCTGGCTACTGGCTGGCATAAAACACCTATGTTGTTTTTAAAAAGTATCTGATAAAGAATTTGAGAAACATCATTTGAAATGAGAGTTGATCAATCGACGTTTTGAAAAGTGTATAATGGGGATTTATTTTGTACTATAAAATATACTTCAAAGTGGAAACGTAGCACCTCCTTATCTGTCATAAACAAAATATATTTACTCATTAAATTGACTGATAAATAGCCTCAACAAATATCACGAAGATTTGGTAATCTTATGTAGTTTTTCATCAGTACTGGAAGCTCCTGAGTACTACATAAATAATCAGTACTAACAAAACTATATAAATAAATAAATATTATGAATAAAAATGTAGGTAAGCATTTTTTTTTCTTTTTGGCTACTCATGATTTTTTTTTCTTTCTTATAATTAGTTTCAAAAGTTTAGATAAGTTTGGCGACAGTACATATCGTCGTTAATTTGTTGCATCAACATCAGCATAAAAAATAAGAAGTTCAATTCTGCAATCGAAATCATTTCAGTGTACTTAATTCACTTCAACTGTAATCAAAATTTTAAAGAATGCTTTTAACTCATAATTGCGAATTAATTTTGAGTTTTGCAGCCTACATAAAAATTTTTCAAAATATTGTATGCATTTTGGCACGCTCAAAATTTAACCTGTAGTTTTAAACCTGTAAACCAATCGACCATAGTAAACCAATTGAAAATTTTACCAATTTTAAACTTGTAACTAAGTTGTGTTTTATGCCACAAGTGTTGAGCGAAAATGTCTATAAATATTAGTAAAACTATTATGATTATCAAATAACAATAGTTCAAATAACAGTTAATAAGACTTTAATAGTCTTACCATCAAATGAAACAGTTTCTTGAGTTTCGATGGTGTATTTATGGTATCAGATGCTAATTGTAAGTATAGTACTTTTTACAAAGATTATTATACAAAATATTACATGAGATCTTTATGCTTAAAGAAGAAACTGATGCTAATTTTTGTTATTATAAAATTTGAAATTGTAAATTAATTTGATCTAATTAGGATTCAAATGATTTTTTATTTCATTTAGTAAATACGTATCGACAAATTATCGAGTAAATAATTCCTACTTAAGTGAATTAATGATAAATTTAAAATTAAAATAACTTTGAGATAGTTTCAGTAACCTATTTATTACCTTGAAAATGAGATAAATTGAAATAGATCTGTAATAATTTTCCTTTTGTTACGCTATTTTTCAACTGAGATAATTTCAACTTAGTATAATTTTTTTTTAATTTTTTTTACAACTTTTATATTTTCTCGATAGATATTTAAACAAAAGAGAAAGAATTTATTTTCTCCTGAGTATTTTCACTTAAGGAAAATGTGAATTAAATTGTTTTCAAATTTAGCTAGAAATATTAGTTCTATACTATTTTAACTACATTTGGATTTTAGCTTTTAAAAGTTAAAAATTTCGTTAAAAAATTTGACCTTGGTTTTTGACATTTGGACCTTGATTGACAATTTCATTTACAAGGAGTATAACAGATAAACTATGCTAGGTAAACAAAGCAGAATTTTTTGCTTAAACACTTAGTAAAATAAGTGAATAAATAAAAATAAAATTTAAAAAAATCCATATAATTTTTCTCACTACTTCTGGGTCAATTAGACTAATGTATCTTTATAAGAAACAACATTTATTGATAAAATGTTTGGAGTTTAAATTATTTATGTACTTTTTTTCGCTTATACCATTTAATGGCATGTTCAAAATTCATGTCACAATGGTGGCATGAAAAAAGTGTCCTTCGCAAAACAAACTGGAAAGGTCAACGAATCGTTCCAAAGCTGCTTCTTAGATTTTATTCTATTTTGAGTTGCAAAATATCTTTCAAAACCAGCTGTAGCTACTGGTAGTGTTAGAAAAATAGCAATTAATTTCCTTAATTCAGAATGTATGTAAGAGATCATAGTCAGTCTCTCTACTCTCATTAACTAATTTTCTGTTTAACACTAGGAAAAAACTAACAATTTTTTCTAAAAATTTCACTAGACGTATTTGTATTTTAGGTAAACGTTTTGAGGAATATAACTCAAATGTGATGCGGAAAATTCGCGTCTAGGTGCGTATTTTCGCGTATTAGTGAACTCTAATTCCTATGAATGAAATTTTGAAAAGACAATCTTTAATTATTAGAATTTATGAATGATTTTTGTAATTAAAATATCTATTTTTTATTTTCAAATATAATATCAGCTTTATTTTAATTACATATGCTTCAACCTATTTTTTTATTTATTTAATTTTTTTTTTTTTATTTTTTTTTTTTTTTGCAAAATTTTTCTTTAACATATTTTTTTTAATATTTTGTATTAATTCAAGTCAAAATAAATAAAAAATAATGCATTTAACATTTTAATAATTTATGCTTACGAAATAGAGCATGAAACAGCTGTGTCTTTTTCTGGGTAAAAGGTAAAATCTTCCAAACACGGCTCACTTCAAATTTGCTGTTATTTAGGTTTTAGAGAAACATTATTGAAATTACCTTAATTTGCAAAATAAACTATTGATAAATATTTGAATCTAAATATTAAAAAAAAAATATTTTCCCACCGTTTTTTTTTTTTTTTTATTTATTTTATATTTCATTACGAATATGATTCCGATAATCTAGAAGAAATTTTTTTAGTAACTATTATATTTAGATTTAGATATTTTTTTAGAACTATTAACTATTGACCTCTATGCATGAGCTTGAAACCGTGAAAGAAAAACAAATTTCAAAAAGATAAAACAGTAACATAAACTCCATAACAATAACAGTAAATGCATTAAAACAATAAAAAAGTGAACAACAGTAAATAAAAAAATAAGTAAAAAGTAATATAAGAAAGAAAATATATTTATAAATGCTTAAAAAGAAAGTCTAAACATAAGGTATGAATTCTTAAGTCTCAACTGCATGAATCGTTCCCATTTATTTGGTGTTTTGAAATATGCAACGCTGAATTTCTAAATGTAAATTTAACTCAGGTTTTTCTTTTTTTTTTTTTTTTTGAAGTTTTTTTTTTTGCTTAAACATTATAAATAAATACAATAGTATAAGCACAAGTGTTTATTTTATACCAGCAAAACAGTTATTTAGATTATTCGATATTTTATCAAAGCTGTTAATAATGTAAAAGTATCCATCCGAAACCATATGCAGAATGAAAGATTGTGAAACATTTATTTTAATATATAATATTCACAAATAATTAAATTTTATCATAGAACAACGTAAGATGTAAAAATATATCCTCATATTATTATTGACAAGTGTAGTGAATAGTTTGCCGTTTCTACCACTAGGTTCTCATTTTAAGAAAGTCGTGCCAAAAGATTTTAAAACCTAAATTATGTATATTCTTCTATTAAATTACTTCTTGGTAATTATAATTTTGTCATGTTTCTAGAATACTCCCTGAAACTGAATTAAACATAAAAATATTTTGCTCAATTTTTTTTTTAAGGGGCCGTAAAATCTCCCACTTAAAGAAAAATTTAAATCTTTAAGAGTACCTACAGTGTAACACATTAAAATAGGTTTATACTTATAATCCAGAGGCAGAATAATTTTTTTTTTCATGTGTGAGTAACAGGCAACAAAACCCAACTAAATTGTGAGTCTTTTCTGTTTTATTTGTCGCTTGGTGCCCCTTTGACACTTCACTCGGTGTGGGTATATCACCCGCGATGTTCTAAATTTAGCTGGTGCTGACAACCGAACCTGTATTACTTCTAACAGATGTTGAATTACAGCACAACATTGTTGTTAGCGCTGAGTTACACATTTTCTTCTTATAATTTTGATTTGGCATATTAGTGGGGGTACGAGTTTGATTAGTGGGGGTACGAGTTTTTATGCGAAATATCTTGCAACAAACGAAAATTTCAAAAAATTTTATTTAAAAACATAGCCGTGAAAATTTATGATTACGTATTTTTCTATTGGCTATTTTTTGCAGAGTTAACAGTTAATTATTAGTGGTGTCAACAGCCAGTTATGAAATTTACTTTTTGTGCAATTTTTTATAGTAAAAAATGCATTTATTTTTTTATTAGTGGTACACAACGTTACGAAAAATTTAGAAAGCGTACACAAAAGTAATAAGTTTGGGAAACACTGTTATATGGTAATAATACTTCGCAAAAAAAAAAAAAAAAAAACATAATCCAGGTAATAAAATCAAACTATGCAGTGTTTAAATTATTCGTTTGGTAATTTTTTCCGTTCATATGGTAGCGGTTTAGTGGAGACTCTGGTTTTCATAAATATTGTTCTTGTTACCCCACTAAAAAAATTAATTTTACCAAGTACATTTAGTTGTTACCCCACTAAAAAAATAAATTTTACCAAGTAAATTTATTTTGCCATGTTCTAAGGTATCATGTTAAAATTACTAGATTCTACCAAACATAGTAAGAAATACCATATTTTTATATTAATTTTGATGCAATACCTAACGAATCAGGATACCGCCGCTCTCACGTGTCTTTGAAAACGTCTCGCCGTTTATTTGAGAAAACCTATGTGTTCTGTTATACCGTTTTCTAAGAATATAACAAATTAAAGGTAAAGAAATACTAATATTTAAAGAACATCACGAAATTAGACTAAAAGTGCATAGTTTTCTTTCACACTATTGTATAACTTTCTTGGAAAAAAAATCTCTTAACATTTGCCATAGTAATTGTTAGTTTCTCAAGTTGAAACATCTCGGAGCTTAGCATGTCAGGAATCGAAAATAGAGAGGTGAGATAAATTTTAAAAAATAAGTACTCCTAATGACACGTAATTGTCGTTATCATATTGTTATAACCAGAATTTCAACTAACATTAAATATTTGAAGTAATTTAGATAGTTCAAATTCAATCTAATCTATTAATGACCGAAATGCAAATATAATTATAACAAAGTAACAAGTTGACTATTTTTATGCTACTGGTTAAAAGACGTGACTATTATTTAAAATAGTTACTATTTAAATACTTTGTCTAGAGAGAAATTCTAGCACTTATTTCCTTAGTCATATCCTTTCTATGGAAACTTCTGCGAGTCGCACACATCCTATTGAACCTTTCCGGATATCCGGCGCGGGTTAGATTCAATTTATTCTAAACTTCCCTGGTTATTTTCAATTATCAGACAATGACTTGATATTTTGTTTATATGTTTTCTGGCATGCAATGTTTGAATAATTAAGGTCATACCTTTGTTAATGAGCATCGAATTATAAAAATGATATATCTAGTAGTCAAGTCAAACGAAACTGTTAGAAATTCAGTAGGTGGTTTTAAAATTCAGTTTAGGTGTTCTTTAAGAGCATCAACTTTTAAAAACAATTCATTTAATTTTCAAATCAAACAACACTGTTGGAAATTTAGTAAGGTTTTTTTTAAATTTAGGTTTGATGTTTTTTTTTTATGAGCATCAAATTTTAAAAGTGATTCTTTTATTTGTCAAATCAAACAACACTCTTAGAAATTTAGTCGATGGTTTTAAAATTTAGTTCAGATGTTCTGTATGAGCAATAAATTTTAAAAGAAATTCATTTAATTTTCAAATCAAACAACACTCTTAGAAATTTATTCGATGGTTTTAAAATTTTCTTCAGATGTTCTTCATGAGCAATAAATTTTAAAAGAAATTCATTTAATTTTCAAGTCAAACAACACTCTTAGAAATTTATTCGATGATTTTTAAATGTTCTTAATTAGCATCGAATTTCAGAAGTAATTTATCTATTTGCCAAATAAAATGACACTGTTAGAAATATAATCGATAGTTTTTAAATTTTGTTTCGATATTCTTTATGAAGATCAAATTTTCATAAGTAATTTGTCTGTTTATCAAATCAAACAATACTGTTAGAAATATAGTTAATGGTTTTTAAATATTTAGAAACTCTTTATGAATATCAAATGTTAAAAAGTGATTCTTTTATTTGTTAAATTAAACAACACTTTTAAAAATTTAGTCAATGATTTTTTAGTTTAAAAATTCGTTATGAGCATCAAATTTTGAAATTGCAGCATTTATTTGTCAAATTAAAGATCCACGTTGGAAATTTTGTTAACGATTTTCAAATTTGGTTTAGGCGATCTTCATTATTATATATTCTCCGAAGTAATTTAAACTTCTGTTTGTCAAATCACGCAACACCGTTAGAAATTTAGTCGGTAGTTTTTAGCTTTGGTTAGATGTTATTCATGAACATTAAATTTTAAAAGAAATTAATTTTTTTGACAAATTAAACACCACTATTAGAAATTTAGTGAATGGCGGTTAAGTTAAGATTCGATGTTCTTTAGAAGCGTCAAATTTTAAAAAGTAATTCATTTATTTGTTAAATTAAACAATAATTATAGGAATTTAGTCGATGGATTTAAAATTTAATTTAGATGTTTTTTATGTGCATATATTTTAAAAAGTAGTTCAAGGTTCAATTTATCAAATCAAACAACACAGTTAGAAATTCAACTAATGGTTTCTAAATTTTTTTATCCTTTATGAGGGTTAAATATTATGAATAATCAATAAATGTGTCAAATTAAGCAACACTATTAGAAATTTAGTCTATGAATTTTAAAATTAGTTAGTCCCTTATGAGCATGAAATTTTAAAAGTAATTCATTTATTAGTCAAATAAAATAACACTGTTATAAATTTTGAAGAGTCTTGAAATATAATAGTGTGCTCAGGTCAGGTTTTTATGAGGTCAGCTCAGGTTTTTTATGAATCAATCAGGTTTTTTAGGAATATGAATACAACTATTTTTGTGTTTTTCCATTAGGTACTAAGAAATATCAGACGTAGACGCCTAATTACAAAAATATATTAGTTGATGATTTGCCTAGAGGTCTACATGATCAATCATGAAACTGAAATAAACTTGTTTTAGATTTATTTATTTTTTTTTTCAAATTATGCTATCCATCCGCATTAAAAATGTTTTGTTTCCTTTCCATGAATTTCAAATAAATATTTCATATCTTACTCTTCATAAAGAAAATTATATTCACAATTCTTTTTTTTAAATTCTTTTTATTAAATTCTTTTTTTTAAATTATCTGCATTAAGAATGTTTTGTTTCCTACTTCATGAATTTCAAATAAATATTTCATATCTTACTGTTCATAAAGATAATTATATTCACAATTCAATAATCTATTCACAATTCAATATAATCTATTTTCAAATTCCTTCTAATTACAGAAAATCACGTTATAATGGCAATTTCAGGCTGAATTATAGTGAGCTTGTCGTTATAAACGAATGCAAATATAAAATGTTGAAACAACTATAAAAAAAAAAAAAGACCGAAGGATGAAATATACACATTTACCCTTTACCCTTTTATTTTTAGCAACTATTTTGATGTAGAATACGTGTATCTAGAGTAGATTGCTTTTTCTTACAGCTTGTAAATAGGACTGGGAGTTTTTAATGCAAGCAAAAAAAAAAAAATAATAATTAAATGCAATAGACTTTGGCGTTATTTGGCGGTAAAGAAGGCTATCTAGAAGAGATAGATTCGAACATTATTTGTACGTGGTTTAAAAAAGCCGTCTTCTACAAGTGTGCGACAGAATTCTTAAAAATAGCACAAGAAATTTTTTTTTTATGAGGAGGAATATAACTTAGTCAGTGGATGCCCACACATAACTTTATAAGCATAAAGGGTTAAACATATAGGTGAAATGATGCTATAAATGAATAAAAATTTCGTCTACTTTGCTATTTTTCTTATACCACTGCTAATTTGAACAGCAAAGAAATGTGTTTCCTTAAAATAGGCTGTAATAGCGGGAGGCTGGTAATTTTCAGTTCGTTATAAGCATACAATTTCTATATATCTTTAATATCAGCATTTTACCGGTGACTAGGGAACATGTTGTAATAGCGGTCGTATTATGCCGTTCTCGTTATATCGAGCTTTTACTGTATAAATGACAAATAAAGTAATAAATATTACAAATGGCCCTTGAAAAACTTCAACAGTGTCAAAGCAATGCGTTAGATGTTGCGAAACTTATGACGCATGCGGTTTTCAGGTCATTGGATGAATTTGATCGGACAGTAAATGTTTCCTTGACCGCGCAATTTCTTTTTTTTTTTTTTTTTTTTTTCTTCTTTGAGGCTATATTGCTTTATGTCTGAATTGGTAACGAAATGATTCCCGCCGTTTTAACTTCATGAGTTAAAAACCAAATAAAGAGTTTTCAGAAAAAACGATTCAATCATAACCTTTACTCCCATTTTATCAAACAATTGTGTTTTCTATGGAAAAACGTAATTGTTGCTTAAGGTTGTTAGTTGTCCCCGAAGAACTTAATAATAATAAGGAACCGTACAATCATATTTTCTATAAGAAAATGTTTAAAATTACTTTTCAATTTTGCATAATTTACATTACATATTTGAATAATTATTTGATTTAATAATTTTCGTATAAAAAAATTTTATTAAAAAAAGAAAAGAAAATGCTGTAATTACTAATAAGTGATTATAGGGCAATCAAAAGCTCTAAAACATAGGTTCTTCTGTCTTTATTTATGCGTTTTAAAGGGATTTAGAACATGTATTGTAAATATAAAATCGTTTGCTCAAATAATTGGGTATAATATGAAAAAAGCACAACTACTTCCACTTACTAGGAATAACATTTACCTTTTAGTTTAATTAATAAACTGAGTTTTAAATATGTTTACTAAATTCGTAAACTTCGGTAAAACAACAATATAAACTATTTCCAAAGGAACTAGACTAATACAATTCCAACCTGGCGAGTAGGGACTTATAAACAAGACACTTCGTTTGATGCTTTTACTTGTTGCTAGAAATCAGGTTCGCAGAAAATGCTGTTTACTAGTTAAATTTAGTAGGAATAACACGATCTATGACGTAGGCTATAGTATACCCAATTCAATTTTCTCACAGAAGATATTTTTAAAAATTTATATAGAAAATTAGCTATATAATGATATAGATGATATTAGGATGTCTTGATAATTTTACTTTTCTATATAACCGTTAATAACATAAAACCGTTTGTTCAAAAGACTTATTTTTTTAAACTTATTAATCACTTTTTTTAAAATTTCAATTTTTCAAACGTATTAAACATTTTTTTTTAAATTTAAGTTTAAGACATACCAAGACTTTTCTAAATGATAAATATTTTTTCTAAGATACGTAAATGTTCAATATATTTCAAAAATATATATAGTTTACTGTTAAATGAATTAATGTCAAAGGTAATCTTAAACAACTCCATATTATTATTTGGGAGTTTCTTTTTGTCTAATTTTTTTATTTTATCGTCTGTGTTGTTTATCGTTAACTTTTCCATCAGATTCTACAGCTTCTGAAATTATCAATTCTTGTTAGTTATCATCGACCCTACAGACTAGGACGATCTCACAAGTATAACTCATTGAAAAATAGACAGTCTCTGCTGTCAAGATCAGTGGAGAAGGAACCCGAAGGCACTGATTCGATTGAGGGCTTTTTATCGAAAGAATTAAATGGAATTCGTAAGCCACGCAAGTCGAAATCTAGTTCGTCTAAAAAAATTCGAACGAAAACACGTTGCTTAAAATGTAAAACAAAGTAAGTATTTTCAGTAAAATAATTGAAAATTAATTACTTTTATTTAAAAAATACTCAATTTGTTGGTTTGCATTAAAAATTAAGTACTGGAAATCATAAGATACGATGGCACAGTGGTTAAGGCACTCGGCTGTTTTGTTTAGGACAGTGGTTCGATTCCCGATGGCGGCTTGAAACCTTCATATCGATGAGCAGTAGTTTATTTGGAAAATAAAGGTGTCCGGAATTGTGAGGTCCTAGCCTTATGACCCCCTTGGTCAACAAGTAGTTGTTCTGAGAATGCTCTTATTTTACTTTTTTATTGTAAGTTATGGCTTCTTAGTGTGGCATAATCTAAAGTGAAGTATATTAAGAGGAGAACGGTATGATAAATGACCTGTACAATTTTTATTTATGCCAATTCTGCTTAATGTTTTAGATATATATAAATATGTTCATCTTGGAATAAATAAAAATAAATAAGTGTTTGATGAAAACAAGTTTCTCTCAATAAACAAACAAGTTAAAGTATCATACTCAGGTATTGGAAAATTTTCATTTTAAGATCAGCATTAAAAAATTAATTATACAAATATAAATAACAAAACATTGTATCCTAACCTCTTCACAAGGAAAATTAAACAAATTCATCGTGCTCCATATTTAGATCGTCTACTATACTTAACGTCAAGATGAAGCGAGCTTACCACATAATAAAATATGTATAATATATTAAAAATTTTTACTTGTTGTAAATATTTAAATATTATAAATTTTAACAAATAAATGAATCTTTTACCTTATGACTTTAAGTGGTTTTTCGAGTTATTTTTTCGACGTTTAAAATTTAAGACTTTTATAAATTCTAAAAATTAATTCTATTAATTAATTTCTGTTTTTTTGTTTAAAACAATAGAAAACTCCCATAAAATGTCTCGATTTTTCATAATTATGCAATTATTATGCATAAATTATTCATTGTTTGGCAGTCTTTTAGAAGAAATATGAGGAGAGGAAAATTAAAAAAAGAAATAATAATAACTAGATTATATTTCTTTTGAGTACTGTTCTCTTCCATATGCCAGTACAACTGGTAAGTTGGATAAAAACAACCTAGTAGTCGTATATGTAGTTTAAAACCCACAAAGTTATGAGTCAAACTGGGAGAATGCTTCTCCCCAATGTAGTATTTTCCTATCTAATAACATTACCCACTAATCCCACAAATTACCCACTATCTAATACAGATACCCACACATGTGAACCTATGACATCAGCTCCAGCTGATTGTTTATAAGCAAAGTGGCGTGTCAAAGTTGAGCTAAGTTTCACCACATAAGTTTGTTAGTTAACGTGAAGTTAATTTAATAGAGCACCGTATCGCAAATCGAATTCGTTGAAATATAATTCACTCTCGTCTTTATCTTTTACTTAACTTGGATTTATTATTTTTTATGTATTTTACTGTAACCGTGATATATTTTTGTTTTGTGTACCTGGCAAACTTTGATGGATAACTACTAATTAGTTCGTTTATGTTCAACGTGGCTTCATGCCTGTATTTGTGTTAAGTAAAGGCCTGGTTTCTTAGGACAGGACGCCGTCAGCTGGAAATCAGCGCTAACCTTTGATTGGTCCATTTGTGAGCTTGATAGTATACGTCATCGAACGCTCATCTTGAACTACAATTGCCGTCCAACTCAACTGCAGTTGGATTACAACGTGACGTTAACCACAGAAGCAATGGCGGACAACATCCAACAGCACATTGAAATCAGCCAAGATTTTGATTTTGATATTAAACATAGCTTCTTCATTAAACATAGCACTCTTCATTTAGCTCAGCTATAATGTGTTTTTTGTTGGACAAAGTCATTATTTGTACTCTAAAACAGTGGTCGACAATAACAAAATCAAAACAAATTCAAAATAAATATTTGTTTACGTTATTAACGCATGCGCAATGAGAGATAATGTCTGCGTTGGACCGATTGCTCAGGCTGAGCTAACAAAAAAGTATTTTTTTGGCGTCCGCTCTACATCAACTTTCCGCTGACGCCCAGATAAGGCGCTAGTTCTAATAAACCAGGCCTTGAGCTAACAAACCAGTATTTTGTTGGCGTCAGCGGGACGTTGACGTCACGCCGACGCCCAGATAAGGCGCTTGTCCTAAGAAACCAGACCTTAAGAAATATATAGTGAAAGGATTGAAATCCTTGTGAAAGAATCTTTGTGTTAGAACATAGAATATGTCACTAAAGTAAATTGATACTTGATGGGCTTGGCTTACTCGAAATAGAATGAAAAAAAACAGTTGCTAACGTAAACAAAGGTCACGTTTCAACAACCAATCAGGATCGAGATGCCCACACTACGTCACTTGCAGGCATTTCAATTTGTTTTTGAGGAAATAAATAGTGGAAAAAATTTAAATTGATAATGCATCGAAAAGCATTTATGTTGTAACTATATGTATAAACGTATATAACATATAGTAACTATTTGTTTTCCAGTAACAAATTATGCAGTAACACTTATTCGTATTTGTGCTTCTATTGGTTTGAAAGGATTAAATATATGCAATGTTAGCATTTCAAATAAGTATTATATTCCACATATAAAAAAAAAATTGGAATTAGAAAAAAAATGTGAAGTTAAAATATTTAAATCAAAGCATCGATTACTCTAAGTACAAGAAAATAAAATGTTTTGTACTTCTTTAATACTCATCATCGTTACAAAAAAAAATCTAACCACATTTTACTTAAAAATAAAACAGATAATCAAACGATTAAAAAGAACTTCATAAACTTGAACTTCAATCATTAAAAAATATAGTTTTCGTGAGCTTTATTGTAAGTTTCATTATGAATTTTTTTTAAAGTTTTTGGCAGCTATAGAAAATGTCAAATAACGAGTAGAAAAATTCAATCAATTGAAAAGAATTATTTGAGAAGTTGTCATGCTACATTAATTTGTTACTAGTTTATGATTTTACTACTGAAATGATTTTAAGTGATAAAAAATTTTGCAGACGATTATAACATTTTTCATTTTATCATGTAATTATTTTTTAATTTTCGTTCTCGTCTGCTTTAGCTATCCTGTAAAGTTGAATTTCTCAGGCATGTAATAAGGCTATATGATAATAACTAAATGTATGTCTAAAAAATAAAGAATGAATTTTTATAGTATAGAAGAATTTTACCTTCGCCCAGCTTTCTCTTGTGATGAATGGAATTTAGACAGTGGAACATGTTTTTTGGATCGAAATGTTGGAGCAACAATTACACTTGCTTTGAAATTTGGAACTGATAAAAACCATTTGCCTAGTGTTGTTTGGAAACAAGAATTCCATTTATTATCCGGAGAAAAAACCAAGGAGTTTATGATTAATCCAGGTAAAAAAGACCTTTAAAGATTACCATAAGTATAAGATCAGATACTTCTTAAACGATCATTAAAAAACAAATAATATACAGATATCTTTCGTGGTTAACATCATAAAATCAATTTAAGTTATAACGGTTATATTATATGGATAAACTATTTATTTATTACTTAATTTAACCATTATTCTTTATTTTATCATTCTTTTTTAATATTATTGCCTGTTATTATCCCTTAATTATATACAAAATTAAATGCTTAAAAATTGAAATGTTATTTCTTTGTTTTTAAATTGCAGCATGTTAATTACATTAGTTTCAATTTCGTTAACAATTAGGAAATTGTTAATTAAAGTTGTATTGAATTATAATAAATATTAATAGTATGTTTTAATAATATTAATTATTATGTAAATTTAACAAATATGATATTTAATAAATTACGTAAAATTGTGTTCTGTAATGTAAACGTATGCAATCGAATTAACGGATTCCAAAACAAAAAAAAATTCAAAATTCTGTAGCAATTTTAGATGGGGGCGGGGGTTTGTACTACAAATTTAATTATGTACCATAGATTTAATTAATTTTTTGTGCAATAAATTTAATTATGGTGCCGTATTTTCAAGCTATAATTGAAGAGCTGTTACTACGTATTAAGTAAAAACATGTTAAATAGAATTTTGGAGGGAATAAAAAAAACTCAAATTTCTGTGTTTAAAATCATGTAAAATCAGTTGTAATTATAAAACTTAAATAAATTCTTCTATTGAAGCGGTTTTTAATGAAAAAGAAGAGCTTTGTAATCAGCTTTCTGATGTTTCTACATAAATGTAAATATGATTTTCTCGATTACATTAAACCTCCTTTTAACATACATATTGTTCCAATAAGCTCTTCGATCATTAAGTTAATGAACAATTTTTTTTATAAATATGTATGGTGAGCAAAATAAAAGACAGAATACTTTAATAACTTTTTATCTAATTATTGGGTTTTCATGTATTAAGATGTAATCTTAATGATTTGAGGGAGTAACATTTAATATATTGAAATATTTGGGCAGGAGATGTTTCAAGTTACGAAATCACAACGCAAAACGCACTTTCTTGGAATAAACATCCTTTTTCAACGGAACTGGACTCTATACCTTCAAAACATGGGAGGGAGTTGGAAAATATGTTTCCAATAATTTGAGCAGGAAACTGGTCAAAAGTTAGGGCCTCTTAACGTTAATTCACTTTTTGCTTATTTCTAATATATTGTATTAAATTTCTACTATATATAATGCACTATTATGAAATTTATTTATCTGAAAATAATTGTACGAGAAAAGTTTATTTTTATAATTATTTCAAAAAAATGAATTTAATGATACTTTTTAGTTTGTTATACTTAACATTAAGAACCCAAAATTTTGACCGCGTTACAGTCTTAACCTTTCGAAATAGAATTTTTATTAAACATATTTTTTATATTTTTTTCAATATGTTGTATTAATTTAGATTAAAATAATTGAAAAATATTACATTTAGCATTTTAATAATTAATGAGTATGAAACACAGCACGAAACAGGGTGTTTTTTTTTCTTTCCAGCGAAGTCAAATCTTCCTAAGACAACTCACTCTCAAGCAATAATTTTTCATATTTGCACTTATTTAGATCTAAGAGAAACATATTTTGTATTAATTTAGATTAAAATAATTGAAAAATATTACATTTAGAATTTTAATAATTTATGGTTATGAAATACAGCATAAAACACCGGTGTTTATTTTTCTGCGTTATAAGTAAAATCCTCCTAACACAACTCCCTTTCAAACAATAATTTTTCAAAACAATTTACACTTATTTGCACTTATTTAGATCTAAGAGAAACAGTTATTCATCATTAGAATTTCTTTAATTTACAAAATCTATTATTGATAAATTTTAGAATATGAATGAAAAAAAATATTTTCAAACTATTATTTATTTCTTTATTTTTCGGATTTTATATTTTATACAAATATAATTCCGATAATCAAACAGATTTTTTAGTACAATTAGACTTTCAACTATTAGACTGTTTCTCATAATTAAAATACACCAAAGTATATTTTTGCTTGTAATTAGAACACCAGAAAAAAATATATATAAGGGACACAGGTGTCTCATCTGCGTCAAAGAGGGCCATATTTTGGGCCATATTTTCCAGATTGCGATTACTCATTCTAAATATTTTGATGGTGAAGAATCAAAATTCGTCAAAAAATAGTATGCTTTTTCAGAAAAATGCGTTTATGCGTGTTATTTCGCAAATTTGAAATATTAATTACGATTTGTAAGTTAAGCTCCTCGAGCCATTACAAATGCATCTTAGTAAGTGGCATTCTGATGTTTTTAAAATGTTCCGTTTTTCATTTTGGTTAAACTACTTCATTCATTGTTATTTTTAAATTTCAGAAATGTTTTACAATTCCAGTAAGAGTCTTATTTTATTTTGTTGAAATACTTTTAGGAACTCATAAATAAGGTCGAAGTACGCGTTATGTTCACGAACATGTTACCCTTCGTGGAAAACACAACTACAGTCGGAGACGAATCGGTCACGAACCTACAGCTAAAACAAATGTCAGATATACATTTTTTTCAACATTATTCTCAATAAAAGTATCTAATTCTGTTTCACTTTAAAGGTGAAGCAAAATTTCAATAAAATAAAAATCACAGAGAAAAAAATTTCTTGTAAAATTATCGTATTGTATGTGATAACATTTCTGTTTTTAAAAGAAAATTGAAAAAATTCTGAACCAAAATATGGGGTATTTAAACCATTCATTTAGTAATTTTTCCGTTCAAATGGTAACGTTTTACTAGAAATTTCGGCTTTCAAAATTATAATTCTGATTACCACGCATTTAGTAAAAACTGAAGAGATTTAACAGAATAAATGGTTTTTATGCCATGTTTTAAGCTATAATTATAAAATAACCAAATTTTGTCACATTTACCAAATGTTATCACAGATTATAAAACCATACTTTATTGTTAATTTTACTAAAGTGTTTAAGAAAGCGCTTAGTTAAAAATTGCCGAGCTTTTTAGTGGACCCATAGGGCAAGAAACATGGACACGATAAATTTTTCAGTATTCTGATAGTTTTGACCATACTTTTTTCAATTCCTACAATTAGTTCATACTCTCCCTATATCTTGCTCAAATTTTCAATCGTTAATAAGATACTTTTCATACGACACAAGTTCGAAGACATTTTTTGAACTTGTAGTTCATGACACTTGATGTTAATACAGTTTTTTGAAATATTAATTCATTAATTAAATTGTTACATATAAAATAAAAAATATTCAGTTGAAAGCTCAATTACCAAAAAAGTTTTATTGTATTAACACAGATTTGGTTTCACAGATGTAATTCCTAATTCTAAAAGAGCGAAAATTTCTAATTATTTTACTCGGTAACTATAGCAACTTCCTCTACAATTGCAGTTACAATCTTTTTTCTTATATTTTTATTTAATATCTGGTTACTATAAAAACTAGTTTAATGTCTTTTTATAAATTGGTGAATTAATGAATTGGGGACTTAGTGAGTTTCGATGAATTTTGATGAATTCCTAATAATTTTTCACAATTTTATATTCATATTTTAACTACATATTACGCTAGCTTAAGTTTTATACAAAACTTAAAATAAAAATATCTGTAATTTATTTATTCTTCAATAATTGTAAAACGGTTATATTTTACTTTATCTCCTATTTTAATTGCATGTTACGCTAGATTCAGTTTTACACAAAACTTCTAATAAAAGTTATGATAACTTATTTACTTTTTAATAACTGTTAAACGGTCAATTAATATAGATACCGTTTTAAATGCTCTTATCATTAAATATTACGTAATAAGATATTTTTTCAAGACTACTTCATAATAAAAAACAC
This sequence comes from Parasteatoda tepidariorum, assembly GCF_982258835.1. Classification (NCBI taxonomy): domain Eukaryota; kingdom Metazoa; phylum Arthropoda; class Arachnida; order Araneae; family Theridiidae; genus Parasteatoda; species Parasteatoda tepidariorum. The sequence continues at coordinate 41,754,433 of NC_141758.1, read as the reverse complement.
AGCTTAAAGCTTGAAACCTTTAATTTTGAATAATGATCAAAATCAAAATGATAATCAAAATGAAGGTGATAAATATCGCAGGTAAATAAATATCTTAAAATTAAGAATTAAAAAATATTTGTACCTTTTGGTTAGCACGTAAAAATTCTTATTTTATTCTCTAGACACTTCACCCTGGAATATAGTCATCGGAAACAAAGGTTATGAATTTCGAATAAGCCCTATAACAGAACAAGACGTCGATTTTAATTACTTCTCAGTCAATCTAGCTCAGTCTGAAAAAGTATTCCACCCCAAAGTGAAAAAGTTAAATTTTCGAATACGAATAGTACCTATTAGTAAGTATAACTTTAAATAGTTAAAACAATTATAAAAATAAAAGTCAATTTTAAGAAAGTAATAAGTTGTTCAGATAATTAAAATAAGTAGTTAGCTAATACCAAACTGTTATCAATTGAGAATAAGCTAATAAAATGGTTAGAACTGCTTTAAAATTAAATAAAAAAGCACAATTTAAAATCAATCACTCTAATGTAAAAAAAAAATGATTTATATGGTATATTTCAACATGATTCAATGGTATATTTCAACAGGCCTGCCCCTCCCCCCTAAAAAATAAAATTAAAACCTCTTGTTTTTCGGCATTAAGAAATAAGATATATCTGTATTAATATTTTTTATGAGAAAAATGATAACTGAGAATTAACGTTCTGTACGATTTTCAAATTACTTAAACTTTATTATAACAGAATAAATTGTTACTAAAAATTTTTTTGATACTCATATATTGTAAGAATAGAATAGTTTCTTACTCAGACATATCAATTTGTTACAGATCAATTATTATATATTGATCTATAATAATTATATTATTATAGATCAATTTGTTACCCAAACATTATCATATAAAAATATTATGTTACTCAAGCGTTGCTATAATAGAGTAACTTGTTCTCAAGCATTTGCTCTAATAAAATGATTTAATACCATTTTGTTTTCAAATTGAAAATTAAAGTAATTAATTTCTAATATGTTATTTTTAATTCTTGAAATTGTCTGTAGCCTTTTGTTTGTCTTAATAAAAACTATAAAATTTTTTATATAAACAAAAATAAAAATCTTTATAACTAGTTAGCACACAGATACAGAAAATTCAAAGAACATAAAAATAGATGTTCTAAAGCCCTGTCACGACCGGTTTTGTCTAAAGGAAACCAATAACTTCGAGTTACGAAAAAAATATTTTTTTCTTCTTGTTATCACGGGGAAAAACCACTACTTCCAGATATGAAGTTGCAACAGTTAACAAGAAGCACGATATTGTGGTAGCACGAATTTACTAATAAGAATTTCATTTCAGCTGCTGCGAGATGAGATTTCTAAATTTTTAATTATTTTTCCTGTAAAATAAAAGTAATTGGTTTTAAAATGAGAAAGTTCTTCATCAATATGTAATTCCCAAATCCTTAGCTGCTTGTTTTTCAAATCTCATTGAACATCTGGTTTAGTAATATCAAAGCATTGATACATTTTACACAGTTTAGAAACTATTGCTGTTAAAATTGATTTGTAAAAGAAGAAGTGTCTCAATGGATTTTATTTCTTTTTTAATAAAATCTTTAAACTACAGAAAAAGACACAGTATTTAAACAAATTATTCTAAATATGCTTATTCATAAAAATTTTCTAAAATCCACAAGGCAACGTCCTGAAAATATAGATCATTTTAATATTTTTAAATATATTGCATAAATAATATGCAAACTAAAATAAAATTATTGCGGTTGGTGTGTCAGTCTTACGCGCAGTGCACTAAGTTTAAAATCATTTCTGTCACTTAAATCCAAAATGATAATAGTTATTATTCGAATCACTTTAAATTGCATGCTGCATCTTTTATAGTATATTCTAATTCTATAATAAATAATAAATAAATTTAAATAATAAATATATAAAAATAAAAAAAAAGTTACATGGAGTTTATTTAGCCAATCTTGGTAAAATACAAGTCAGTCATGAAATTTCTTTAAATCTAAAGGAATACTAAAAACATTTTTTGTTTCAATTCTCTATCCTTTTGGAATGTTTTTTTTAATTGGAAAATTTGAATTTTAAATTTATTTCCAAATGATTCAATATTTCTTTGAAAAAAATTGACTTTAAACACATCCAAAAAATCCTTGGCTACAAATTAAAAAAAGAGCCTTTTTCAAACTGCTCCCCATTAGCAAAAACGTTCATTGCAATTAGTTCCACTCATTTAACACTTTTCTCCGAAAAACTACATTAAAGTAAATTTTTAAAGCAAATTTTTAGTGTAAATAAATGCAAGTACTTTGATGAAGTTCTCTAAATCTAAAAGAATACTAAATTAATTTTCAAAAAAATTTTTTGTTTCAATTCTCTGCCCTTTTAGAAAGTATTTTTAAATTGGAAATTTAGAATTTTAAATTTATTTCCAAATGATTTACTATTTCTTCGAAAAAATTGACTTTATACGCAAATGAAAAATCATAGGCTAAAAATTAAGAAAAAAAAGCTTTTTTTTTAAACTGCGCCCCATTAACAAAAAAGTTCATTCTATCAGTTTTACTGTTTCATGAGTTTTTCTGAAAAACTATTTTAAATTTTTCAGACAAATTTTAAAAGTAAATAAAAAAAAAGAAAAACTGGTGATTGAATACTTTAAAAAATCTCTTGTTAAAATGTGCTTCTTAACAAAGGGAATTAAAATTTACTTTTTAAAACTAAATTTAGCATTATGACTGTAAAAGTTTTATATGAAATAAAATACAATTTAAAAAATAGAATATAGGCCAGTTTCTAAAGGGAAAAAACTTCAACATTACTATCTAGACAAGTGCGGCATTGTCTCATACGCATTTTTTTACACTGTGTAGGACTCATAGTTTGGAAGTTAAGAAGGCTTTACTGTGTATGAAGTATAAAAAGTACAATTTTAATTCCTGTTTATAAGTCAAAAACTGTTATTTTAACATATTAAAAATGAATTCTTTTGCATTTTTTGTGCTAAATACAATGAAACGAAATCAAAAGTTAATTGAATAGCTCAAAGGGTACTAAAATTTTTATGTATAAAGCATACAGTTTTGTATTTATATTCATGCAAATAAAACCAATATATGAAAATAACCAATGTATTTATATTTATGTCAAAATAATAATTTTGTACTTTTTATAATTCAAACTTAATAAATCTTTTATAAAATTTGAACTATTATTATCAACTTTAATAAACGTCTAAAAAGCATAGAAAATAAAACCGCAAAGAACTACGTTTGCAATTAGCCTCTCAAAATATTTGAAAACTAATTTCAAAATTGTAGCTAAAATAACAATAATTAATTAAATTTTTCTATTTAATTTCGCTAGGCACGCTTAAATTACCCATTATAAATAAGAGTTCAATTATGTTCAAAGGATAAAAATAAATTAACTTCCTTGTTTTTATTTCGATACTGTTTTATCAAGGTATTATTGACAATTTTAACTGTACTAGTTTTATAAACAAATTATGGTTATTAGAAAATGAAACAAACCTGAAACTATGTTGCAATAACTGGACACCTGGAAGTAAAAGTTTGAGGAAAAAATTACAAAAGATTTCAATTCAACTAAAATATAACAGTATAGATATAAATAGATATTTTTGCAGAAACGGGGGAAGTCAAAAAAAATTTTTTATTGTCAATGAAAAAAATAATTAATTAAATAGAATATAAGCAATAAGAAAAAAATAATTCACAAATAATAAAATAATTCATAAATGTTAATAAAATCGGTAACAAATTGATTGAAAAGAAATAAGCGGAGTTCTAATTGATTTGTGTTCTATTTACACCACGTGGGTGCATTCAATTACTGAGAATTAAATCCCACGGCTCTCTGCCGTAAGGGGTGGTTCAAGGTTCTTTTCATAACATTTTTTTAAATTACATGCAGAAGAGAATAAATAATAATTGGAAAATAAGTTTTTTTAAATTGAAAAAAAAAACCTATTTCGACACCGAAAAAATTTCAGTTAATTTTATTTTTTCTTTCATTATTAAGAGGTTATTCATGCAATCGCCATCATTTTAGGGATAAGGAATTATAGCGTAGGTATCAGTAACAATCAATTTAAACATAATATTATTTAATAATAAATAATAATTTATATTTATTGAGTCATTAAACAAAACGTTTAGTACATGGAATTTAATTACTTTTAACAATAAGTCTTTGTTTGCTGAATTAATTTTGATAAATGCAATTTAGTTCAAAATGGTTACTGATTTACAAATCCGCTGCTATAAAAGTTCCTTTGCAATATTATCTAATTGCTAACTCTAACAAATTAGTTAATGTCAAACTGCATAGTTTATTTAAAAACGTATTTAGTTTTTTAATGCGTTTCTAAATATGAAAAATTTGAGGTAAACTCTGCAAAGTGTCTTCATTTTATGGAAAAAGGACATCTTGTATTTATTTATTTATTTATTTGCATTTTTTTGAAAATTATTAATTTCTGAAATTTTTATGTACTGAAATTGCTAATGTGTACTAAAACGATTTCCTGAAATTTGAACCTTGTAAGTGAACAGTGATCTACGCAAAGAGTTAATAAATCATCATAGCCATGAGATTTATTAACTCATAAGAGTTAATAAACCACCATAAGAGTTAATAAACCACCATAACAAGTTATCATAGTACACAAGAATAAGATACCTTCAAAATTACTGAATTTGAGAAGACATTTTCACTCTTCAAATATGCTAGTTCTGGAAAAATAGCCCCATGTTTATATGCTTGTCATTTTTATTTACTGATCTGTTTAGTTATTTATTTGTTTACTTTGTCCTGCGTCGAACAGCTGAGCTGTCCAAATTAATATTCAAAATTACAACAGTGCAGTTCTGAATGCAGTGCAGATTATAAGGAAACACTAACTCCAAAAAGGGAAACAAACTATCCCCCACTTTTTCTATAAGCTTGGTCAGAAATGAACCTTTACAGAACTTAGTTTAGCAAATACTCGTATAAGCATTTGAGTACAGTATTTCACCAGAAATTGGAAATTATTATCTGCGTATTGATGTGAAAATTAAATATATTTGATAAGGAAAATCCGATATAATTCAGGGCTGATTTTGCTATTTTTTTTCCTTGATTTACAAATACTTGAAATAACATAAAATAATTAAGGATAAGGTTTTAAGGATAACCTTTAAAATAACACAGCCCCCACTTGTTTTAGTTTCATTAGGATTAAACATACAATATATGTTTCAAAGACTTAGGATTTCTATACCTGGGAGAGACAATCACTTTGAATATCGACAGCTTCATCAGTTTGCCAGCAGAATCAATCAAGTATAGATGGTATGTAGAAAAAAATGGTGAAAGAGGGACTTTACCAAGCAATATGAAGAAAAGTCTCTCCGGTCGAGTTCTAACAATCTCTGAACTCCGCAAGAATCAAGAAGGGATTGTTGCTTGTTCCATTTATTCCAATCTGAATGTATCCGTTGCAAAAAGAAGGTTTCTTATCAAGCATATTAGCAAAGGTAAATATACACTGTTGTGTAAAATTTTAAAAAAAATATTCAGATTTTATTATTTACAGATTTTAATGAAATTTGGCTTGAACAAAAGTTCAAAGGTTAATGCGGGTTAATACGGAGAAAAGGTAATAACCATTTAGTTATTGTAATGCACGATTCACTTGCATGATCGAAAGTAATTCTCATCGTTGTCTGAGGAAATAAACAGTGGTTACTGAATCGAACCTAAAAAAAAAGGTCTAACAGGAAAAATTGTCTTCTATTAGTCTTTTTTCCCCATGTCTTACAGGCCTTACAATGTGATTTTATAATTAAAATAAGGCAGTTTAGGTGTTTTTGTACAATCGAATTACATTTGCCCTCCCCAATGTGTCCCATACATTCTCTATAGAGCGGTGGTGGCTCAGGGAATCTACAAATTTCTTCCCAATGTGGAGACTCAAGTTCGAATCCCAGCGATGGCAGGTCGATGCGAATTCTGCACCTATCTCACACCGACTGCAGTGCTAACGTAAAATATCCTCAGTGGTAGACACATCAAGGGTTAGAGTTCCCTTGCGGTCAAGCTAACCGTGGGAGATTTTCGAACCTCTCTATGTAATGCAAATGCGGGTTAGTTCCATCAAAAAGTTCTCCACGAAGGCAAATTTCGTCCAATATTCGATCCAGAAGTTTAATCGTCTTCTGGATCGGGTTCAAAATTACAACGCTATGGTGTTGAACATTAGTAATCGTAAACTCAAAATTGGGTCATCTGTTCAACTACGGTAATAAAATAAAATGAAATAAAATAAAATAAAATAAAATAAAATGAAATGAAATGAAATGAAATGAAATGAAATGAAATAAAATAAAATAAAATAAAATAAAATAAAATAAAATAAAATAAAATAAAATAAAATAAAATAAAATACACATTCTAATGGGTTGAGGTCTGAACGTTTCGAGGGCTTGTGCAATCGGAGAACATCTTCAAACTCTAGAAAATCCTTGACATGATGAGGTCTATGTTGCCGTCAATAAAATTGAAACCAGTATCAACGGAATCCCTAGGAAAGCAACTATAGTCTGTACTTATGTCCGACACTCTTTGAAACGTATGGGGGACAGGATCATGCTGCTGTCTTACGCTATGCCTACGCAGGCCATCAAACTTTCGATTCCATGATGTTTAATTTCTCTGAAGTTGGAAGACAGTCAGCGTGCTCCAAGTTTTCTTCTTATAAAAATATAAATTATGAAAACCAATACTGTGCACCAGATTTGATTGAGGAATGCTTTTCAATGATTTGATAACGAAATATTTATTCCTATTTTCACAGGTGTGTATATATATATATATATATATATATATATATATATATATATATATATATATATATATATATATATATATATATATATATATATATATATATATATATATATATGTACCTATGAATGCTTAGTTTTCCTACACTTCAATATTAGAGGGGAGCAGCTTTAGAACTATCTTTTCCAGTCACCACTATTCTAGACAGAAAAAAAGTTAACAAACGTGTTTCAACTGACATTGCATACATATAATTCCATTTCTAAAGAATTGAGAAGCAAGATAAGACGTGATATTCATCTCCATCACACTAAAAAAAAATTTTATAAGAGATTTTAAAAAAATTCTTTATTATTCTGTATAAATGTTTCTTGAAAGAACTATAATTAATGATTTTTTTTAGATACTCTTCGTCCATTGATTATATATGATTCTAAAAAAGTTCATACATTTAATGATGTTGGTATGCAAATTTAAAAAGTAGTTTGTACTGATTAGGTTGACATAGAAATCGGAGATTTCTAATTAACTTTTGAATGAACAAATCAATTCGAGCAAGCAAACAAATCAACCTCACATAAGTTTCCCAAAGTTGCAAATATTGCGTTTCACAAATATTGTAAATATGTGCGTTTTAATGTGTAATTAACTAAGCTAAGAAAGTAGTATTTATGTGAATGATCTAGAACCAGCACATTTATAGCGTGATAAGGGCTAATGCGTTTTCTGTTTATTTTGCATTATTCAATAACACACAATTTCGTCAATAATATGTCATGATTTATGTATATGACTGACTTAAATATTTTTTTTTTAAAAATTGCAGTTTTATTGAATGAGCCAGATGATTATTACCACAATCTCATTTAAAATATGCAACCAAAAAAAAAGATTTAAAGTATAAGAAAATTTAAGGAGTGTAATTTTAGAAGACAATATACAAAATTTGAATTGAAATCGGTTTCTGAGAAATGGAATTTTAACGAAATCGTATATTTAAAATTCGATTCCTTTGGAACTATCTGATTAATTTCGTTCCAATTTTGTAATTCGCCTTAGAAAATTACATTCTTTAAAAAGTTGTAAAAAATTACATAGTTTAAAATTCAAAAGTCTTTCGACTGCTGTTAAATAAAATAATAAAAAATAATAAGCAATTATTGAAAATAAATTTTTGCATTGAATCATCTTTGTATAAACGAATTTTATAACTGTATCCAAAATTTTATGATTAATTTTAGTGTATTTCCTGATTTTAATGAAACATTCCTTTAAACAGGACTTATTTTTACCACACAATTAATTTACAGATTACCAAATGCATTTTTATTGTTAAACATTCGATATTTTTTTCACAATAAGGCATTTAATAAGATAATAAACAATTGAATTTTTATAATTTTATTGATTATTTAATACAAGATTTTTTTCACAATAAAGCTTAAAATATGAAAATTGGAATCGAATATTTATAATTTAATTGATCAAGTTGTTTTTAAATTTATTTTATATACATTATTTCAATTAAGAAAAGGGCACAAAACACGAATTCTCACTTTATCATAATTTATTTCTCTTTCTCTTTTTCTATTTGTCCCTTTTTTCTATTTTTCAGTTTTCACTAATGCAGCGAATCATTTTGCAACACTTTGATCTTTTAATAGAAAAGCTAGAAGATTACAGTAGTTGGTGATTCTAAAATAAAGAAATGAATCAACGTAAATTTACTGACTCAATTACTAAGTTTTGTCAGATTTCAAAATTCAAACCATGAATATTCGTTACGAATAAACATATGAATAAACATTTCGTGCGATAATAGACGATTAGTCAGACTACTGGAAATGTAGTGATAAGTGCAACGAATTTGCATATCTATTTACGTTTCTTTGTATCTGCTGAAAAATTCCTGAGTTCATTATCTCGTAAAACAAAATTCAGAAATAAGATTATGAAAAAACAAATTTTTTTGTTGTTTTAAACTGGTGTTTGACGAGATGCATTACGTGATAGAATTTATTCAAAATATGTTTATTTTAGTCGACTTGTTTAGATTCAAAGAAATTGTATGATTAAAATAATATAAAAAAAGGTTGTTATTTTAGGAAAGAGTATCGTTTCTCTGATATTTTAAACTAAACTTATTAATCAATCTGTAAAATGTGCCTAATTATTGAATAAATTCAGTATTCATTAATTTATGTAGTTTAAGTACATTTTTGTATTCAATTAAAAAAGAGAAAAACATTAATAAAATAGAAAGTTTCATTCAGAAATTTATTCAAAAGAAGTAAATTAGTTGAGATAAATGTGATGATTAAAAATGAAAGCCATAGTCTCCGTTTTTTAACAAAATTTATTCGCAATAACAGAAAAATTAAATTTGTTTTTTTTTTCAAGCGAAAATTATTTGAAAAGAATAATTTTTTTTAAATGACGGCCAAAATCGTTCCCTATTTAAAACTAAACAAAGTATTACACATTTCAATATAAGATAGTATCCTCTTAAAATACCTTTTCCATTACTTTCTTTAATTTCTTATGACGTTTTACTCATTTTTGAATTTCTCCACGCATTATAAAATTGCATGGTTTATCATCTTCTTCAAAATAAAATAAAATAGAATAGAATAAAATAAAATGGAATAAAATAAATAATGATAGTTTTGATTTTTTTTTACAATGAAATTTTTTGCCATTCAAATTGTTTGAAATTGAATTCGGATTGTTGACTTTGTTATGTCAATACGGAGAATTTCTTCTCTTACGGATGTTTTTTGTAGTTCCATGGCCAAAAAAAGAAAAAAAAATGCACTGTTTGAGTTCCTTTAACTCAAAACAAATGTGTAATTTTAAACTTTTTACACTAATATCTAATCGTAAAGAATTATTTGGCTTTAGAACAAACAAAAATATAAAATGTTTAAAAAAATTATTGAACTTTTCTTTTTGAAAAAGTCTCCAATTTGGTGAGACTTTTCCACCAAGATGAAAACCATTAAAATTAATGAATAATTTTCAGATTTTGCTCAGATTTACGAATCAAAACAAAACAAAACAGTAGTAAACTTTTCAAATATTACAATTTTAAATTGAAAACGCCTTTCATTTTTGCAAAAATCTTAGGCTCTTCATCATAATAACAGTGTAGAAGCATAATTAGTATAGAAGATGCAGGCCAAACTTAACCTAACAGTTATAAATGCCGTTACAAACTCACACTATTTATTAAAATAGAATATTGTTCGCTAAAAAGAGTAATTTCAAATAACTTCAGAGCCTTTGAGGAACAGCCTTTAACGTCCTAAGTTTGTACATGGTTTGTCGACCAACAGTTGGCGAAAAAAATTGCTTTCATTGAACTAAATGGGGTCTTAATTGATTAGATTAGCCTAGATATTGAAATTTAAACGAGTTGTTCGTAGTATTTCTCTAGAATTATTTGCTAGTCACATTCTTTTGCCGGGTACTTCAAACAGTTATTTTAGGCAACTCAGACCGGGAACGGGAAGTAAATTTTGCAAACAGTAGATTTCTGTTACTTTTTCACAAAAATAAATAAATATTTTATTTAGCGTATGCTTTTTCTTCAAAGACAAAATTCTAAATAAGTTGAATTGTATGATAGATTTATTAAAACTGAGGTGCATAATCTTGAAAAGATACTGTAAATTAAGTTGTCAATCCCTTCTCTGACCTAAACAAGAAACTAGATAGAAATTACATGGCTTAATGTTACATATGGCTTATTAATTGAAATAAAAAATAAATCTACTTTTATGTATACTTCGTATTATTAGTGTTATTATTCGTGTTTTCATTAAAAATATAGTTTATTAATTTATTCAGACAATTATATTGTTCAGAATATACAATTTTATTGATATTGAAATGATCGAAAAAAGCAATTTTCAGTTGCAACGTTTGAAACTTGAATGCAAAAAATGCGCTTAGCAAAGCAGAATGATAGTTTTCCGTATTTTAATTTAAATTATAGTTTTACCAACTGAATAAACTTATGAAACAAAATTCACTTTTCATTTCATTTCTTCATTAATTTTTTTTTTAACTTAGTTAAAAATTGTTTGTAACAAAGCGTAAAAAAAAAAAAAAAAAAAAAAAAAAAAAAAAATAGGTAATTACTTTTTAATGAACCATTGCTTCTTTATTAACCACTTCATTTCCTGATATTGTTAAGCACAACGCTTTTACAAGTTAAGATTAAGAGGAAAAAATAGTTCTCAAACTCAATTAATGTCTGCCGTTGCTTGTAAAGAGGTAATAATTAACTAATCACTTAAAAAAATACGGATGTTAAATGACATCATGGATTCATTTTCCTTTCAGTGAGAATCGTCTAACCAATGATATAAATTCTAATACTTCAATTAAACTAAAAATCCAATTACTAATCAGAGTGCAAAATAAAATACACGACCGACACAAATAATTCCGCGATGTCGCGTTATGAAAACAATCACTTCTTTAAGATAGGGTCTCTACCGTGAAACTGAAACTTCCGACAGCGCGGTCTAAATTTAGCGTCTCTCTAAATATTACTTTTTTTTAAGACTTTCCATCTAATTTTTGAAGTTTTGAGTTCATGCATTAAGCATTTAGCACTCTCTCTCCGGTTGACGTTTTCTCGGATGATCCGCCCGCACCGATCTAAATACGGCAGCAAATGCGAGATGTGGAGAGAAACGCTTCTTTAAACTGTAAAATTCGAATTTCTCCGTAGTTCTCGCTTTATCTGGAATGGAGAACTCGGAAGCAAAAACGAAACATATAAGATTTAATGGATCCAAAAGGCATTTGGAATTTTTTTGTTTTTAAAGCTTTTCATTGCTCTCGAAAATTCGAATTGATTTTTTATTTTATTTTTTTAAATCAACCCAATCCAATCTAAAAGAAGAAACACTTCTGTAATCTGTAAAATTCGAATTTTTGTATGATTGTCGTTTGATCTGGGGGAAGCAATTGCGAAGCGAAACATATAAAATTAAATGGATTTAAAGTATTCTGAGTCTTTAAAATTTTGATTTTACTCTAAATGTTTCAAGAGATTTTTAGTTTCAAAATTGGCTATTTTTTTTTTTTTTTTTTTTTGAAATTTTGAAAATCTTAAATTAATTTAAACTCTTTGAGCAACAAAGATTTCTCCTATGTAGTTTTTGAGTTTCGTTCAAATTATTTTCAAAATCAGACTTTTTTTTTTCAACTTATTAAAAATAATTTTGCACATTTAAGAGAATGTAAACGATTAATTTTTTCCTAATCATATTTATTTATATCACTATTTTGACTAAACCGTATTGCGTTCAAAAAGTAGATAGGTTTGTTTTTTCTTTCTTTCTTTTTTTTTGTATCGAAATCAACGAATAAATAAATTCACGAAATAAAGTTTTAATTTGCTCTTAAAGTTTTTATTTAAAATCACTAGTTTTGAATCCGACTAAAAACTGACTCCTTTATTATTAATATTAAGTGAAGTTATACGCAATGAATTGTTTTTAAAATTTCGTTAATGTTAAATCTATTTAAACTCTTAGCGCAACAAAGATTCCTTCTTTTATGAAGTTTTCAATTTTGTTAAAATTATTTTTCAAAATCAGATTTTTTTTATTTATTTATTTATAATTTTTTTTTTTTACTATTTAAAAATATCTTTGCACATTTAAGGTAAATTAAACGACCAATTTTTTCTTAATCATATTTATTTATATCACCATTCTAACTAATCCCTATTGCGTTCAAAACGTAGATAGGTTTGCTTTTCTTTTGTTCCTTTTTTTTGTATCGAAATCAATAAATAAATTCACGAAATAAAGTTTTAATTTGATTTTAAAGCTTCAATTAGAATCGCTGGCTTCACATCCGACTCAAGACTCCTTTATTATTAATATTACATTAAGTTTTTTTTCAGAATTTCGAAGTCTTATTATTTACGTTATGGCTTAGAATGAAACCAATTTCTTACATTATTACACCCATTCACAAAAAAGCAGAGAATGAAACCAAATATAATACATTATTACAGCCATTCACAAAAAAGCAGAAAATGAAACCAAATATAGTACACTATTGCACCCATTCACAAAAAAGCAGAGAATAAAACCAATTTCATACATTATTACAGCCATTCACAAAAAAGCAGAGAATGAGACCAAATATAATACATTATTACACCCATTCACAAAACAGATATAATTTTCCTAAAATTAATTAATTATGAACTAAATTATTTTTATGTTTTTTTTGTCATTTGCATAAAATATAAAATGTTTTCGACCATAAAAACTATTTTATAATAATTATGAGAAACTTCTTAAGCTGTCAAAGCTTGTTTTGAAATTAAAGACCTTTATTTTTCGAAAATATTGTTTTTTCTAACTCATTCTTTCAACCGTGACTGAAAGTTATTTATAAAACTTCTTAACTATTTATTTTAGTATAAATTAATTTTTAACGCTTAGCTGCACTATATACTATAGACTATAATTATTAAGAGAATTATTTTAGTAAAAGAAATTAAATTTTTTGTCTGATCTGAAATTGTTCTCTGCTATGGAAAGAAAACTTATCCAGACTTAAGCAAGGATTTTCTCTGATGAATTTCTAGGCCGAGTTTCTTTTTTTCTGAAAACACGAATACTCGTATTAGGATCGTGACTAAATTCTAGATTTTAGGAATTTTAGAAAATTCTTGGCTCCATGCAAATGATTCCAAAAGGGACTCTAAATTGATTCTAAAAGGGATATTTTAAGCTTGCAGTGTTTTTAATATTCCTTAAATATTTGTTCTTTTTAATATTTTGCTGTTGTTCCTGTTGCTCCATCGGAATCGTTCTCTAATTTGTGCTGTCGTTCGAGTAGCAAGTTGAAGTTGGGATGATTTTTATAAAATCTTAACCCACTATCTGAGGTGAAAATCAACTCTCTTCGTGTTTAAAATATGTTCCGAAAAAAAAACAATAAGACCATTGGTGATATTCTGTTTTAAAAAATTTAAAAACATAAAGAAACCATTCAGCTATGGATGTCAATTATGGATTTTTAAATAGCTAGAGAACATCCTAGTTTAGAACTCTTCCTCCAGTTCTTCTGTTCAAAAAGGGAAATCGTGAAATTTATTAAAAATTCATTGTTTAAGAACATTAATGCAAGAGTTTAAAAATGGATTAATAGTGCCTATAGTACTACGAAGGCAATAAGTCAAATCAGCTTGATCATAGTCTGTTTTGAGTAAAAAAAAAATGAACATAGAATTTACATAAATTTACTTTGAAATAATACACAATATTCCAAAAAAAAATCAGAAAATTCATTTCTCACAAACATAAACACACAAGTTCAAGCATAACTTTACGTACTTCTTAACTGAGCTTTATTTTTATTATAATGCCTATTTTGGTTACAAAACGCAAATAGAATTTTGTGCTTGATGACAATACAAAGTTCAAACGTTTCCCGGTAGCTGAAAGCATGATTTATTGCCAAAATATTGCAAAAAGAATTTATTTAAGTATAAATTATACATTTTGATCGTAATACGAGCAGTGAAAGCTTCCAAATTTCAACCGCTGCCTTATATCTGATGATAATACGACTTTCAACCATGGCGACTACAAGAAGAATTTATCGTCATTTTAATTCTGAATAGAATTTATTGTCAATTTAAATTTTTACTACTTTTCAACTTAATCGAATCTAAACTGAAGTTTTGTGCTTGATGGAAATTTTTAACTTTTTGTTTTGCACGGGTTTTTAGTTTTGTTGTTATTTGAGAGTTTAATTACTGTCAAATTTTTTTAATAAGGAAAAAAATTCATTATACTTAATGAAATCTGTAAGGTTACAAATATTATTCTTACATTGTAGTTGCAGGTTATGAATCAGCGTTGCCCTTAAATATTTCGAAAAGAAAAGGCCGACAGCTGAAAGTTGAAGAGGACATTGAAAAAGCTATTAGTGACATCGATAGAAGAAAATCGGATTCAAATTATTCCAAGGAAGGTTTCGAACTACCACAAACAACAATTGACAAATCGGATCATCCTACCATAAAGCCAACTAGCATTTACCAAAACAAGTATCTTATGAACCGTCTCAATAATTTTGAAATGAATCCTGAACTCCAACAGTACGATAAAATGAACCATCCTATACAGCCTACTTTTAAACCTCCACGTATCTTCAATCCTTATGGTGAAGAATCATTAGATGATGATGATAGCTCAACGACTAGAGTAATAGAACATTTTCAAAACAAAATACCTAGTGGACTTAAGAAACCTAAAACTTTTAACCATTTTTCTCCAATGCGATCTTTCAGTGATATTGATGAAACAACCAGCTCACATGACTACAGGCCAACCGACAGAAAGCAAAAATTTGAAGAGATAAGTGTAGGAAACTATAATGTTTCATCTGTTCGTCTGAGCGAAAGCAACGACCAAAAGAGTCCTGAAGACTCAATATCAGAATTAATTTCCGAGTGCAATAAAAATATCCAGTGTTCCATTCATGCAACGTGTTTCAATCAAGATAACCAACATCCAGGTTTCTGTAGATGTGTTGCTGGATTTCAAGGAAATGGCATATCTTGTTGGGAAGTCAAGCTGTTTTAGGAGTCATATTAGTTAGTTTAATTTTCTAAAAACTTATGCAATGCCACTGAAAACCGTTTCAAAAAATTATTTTTTAAATGAATAAAAGAAGGGATTATTAGAAATGTTTGAAAATTTATTGTGTTATATTTAACCCTGTAAGGCAGATAGAACACCGGTGTCCCTTTTGTATACATTTTTTTCTCGTGCTCTAATAACATGCAAAAATATGTTTTGGTATTTTTTAATTATTAAAAATAGTCTAATAGTTACTAAAATATCTGTTAGATTATTAGAATTATATTTGTACTAAAATATAAAATTAAAAAAAGGAGTTCTAAAATTTTTTTTCCATTCATATTCAAAAATTTATCAATAATTGATTTTGTAGATTAAAAAAATTTCAATGATAAATAACTGCTTCTTTAAGATCTAAACAACTGCAAATGAATGCAAATTTGTAAAATTCTCGCTTTTAAGTGAGCCACATTTGGAAGATTTTATCCTTTAACGCAGATAAAGACACGTTGTATTTTATACCACAAATTATTAAAATGCTAAACATAAGATTTTTCACTTATTTTGACCTAATAATAACAAAATATATGATACATATGTTTAACAAAAATTCTGCGTCTAAAAGTTAAAATAAGTTCATGAAATTAAATTTATGAACAAATGTAAATTAAAAAACATGTATGTTGTGATTTAATTCATAATTATTTTCTCTTTTATTAATGCTTTATATATCGCAGTTAACTGTATCAGCTACTATCCTGTTTAACGACTAATGGAATCTATTGTTTTATGATTTTTTTTAATGTGCAGTAACAAGAATAAATCACAAATTGGGTGCTTTTCTTGCTCAAGAGCACCCTATTCTTATCCTGGTGAGTAAAATTCCAGATTCACTTTCCAGTTCCCCATTGAGATAACAAAATGCTATTAGGTTTCTGGAAAGCTGACTCATTTTCTTTGGAGATTTATTAACTGTTGTGTAAAACTTAGGTCTACAGCCATGCTTACAAGAGTGGTATTTTTCATAAAAGGGAAAAAACTTGGTCGCTTAAGTTAGACTTAATCTAATGATGGGTTGGTGATGGAGAAACAAAAGACTAAAAAATAAATAGATACTGTTTGAAATATTATTAGTAAAAATAAAAGTTTTTTTTCTCAATATAATTTAGAAAGTTCAGATATTAAGAAAAAAAAATTAAAAAAAAGCAGTCGTGATATTTATATTTCTAATTTATATAATTACAATAGTTTAAGTGACGATGATAACTGTTTTGATGGTTAAGAGTTACAAAAAAAAATATTTGTAAAAACCAAATATACTCATTTTCCGTTACGTATTTAATACATAACGGCATTGTGGATAAACAAAAAATTTTATATGTTACAATTAATTCAATGACATTTACTATGTAAAATAAATAAAAAACATATTGTCTGAAAATTAAACTTAATAAATTTATCTTTTAAAGAATATTTATAATTCCTAATAAATTATGTAAATTGTGTTACCGAATAACAGAACATTTTTTTTTACACTTTTGTAAAATCGAAAATATTTCCTTCTCCAATGTCTCTCTGGGCTCCTCAATCTAAGTTTGAACTTCGGAATCACAAAAATTAGTTTTGTGAAAAAATTTTGGAGGTCTTTGCTTCTCAGTACAGGATCAATGATGCGAGCCAAATATAATTGTACTCTTTGATATTATGTTTAAAAATGTTCATAGGTAGCTGAACTTAAATAACAAAACTAAAATCAACTGACTAAAATCAGCAACTAAACTAACTAAAATCAGCAACTAAAGTCATGAAAAGCATGAATCTCTGATGACGATGAAATTATTCTATATAAAAGTAAATATTTACAAACGTATCATTAAAACACACAGATTTAAAATTGTGATTCTAAACTTCACTAGAACATGCAACTGATGCAGTGTGAGTTATCAATCAAAATCAAAATAGTAATGCTAAATCAGTATCCGTATTTTACTTATTAAAATTGCTTAAGTTATTCTGAACCCTGGATAACGGTACTTCTTTACTTAAAAAAAAAGAAGAAAAAAAAGGTTCTAGTGCCGTGTTATCAAATCGCAATAAAAAAAAATTTTAATTTTAATTTATACTTTTCATTAGTCGTTACAACATAATACTTTTTTAGATAAGTAAGCTATTTCATAAGTTGAGGGAAAGATTTCCTAGACCTCCAAAAGTTTAAAGAACTGAATAAATTTTTTGTGTGTGATGAAAATTATCTACAAACAAATAGTTAACATGATTATGTTTATTAAGCTTTCATTTAAGTTTTTAAATATAATAGTATTTTAAGGGTTGAAATATTAAAATTGAGTCTATGGTAAAAATTTATTATATATATTTTTTAATGAATATCGTTTTTCGTATATTTAACGACGTATTTAAAAATTATATTACTTTAATTCAATTTCAGGTTATGAATCAGCATTACTTTCAAATGTTTCTAATAGGAAAAGTCGTCATTTGGAAATTGAAGAGGGCATGAAAAATATATTTAGTGATATGGATAAAAGAAAATCGGATTCAAATTATTCAAAGGAAGGGTTTGAAATGCCTAAAATAACGATTGATAGTTCAGGTCACCTTACTCATACACCCACCAGCATTTACCAGAACAAGTACCTTATGAACCAGCTTAGTAAATTTCAAATTAATCCTGAGCTCGCAGATTACAATAAAATGAACCATCCTCCGCTAAACATTTTTAAACCTCAGCATAGTTTCAAACCTTATGGAGAAGAAATTTTAGATGATGATGAAAGTTCAACTACTAAAGTGTCAGAAAATGATCAAAGCAAAGTGCTTAGTAAACTTCAAAATCCTGAGAGTTTCAATTATTTTTCAATGAAACAATCTTTTAAAGATGCGGATGAAATTTCCACCGCACATCCAAACGAGCAAAAAACAATCGAGCAAAAACCAAACGAGCAAAAACCAAACGAGCAAACACCAAACGAGCAAAAACCAAACGAGCAAAAACCAAATGAGCAGACACCAAGCGAGCAAACACCAAACGAGCAAAAACCAAACGGCAAAAAACAAAAATCAGAAGGAGCAGATCTTGAAGATTCAAGTGCCAACAAAGCTTCTCGTCTGAGCGAAGGCAAAGAGAGAAAGAGTATTGAAGATTCAATATCAAAATTAATTTCCGAATGCAACAAAAATACCCAGTGTTCCATTCATGCAACGTGTATAAATCAGTATAGCTCAATTCCAGGATTCTGTAGATGCGATGCTGGATTTCAAGGGAATGGCGTATCGTGTTGGGAAGGCCCGACGTTTACTGATTCTGATTAAATAGAGTATTTCTTTAATGAAAAAAAAATTTACTAATACGTTATAAACCAAACAGTTTCGAATAATAAATTATGCTAGTAGGACCCTAATAAATATATTTTTAGAAATACATGAAGATGGTGTGTATTGTTTAAACTGAATACACTAAATTTTTATTTAATAATTAAAAATTACTCAGAATAATTTAGTTAATACTGCTTAAAATTTTTTTTTCCAAGAATGTCTCACTTGGTTAATTGATCAGCTTGTCTGGCAACAAGTGAATTCTTACTATATATGGGACAATCTATTCGGGATCTGATATTTTATAAGAAACAAGTGACAGATTAAGTCGTGATGGTACAGTGGTTAAGGCACTGAGGCATTGTAAAAGATGGAGGTTCTATCCAAGGTGACGGCTTAAAGCACGCTAGCATCAAATTCATGGGCACCATCTTGTCTCGGAAGTAAAGGCGGTCGGTGCGAATGCAGCATATTTCCATCATCATATGAATTGTCTCGAAATTGTTGAGTCAGTAAGCCTCCTGGCTGGGATACTGGCTATTTGGAGAGTGCTTTACTTTTATAAATTATAAATTGGCTTTTTTTGTTGCCTGTGGTCCTAGTATTCTTATTATTGCAAACCACGTAGACTATATGGAACTATAATTTGCAAGTTTTGAACCATAAATTTAATTTGAACGAATTTCAAGTAATTGATATGCTGTAACATCAGCGATGATTTAAAATTCGTTTGTAAATAATGGAATAGTCGCAGTGCTTTTAAAACTCTCAAGCTGGAAAGAATATTTTCATATCAAAAAGTTAGATTTCGTTGTAATTAACACATTGGAGATAAACTTCCTAGCGATTTTGGACGATCTGGAGTTCTAGGTTATTGGAAAACAGGCGGTGGCTCCCTAGCTCTTTTCATATGAAAGTTTGAATTGAGCCATTTAAATTAAGGATCTGCTATCTACCTTGAAATTAAATATGGCGTTTATTTTGCACTATTTCAGATGCATTATACTGAAAGTTTTTAGTCCCTCAAAGTTCACTTATTAATTATCATAGTCAAGAGCTTATTTATTAATTTTTTTCATATTCTCAAGTGACTCCAAATTTCCCACCTAAGATCGATCAGGAAAAATATCAGTGTAGAGAATATCGAGAGATGATCCACACATTCCTGCCTCTTTATTATAAATTATAAATATGCCTTCTGGTAAATGTGATAAAAATGCACATTGAGCTCATTCCCTGGTTTTTAAAATTCAGGGCGTTTGCCAGGTATTTCCTCTACCAATGCATATATAAGGTTAAAGAACCATCACCAATATTCCTCACACTGACATTTTTTCTATTATATCTTAAAGTAAAAAAATTTAAACTTCCTCCGAGTAAGGAAAAAAAACTTGAACTCGACTGTTTAAAAAAATATGAATAAATGTTATAAATATGTTAAAGATTAAAAAAAGAAATTTTACAGAATGTTATAAACTCGAAGCGTCAAAATACTTTCAAATGTATTTTATTATTAGTTGTATAATACTTTTATGTATCATATATAATATCTATATTATATTAGTTATATAATATTATGTAATATTAATTATATAAGAGTTATTATAATACTTTTAAATACATTGTTAGTTTGCTCCTAACATCTTCACGCCACTGATTGCAGCCATCTCACCCAGCTCATAACCGTTTCCAAGTGCGACGGGGATAGATGTTAGAAATGTTTTTCAGCACTCAGAACTACGTCCTATTCCCCATTACGATAATCAGGCAAACAGGGCATGTGGAATTTTTTGTTTTGTGTAAGATAAAAATAGTAATAATTTCTGAAAGAAAAACCCAGTTTTGGTTTTGGGTAGAGAAACAAAAACCGAAACAAGACGTCAAAGGCCTTTACACTTCAGGTTTAAAAAAATGTGATATTATAGCTGAATTGAACTAACTAAGTGTAGAAAAGGATCAACAATAAACATTACAAAAATAATGAAAATAATCTGTAATTTTTTAATAAAATATGGCTGTCAACAAACTGTTAACAATGGTTGTTGTTGCGGCAACGCTCGTGAGTCAGTTATCAAATTTTGATTCGCTGTGTTACTCAATTAGCTTACGAAAAATTTTATATTTTTCTATCCATTCTTGCAATTAAAATTTTGACGATAGATTTTCAAATCCGATACATAATTATTTCGATTCGATTTATTATAAAATCCAATTTATTTCTTGTTTATGCAAATCGAAACGATTTCTGTGCCCTCTGTTGGCAGTCAGCTGATAACATTTATCGGTTGCGGTTTTCACAAGTGTTCTTTCTATTTTCTAATCTGCTTCTTCCCTGTAGTTTCAGCGTTAGGGTGGTGCTACCAAAAAGCTCGTCTGTCTTGAATTATTATTGCAAGGACCTTTATTAATATATTAAAATGTCTTGGCAAGCATATGTGGATAATCAAATTTGTTCACAAGTATCCTGTAGATTAGCTGCAATAGCAGGATTACAAGACGGAGCGATATGGGCCAAATTTGAAAAAGATGCAAGCGTTATGCCGGTAAGCAGCGTGCATATATCTTTAACCCTAACTCTCAAATATAAAAGAAAAATCGAAGTGTCCCCTAATTTTTTGTGAATTTCCTCAAAAACCGTAATTCCTGTGTTAATATTAGCATTGAATCAATAATTCATCGCTGTCTTGGTTTGTAATATGAAGCCTTCCCTTTAATTGGGCGGCTTTCAGCCATTGTATGAATCATCCCTAAATTTAAATGTCTCCCTTTATCAAAACTTTAAACTGTAATGATACGCGTTTTGGTATCGTTGTCTATTAAATATTTTATTTTGTGAATTTTTAAATTTGATTGCAATATTTTTTAAAATCTTATAATTTCATTAATGTAATTGGGAAGTAGACATGTGATTATGAAGGGATATTGAATGGACCTAATATGGCCATGATTTCTGCTTATTACTTAATATTAATTTCGGTGTATTGAATTTCGCTTATTGGCGCATTTAAGTTGTCAGTACGCAAGAGCATTTCTTTGTGATAGGTTACTGACACAGGTTGAGTCATTTATCAACCTCGTGATCTGGAAGCGCTGTAAGAAGTGTCATCCTGTAATGAATATTTTAAATAGCGTTATAAGAAGTGCCAACTAAAACCGAATGTTTAGGGAGGTTTTTATATTTTTTAAGCATAGCTAAAATTTTCTGTTCGTTTTTCCGTCTGCTTTATTTTTCACTTATCAATTATTGAAATAAAGACAATGGGGGCTGCTATCAAATTCCTAAATTTTCATTGATTTTAACTGATATTAAATTTTTAAATTAGCTTATTAAAATTTGTTAAGTTTATTAGCTTTTTTGCGTATATTTTAGCTGCTTATTTTATTAAGTCCATTTAAGTTTATTAAAAAATTTCAGTAGCAATATACTGTAGGTACAATTTTACCAATTAAAATTTTCTGTATTAAGCATGTAAATGCTTGTAAAAAACTTTAAATTACTCCATAAAATTGGAATTCAAGTTGTGTGTAAAGTTCATTAAGACAAGAATGTAAGAAACATTTAATAACATATTTGCGAAAGTTTAAATTTAATGTTCCCTATTTGTCACTCTGAGATTGTCTAAACTGAGTTTTCTGTTAACCAAAATTAGTTTTTGACACAACACATAAACTGGTTTAAATCATCAAAAAATATTTTAACTTGGGATGATAGACAACTCATAATGCATGTAAAATTTTTAGTACATTTAAAATGTAGATGGCTAATGTATTTATATGTCGATCAAAATTTTTTTAGATAATTAGATATTTAAATAGAAATTTTGGTTTTGAGCAGAAAAAACAATTTTTCCTTAATATTTTTAGAGCTCATCTTAATGAATTCGATTATACATATTGAAATCATAACACTGTTTTCATATTATTGAAATGAAAATATTTTAAAATATGATTTGTATAGTTTTTAAACTCTTCATGTGAATTAAATCCAAATTATAATTTTGATGTATGAACACTTGTAGAAAAAAAATGATAAAAGCAGAAATTTTAATTAAATGATAAAGGAAACCATTCTGAGCTCTCTGTACTGTAAGTAATTTACAAGTTGACTTTAGTTTCATATTTTTTAAATTCGAGTCAAAAGTTACTAGCTAATTATTGAAGGGTTAAAGTTCATTTTATTAAAATTTAGAATGCCTATTTTTCTTTTATAGTAAAAGCAATTAAACAAGTATAAAGCTTCCTGCAAGTCTTTTGTTTGCATAAAATGGTCTATATCAAGTATATTAAACTAGGAATGTAACAAATATTATATCACTTTTTGGTATTCTGCTCTTTGTCAAAATTTGGATAAGTATTTGTACAATTATTTTTTGACAAAGCTTTTTGGGAAAATCTTCAGTTTTATTTAAGAATAATCAGAAATTGTATGTTTTATGCTATTAGAAATAGTTTTTACACATATTTGTTAAGTTCTAAAGTTTGAAATTTATCTGCTGAAAGACACAGAAATTTAGATTTAAAGCTGGATTACTTTTACTGAATCATAATTTATTTTTCCTAATTATATTCAGACAAGTCAATTGTAGTTTTTTAAACAGCACTTTATATTTTAAAAGTTTAACTTTAGTTTTAAAAAAATGAAGCAAAACAAAAAAAGTGAAGCACATTATTTTAACTAAAGTGAAGCACATTAACGAAATGTTTCTAACACTATTGCGTTTTTGACAAGGTTCTTTATTTTGATATGCCTGATCAGTGAACTAATTAAAATTTATTAAAATATGTGTTGAAATTTAGTTAATTTTCAATCACTCAATTCAAGGGTTTCATTAAATTACTATTGATATTTAATAGTTATTAGAATAAATTTACTAGTTAGTTATTTTATTACATTATAATAGCTTTAGTACATCTATTTTCTAGACTATGCAGATCAACATCAATAAAAGAACTCAAATTTCTGATTTATATAAACTGAAAAATAAACTTAAGAGTACAGAGCTTCTAAATTTTTTTTTTGATTGCTTGCTTCAGGGAAAAAAAGGAGTTAAATCAATTTTAATTTAGTCCCCTTTTAACATATTATCAATAAGATTGAGTTTCTTTTTTTCTTCAATAATTCAAAAAATTAACAGTAAATTTCAATTTTGTACATTTTTATTTATGATAAAAATTTTCTACACAAATTTGGGTTTTTGACTAACTGTCAAAACAGTTTATTACCAATAATTTACTAACATTATTGATCACTTGTAATTTTTTTGTATGTATATTTATTTATAAATACTTAATTATAATAGCTAAATTATAATAGCTAATAATTATCCAATATAATTATAATTGGGTATTTGACACTTGTTAAAAACTGTCAAGTTTTTGACATGAGTGATAAAATCATGGATTAAACTATCAATTGCCAACCTTGATTTCTAGTAGACTTTATATTCTTTTATTGTCACTTTCTTGAACAGTAAAACAGTAACACTGAACTCATGCACAAGGTTTAAATTATATTTCAAAATTAAGAATAATTTTTTTGATGATTTTTTTTAACTTTCCTCTTTATCAGTGTTTTTTTATTATGACAGCATTTTTAAAGAGCTTTTCTAATGAAGATTATTCTTTTGTGGCCAATTTTCTTAAAATATGGCAATGTGAAAATTAAGATTTTAACATTTTATCTATCCTTTAAAAATTTTGAAGATTTTTGTTTATTTCTATCTTGTATTTTCTTATTCAAAAAAGTTTTTATTGATGTTTTTATTATGATGTGGTAATTAAGAGGGTCTATATTAGACTTATCACTTTTTCTTATACTGTAATTGGAAGGCAAAAATGTTAAGCTTTAAAATTTTCCTTTAAAAATTGATCCATTTTTTTTTTTTTTTTTGCTTTTTGTATATAATCTTAATTTTTATTTAGAAGTGTTTGTTTGATAGCGTTGCATTTTTAAGAGTTTAAGGGAAATAATACAATGCAAAAAGCTGTTAAATTTTACAAAGCATTAAAATAATTGAAACTATTTGCATGTTTTATTTCTAAAAGAAAAATTTTTCAGCATTTTGATTAATCTGATAATTTATGAAATTGTGTCCCTGTAGTAATTGTCATACGTCAAGACATACAAACCTGATTTTATGAACTTTTTAAGGAGATGCTAGGCCATTGTTTACATTAATTTTTTTTTGTATAGTGAATTAAACTTTTTGTCTCCTTATTTTATCACTAAATAATATTTAGTGTAAATATGAAGTTTTATTTGTCATACCTATTTAGTTTAAACTAAGACTTAAAAATATAAGTAAATTTTAAAGAGCCTTGAGAGCCGAGAAAAGTGTCAAGATTTTTTAGACTTATACTTGTTTGTGTGTATCTTTTGGTAACAAATCTAGTGTGTAGTATAAAGAGTTGGAAAAGGGTCTACCTCAATGAATGTTTGTTGATCAATAAACTATGTTCTTGTAACGGGTAGTGTATCCTAATTCTGCGAATTACAATCCACCTATATATTGTTTTATAAGTTGCCTCCATATTTTTGAATACACCTCCTGTGGCAGAATCACTACTACATTGTCACAGAATGTTAGTTTTTATGGTAAGATTTTCCTTTTGGAAAGTAAAGTTTTGGCTCTTTCTACAAAAATTTACACACTAAATTTGAATTGCTTATTTATGTAAATAACTTTTTGATGTGCTCATTTAACGCTGACAGTATCTGAAATGCATGTAGTGTTTAGTTTGTATTTTTGGCAGTTAATATTGATTTTTCATGTGGTTTTTAGAATATCCTGATGTATTTCGGACGATACAATGAGAAATTAGAATCGCTCATTTGAGTATTTCCTTTTAAGGCAATAATTCTATGGATTTTTTTTTTTGCTGATAATGCAATTTTCAGTTTTTTAAAATCTGATTTTTTATGCAATATTTATTACAGATGTCAAATTTTGAAAAGAAACACTCATTTAAGAAACCCTAGTTTGACAAATCAGATTTGAATGATTTAGTCCTATGTGTTTTTCAATAATTAACCCCTTCTCGCTCCCATGGAATTTTCTGGCTGGAGTGTTCAGTAGTAATGCGAATAAGTAGTAATAAGAATAAAACTAATTTCTTTGGCCCGGAAAACATTTTATTTCTAAATTTGCACACCAGATGGCAGTACCAGGATAATTTGTTTATTATAAACTAGTTGTCAAAAAATTAGGCACTTTTATGACACTTTTCTTGAAGTTTAACCGAACGTTAAGAGGTTAAGCTATGGATTTCATGATTTTTATTTTTTAGTGGTTTTAAAAATGCGATAAAGAAAAGTGCATTCTCCCTCAACAAAATTAGAGAATATCGCCCATATTTAAATAAAAAAAATTATAAATTCTATTAAAAAAATAGTATTTTTGTTTTTGTAAATGCAGTGTTTTCATCACTTTAAGTTAGTAATATGCATCTTTGTTATTATTGAAAGTATCCTTTAGAAAAATATAGTGCTAGAGAGTTGGATTACAGAAAGCCTAAAAAAATTCTGCCACAGGAATTACTAGTTTGCAAATTTTTGGCATCTCTTGTTTTTTTTTTTTTTTTTCGGTAGTCTACTTATAAATCAAACATGAAGATTTCTGAAACTAAAGCATGTAAAAAAAAAATTAAATCTGGGAAATTAGTGTCTCTAAAATTACATTGTTCACTCTGGATATGATAGATTTGTTGTCCTAAAGTGCATAGTGGCCAACTGTTCTGATTTTAAAACTTAATTGTTTAGATTTTTTAGCTTTATTCCGAAAATACGATTTTAGTCAAATGCTCCGATTTTTCGGTATTCTATCACCTTTTCACTCCTTATAATGATTTTCTTGACTTGTAAGACGGCTGTAAAAGCTAGACGTAGGACATGTGAATATTGTGGTATTCGTGAAATTGTAGTATTACCAAGAACTCTAAACAGTCTGCTATTTCAAGGTTTGCAATTATAAAGGATCTACTGAACCATGTATTGTACATGAGGAATAGTTCTTGTAACAGTTTTATTTAAAATGTGGATTCCCTTGTGGTGATAATTATGGGTTCCGTTTCCTTGATTATCTGTTAATAATTATGGATAGCTTAAATCTAGCAATTGAATTATCAAGCAAATATCTTAAATCAATGTGGATGTGGTGTAGCTTTTGTGGTTATTAAGCAGGGGTCTGTCCATGCCGAATTTACTGCCGTTTAGCGGTACCTTCAGAAATTCAACCTTAGGAAAAACTAGTTTCACAAATTCACTTTTAGAAAAACGGTAGTTCCACAATACTTAAAATTTATTTTTGTATCCCTTGAGAAACAATAAATCCATATTTTTGTGTTTATTTTTTATTATAATTTTAATTTTTCACAAATTATCGCAAAATCGGTACCTCTCAGAAAAACCTAGACAGAGCCCTGTTAAGTTTGACATTCAATTCATAACTTATTTCAAATTTCTCTAAAAGTGTTGGCTGTTAGTATTTACTTGAACAAATTCTTAAAGAAAAAAACAATTGGCTATTTTCATTTATTTTAAAATTGATGTTAAAGTTTAGTCTTGATTGCAATTGTCTCACAATGATAGAGTAATTTTTAATTTATTTTGCATATAAATTGTTAGAGTGATCATGTTTAATAATTATACTGTTTTGAATGTGTCTAGGTTACACAACAAGAACTGAAAGTAATTGCTGATACTATGCGAACCAATCCTGGCTCTTTTACAGAATCTGGTATATATCTTGGAGGTGATAAATATTTCTGCTTGTCTGCTGAAAACTCATTAATTAGAGGTCGAAAAGGAAGTTCTGCGCTATGTGTTGTTGCCACTAATACCTGTAAGTAATAATAATATATTGAACTATTCCAGAGTTTTTCATTTCTGATATTAGAATTGTTTCCATTATTTTTATGAGATCAGGTTTAAGATATTTAATAGTATCCTTATTCTATAAATTTGAAGGATTTAAAAATCACTAAGTTGAGCTAGCTTTTATTTTATCATGCAAATTTCTATAAATCTGTCTTCTTGACAAATTTTAAAGGACCGAATAGTTTTAAGCGAATATAGTTTTTAGTTCTGATGATTGAATAAAATGTATGTTTATATAAATTTGTCTTGTTGAAGAAATATGAAAGAACTTAGGTTAGCAAGTGTTGAATATTGCCTGGTACTTGTTAAAAAAAAATAGAATTTTAAATCATTTTAGACTTTGTTTATTGTGGTATAGGTAATTCTTACTTTTTAATTAAGTTTTAAGAAATGATGTGGTGTTTTTATCAAATTAGGATTAAAGAACATTTGCAATTAAAATGTTTAAGAGTTTCCTCCTTTTTGTATAACATGGTTTAAAGTTTCTGTAAATTGATGTTTCTGTTTAATGATCTGAACCTTGACTAAAATTCCATGAAGCCTTTATCCTAGAAGCTAATGACTTAAGATTAATAAGTTTTTTTATTTTAATTTCAAATAATTTTTTTAAACTATTTTTTCCGTGATACGTAATTAGTTTTCTGTAGTTTTAAATATTACATTTTTGCTTATTTATTAAATTTCTAAATATTAATTTAGCTTATACTTCAGAAGTATATTCAATTTTGAATAAAATTTACTGTTATAAACAAATATTCTCGTATGTTTTTATTGTGTTAGAAAAATAATTGCTTTGTTTTGAGGTAATGCCATTAACTAATTTCATCCAATACTATACATTATAACTGATCTAACCGGGGTCTGTTTAGAAGAAATTTGGGTCCGTTAACGGACCCTTAACAAATATCTTCATAAAAACGACGGACCCTTCACAAAATATTTTAACTTAAAAACGGACCCTTCACAATGATTTTTCTTTTAGTCGGACCCTTCACAAATTTGTTTATCTTTATTATTGTTTTTTTAATCGAATGAACCCTTCAACAAGAAAGATGGATGTAAACGAATTAAGTTTTGTCTTCGACAGACTATTCTTCCCGAAATGAATATTCGGCGTTCAGCAGTATAGACTAAATACCAAATATTTGTATGTTGCATCGCTAATTTAGTAGCTGCAATTGCTGTTTATTTCTTAAAATTAAATTTTTTTTAATTATAATTTTACAGTGTTGAGCATAATTCTCGTATGTTTGTAAATTTTTTTTTTTGCAATAACGGGCCCTATTTGCACAAATTCATAAAAGCAGACCCTGGTTGAAAGAATGTGAGTAATTTTTCACAATTTCAAGAAAACCGGACCCTTCACCAAATGTCTGGACAGACCCCTGTCTAATGTAAACATTTTGTGTGCCAGATATGTTTATATGCCTAACTGTTGCTACCTTGCTTGCTTTAAGTGAAACTTCTAGTATTTGTGAACAGCATTAGTGAAATTTCTCCTTTAAACATTTAATAAATTGAAATTATTTGATGATCTAATTTGGTGATATTTATATCCTGATCTGTGACAGAATAATCTCAGTCTTGTTACCTTGCGTGCAGCGATCCACAAGAAACGAAAGAATTGCAAAAAGGACCCAACTCAGAGTATAACTAGTGGCAAACTTGCAAAATGCAGTACTCCTTATTAGATTGGTAGTTAGAATTTTTCTGGATTTTCAACTGAATTTTTATTAAACTGCACTATTACAGTTCTTCCCTTTTTAGTTAAAAACAAATTATAAGATTGTTAGCTTTTATTGAGAAATCTTTAATTATTGGAAGGAAATTTTTCAGTTTTATTAATCTGTGCCCATTTTTATGCAACATTAAAAGGAAATAGTGAAAACTGGCTTGTATTGTGCTGTGGCAATTTATGTATCTAAAATTTCTTAAAGCATGGCTTTATAGCTTTTAAATTTCTGATAGAATTGGTAAAATTTCTAAATAAATCATTTTCTCTAACTATGGTTGGCATCAAGGCCAGCCAAAGTAAAAGCAACTCGTGAAACAATTTTCCTTCCATGATCAATTTGCAAGATTTTTTTTTCCTTCTAAAAATTGCTTTATAATTTGTTGCAAAATAATAAAATTAAAGATAAGAATGAAATTAACCTCTTAGAAATGAGAACTTGAACAGTGATAGGCCATTAATTGAAGCAGAGATATGGATGGTTTTGGTCTAATGTCTCTACAGTTCTGAATGTGATACTTTACTTATTTTCTCCCATTCTTAAAAATTATTCAAAAGAACATTTTACATTGGAAATAATAGTAAATCTATTAAAATCTGTTAATTATAGAATTATTTCCTGATTACAATTTTCCTATAATTATAAAATACCTCCTAAAATAAACAAGATTTTCAGCTGTGCCTTTTTAGGTATACTCAATTTTTTAAAAAGTACTGTTTATTTCTTAAATATCTCTACCCTCGAGTCAGTCATGATGAACAACTTTTTTTTTTTAATTACCTTTTAAGGTTTAGCATTGTCCAATAGTCTTATCTGGTACTTGTACCATTAAATCTTTTATTATTTACTAATGATAAGTGATACTTTTTTATTGACTAAATAAAATAGAAATAAAATTTTAAAAAGGTATGCTAATATTGATAAAAATATTTTTTAGAACAAAAGTGACTTTTTTTTTTCAATATTTTGAAAAGTTATTCAAGTTGTATATTGAATGTGCGTATTTTCTTCAGGTCTCTTAGTTGCCGCGACTACTGATGGATTTCCACCAGGACAGCTCAATACAGTAATTGAAAAATTAGGAGATTATCTTCGAGCCAGTAACTATTAGGCAAGTATTTCACATTGTCTTAAGTTTTTCTAAAAATTTCATTTCTTCATAATGTTCGACCTTTTTAGTGTTTTGATATGTGATGTATAATATCACTGATTTATGATTCTGCCAGTACCTTGCCTGTGCTAAAGCAACTTTTTATGCATTGTAACTTGTGTGTTATAAGATTGTCGTTTTAAGTAAATCTAAGCATAATTTTTCAGTTGTCCCTAGCGTTGTATTTTCCTCAAGTTAATTGCATCTTAACATTATTTACTGTAGTGTGCAAATTCTTAAAAATTTTGTAACATTAGAGCAGATTTTTGCTCATATGTCATTAAATTACAAGACTGTCTACTACATTTTATGCTAAGTGTCTTAGAGTTTTAGACTATAATTTTTGCAATATTTTAAGAGGTTCATTGCAAGAGATGCAACTAAGTGGCATTTTATGATCCTTTAAAATCATTCACATGTAGTGGTGTGGAGAATTATTAATTTTAAGTTATATGTAAGATATTAGAAAACTAAGTTTATTTGCATTCTTGGTGCAAACCAAAATTTTGTTGAAACTGCTTCTAAAATACTTTTTTAAGCCAAAGGAAAAGTTTTACAATTTTTTTTTAATTATGCGTAGTGTAGATGTTAGTGCTTCAGTGTTTCTTTACACATGTTTAATGTAGTTGAAGTTTTCATCTTTCTATAAATGCATTTTTTTTTTTTTTTAAATTCTGAAATATTGGAATAATTTTGATTTGAAAAATTAAAATAAATTTAGCAGTGTACATGCTTCAACTGTCCTTATTAGTTCTATCTTAATTTCTGAAGCTATAGGATTTTAGAAATCCAGATTTTCAAGGTTATACTGTATTTAAAGTTAATTTCTTTAAATTTTTGTCAGTTTTTTGTAATGATGTAGTTTCAGTGTTATATTTTACCTAATTTCTTAACTAATAGTTATCAATATAGAAAGTAAAACTATAATTTACCTTTTCTGCTTAATAACTGAAGTTTTATTTTGTTATAGTTAAAAAGTATGTGCTTTTTGGATTAAAGTTACTAAATGGTACATGGTGCAGTAAAATTCCAGCAGTCTGTTATTCTGACTGTTTTGCTACTTAAAATCGCAACTAATATTAATCTTGGTGCGACTATTGATTGAATAACTTTTAAAAATATTCTATGAATTATAGTGCGGCTTTGAGGAAAACTCCTCAAGACTGAAAATCTGGGGCTGTCTGCTGCTGTGGTAGCAAATTTCTAATGGGGGTGAAATGGAGGAAAGAAGGTGTCGATTGGTTTACTCATGCCTACCTTCACTAAGATTTAGACAAAACTATTCATCCCGCACCCCTATTCAAAGTGACCTTTCCTTGTAACCATGGTACCCACCATGACTAGACAAACCTGACCTCTAACCAGTGCCTTCAAAATAATGGTAGAAGGTTCACCATTCTCTTTTTTGGGTGCTCTTACATCCTGAAGATTCAATTATATATTTGAAGTCTATAAACCTTGTTCCTTTAGTAAATTTTTTTAATTTTGAAAATGGATATTAATTGTACCATTTTTTTTTTTTTTGGATTGCATACTTGTTTCTAAGTTGAAAATTTAACCCAAGATTTACAGAGGTAAGAAAAATAAACCTGACCTTAGAATTGAAGAGCTTGCCAACTGAGTACATAAAATGTTTCCATAACTTTTATAGTGGTGTACTGAAAAGTAGTTCATCACATAGTATATCTATATGGATTTGACATTTTGAGAAGTCTTTGATACTGATGACCTTGTACACAAGTGTTAGTATTTTGCGTTGAACTTGTAGTATCTACCTGATTTGTAAACCTTGCTTTTGATTTGAGCATTTCTATTCTTTATGAAATAAACATGTCCACAAAATCTATCTTTGTTTTATCAATCAGTTGGACTGATTTGGTAGAGTTTTGTGGTTTATGAGAACCTAACTAGGTTCTATTAACTTTCAAGCCTGTTTTCCTATTCATGCTGACAAGTTTTTCTTCCGATTGTTAGGTTCCTTTGATATCATGCTAAACTCAATTATTCCTTGTGCATTATTAATATAATGGTAAACTTTCTAGCTTTAAAATTTTTTTGGGTGTTAATAAGCGTTTACTTTAAAATGTTTGTATTGTTTTGGAGATATGCTCATTTAAGTTATTTATTTTTTTGATAGCAACTAAATTTCTAGGACCATTAAAATATTTGAATTACCTGAATTCTGAACCTTTCTCTTATCTGCTAATTACTTTCAGATTTTATTATTTTTTTTAAAAATTCTTATTCAATTTATAAAGTATTTTATGAAATAAAGTACTAAAGTGTTATAAGCCCCTAATTTATTTAAATGTCCTTGAAAATTTTAAGCTGAGGCTTAAAGCTTCAAGCAATTTTTAAATTTTATTGAACTGTAAGAATAGGAAATTACTGTAAAATAGATTTAATGTTTATTTTGTATTTGGCAGCTTTTTAATTTTATGAACTTTAATTTGCTGCATTCACCTATATGTCTTCATTAAATTTATTTGCCAAATTTAATGACTTCTATAAGAACTATATAATATTTAATTATCAAATAAAATATTGAGTTTTATCTAGGAATTTAACAATGTTAACAGACAATAACTTGGACTTTTTTTGTATGTTTTAAGACTTAAATGTTAATTGTCAAATGAAAATTCCAATGCTGCTCAGATAACAATTTTTAAAATTTTATTTTGTCCCACATTTGTAAAATTTATCTGCTTCCCTGAGTTTGTCTTAGATTTTTGATTTACCAAATGAAAATAATTTAAACTAAATTTGGTCAAATAATTTTGCTTAATAGAAGCTTTCATTTTCTGAAATAGACTTTTTAGAATAGTCTTTGCTCTTGAGACTTTAAAAGTCAGTAATAACTTTTACTGTATGTTAATTTCACCTATGTTAAAACTATTAATTCTCAATCTTATTTCTGCTGCTAAGGTGAAGGCATCACTAATCTGTTAAGATAAAAAAGCAATACTTTGACTTAAAACCCTGTCTCAAAATGGTGAAAAAATGGACTTCTAATAAGACCTTGTGCTACGTTAAATTTAATACTCAATATAGTGACTGCAACTTCCTTTGTATATTAAATTTCATGCTTCCCATAAATTAAAATCAGGGTTGGGGTTTTGGACGTCCTTAACTGGTTTTGGATAGGACACGTGGTTAAAACTGTCTTAAACTGGGTAAAACTGTCCTTGCATCACAGGATGATAAAAAAGACATCTATTTTTAAAAAAAATTGTTTTTAAATATAAATATATTAGTTTAAATTGAAAATACAAAATAACTGAAATGTATTAACAGTTTTGAAGGGCATAACATCAGTTTCAGTTACTGACACTGGTAATGTACCACCACTATGCTAAAAGAATTGTACATTAATGAAATAACAGTATTCTTGAATAGTACTATAGGTAAATAACCCTGCTTATGACTAACCAAGCACTTAGTCTCTAATAGCTTAACCTGTATGGCAAGGTCCAACTTCAGTTATGTACTATTGAATGCTAGGACCAATTGAACTAGATTACTGATTAATCTTCCTTTGTTTAATGTTTAAATTGAAGAGCCGAACAATATTAATAACATACTTTTAAAAACAAATATTCTGTAGTAGATTTAATTATCAATATGTTATTAGTTCTATGTTTATTTTACCTCTTAAATATTGTTCAGATAAAATTGTGACATAATTTGAGTAAAGGGTTTTGGACGGGCGGTTTAAACCATGGATTAATCCATTCTGTCCTAAACCTTGCCAACCCTGATTAAAATGTACTGATATACATTTTGATTTTAGTTTCTTTAAGTATTTTGACTCATATATTTGAGTCTCTCTTAATTTGGAAAAAGGCTAGTTTTAATTTTTAAAAAAATATTAAAGTGATTAATTTTCTCTTGTTAGGTTGATTGCCATTCACCCCCTTCTGTGTGTGAAAGAATCTTCAACTTCTGTGAAGACTTCCAGTTTGTGGCATTGTCTGTGTTAAGAGGAGGGAATACACTTAAGGTTGTATTTTCTTCTCTTGGACCTGCAACAAGAAATCTCCACCCAAGAAATTGCTCTGGATTAAAACTCAAATTTCTAAATAATCGAAATAACTTTTTTCCAAACTTTTTGTACTTAATTCTTTTGATATATAAATACATCCTGCTTTTGCTTTATATTATTACCAGTGTACGTGAAAAAAAAGTGCTAGTCACCAACTTGCGTTCAAGTGGCCGCCATTTTTAACTGTAGTGGAGATTTAAATTTTGAATTTAATTGAAAATTTTGATGGGGGGTGAAAGCAGGTATTCTTTATATATAGTGACTTGTGCTATTGTTTTTTGAAAGTAATTAGTGTAGCATTGAAAATCATACCTGTTTAGTAACTATTTGCATTGCTAATCTATGAAAAAAAATCAATGTTCGTGTTAGTGTCTGATGCCGCATTTTTAGTTTTTTTTTTTATTTGTCATGCGTAAATCTACACTCAGTTTTGTAATTCTGCTAGTGTTTTATATATTACATTAAAAATTGTTTTGGTTTTTGAAAGATTTTAACTACAAATTTTTATTTAATGTTTGCATTGATAATTTTTTTTTTTCAAATTTTGGAGTGAAATCATTTTTTTTAAGTATTGAGATTGTTTTTTTGATTGGCTTGCAGTTTTCATTTAAGCATGTAACACATTCCATTTAATATTTACAGCTTTTTTTTTCTTAGCATGTATCAATAAATCTCAGTGGATTCTGATATTGAATATCCCAAACCTGCTTTTTGTAAAATCAATAACACCCTCTGGGTAACCGAATAAAAGATGTCATTCCAACTGATTTGCTTCATTTTTTGTAGTTACAACATACTAATCACTTTTAAGGCATTAACTTTGTATTGAAATGATGGGTGCTAAATTATTTATTTACTGCCAACTGTAATTACAAATAAGAGAATGCTATTAACCCATTAATGTCTTGCACCATTTATTTCAAATTTTATGAATTACTCAAATATGCTTGCTGTATTACAGTCTTGTTCAGAAAGTTTTACAAAGTAAAGTTCAGTTTTAGTTTCTTTGCTAGCAAACATTTTAGCTAATAGAAATGAATTTTCATTTGGTTTACAAAATTGAGGTTTGTAAACTTTTCTCAGTTTACGTTTTCTTTTTTTTTCTTATTAGTTTTTCTGTCAATTAACAACATCCAACACTGCAAAAAAAAAAAATCCAGATAGTAGTGGTTTAATGCTAATTTTTCGTTGATGCAATTTTTATTACTGATGAGAGGGTAACTTACACGTTAGCGGTTTTATCTAAATGTATGGAACTTTGAAAACTAAACTTGGAAAATATTTTAAGTATTTCTGACAATGGATGAAAGAGCTGAGATGCCTCAATTGGAAAGTTTTTCCACAGTTCCATAGAATCATGTCTAGATGAAATGAGTTTCTTCAAACTGAAAGATACTTTTCTCACTGGCATTTTTAACCTTATCTATTGAATGAGTCCATGCATATCGTAGTATTTAACACTAACTAAATCTTTATGAATTTTGAATAGTTAGCAAACTAATAAAATTTAAAATAAAACTTATGTGCTAAATTTTTATTACTCATAAAAGTAAAATATTCATAACTGATTATGCACTAAACAATATATTACTAACAAACTTTCTTCATCTTGATTTCTTATTCCAACAATATTTGGTGCAAATTGTTTCAATGTATTTTTCCATTATGTAGACAAAACTATCACTGAAAATTTAAAAATTTTTCATACTGTTTATTAATAGGTGTTTTATAATGCATATTCCTTAATCATATATTAGTTTAAATAATTTTTCACTCAATTTAATGCTCCTAATGTATATAAAAGCTGAGCTGAGGATCAAAATATTAGAATTTAAAAAAATTTAACAGTTCAACTGCAAATTTTAGAATTCAAATTGCCTACACTTAATGGAGGAAGTATACATTTTACTATTCTGTAACATTATCTGTTAAAAACTGAACGTTGGTAAATTTCATAAATTTTAAACTAATTCTTGTTCATATTGGGCACCTTTTTTTTTTCTTCCTTTCTTCCAAAATCGTGGAAATCTGTTTTAGTAAAAATACTTATCTCTGAACAAATGCAACTTTATTTTTTTTCCCTAGCTATAAAGCACTTTTTTTTTTTTTAATCAATGATTAGTATAAAAATGCTATGAATCTTAAAACTTACCCTTTCATTTCTGTTGGTGCATGTGTCTGATACAGCTGCATGTATTAAGAATAGAAGAGTTTATGATACTATGACACTAAGATTAATTTTAATTGCATTTAATATCTTATTACTCTTTCTGACTAAAATGTAACTTTCCCTTTTATCAATATTGTGATAAAAACAAAACTTTTCTTTTTGTAAAAAAGTAAACCTTGCAAAATATTTATGAGTATGGTCCCATAGTTGAAGAGCTTCAATATTTTGCAATTGTTGCATAATAGCGTTTCGCCCTCATAAAATGACAAGTTATTATTTTCAATTTATTACAATCTAATAAAGTGTTAGCATGTTTAAATTAGAACGGGGAAAAAAGCAGACTATAACTTTATTATAGAATTTTGCAATAATCTGGAAATAACAGCTATCTTCTGTTCCAGCGTCGCAGCTCAACCATAGCCAGCCTAATCCACGATTGCTGGTAGTTAAGTTGCTTACTCGTGCAGCATCGCTACTTAGTGTTGAAAAATGTAACAGGGCTTCGTGTTTGTTTTTCGTCATCATATATATTTGCCTGTTAAATAAGATTACCCCATCAAAGTAATTGTGGTTCATTACATTTTAGTTTTTTCTTTTTTTACAAATTTCTAATTTTAAAAAATTTTTTTAGTTATGAAATGATCAAAAGACTGAGCTGGGATTAACAATGATGTCATTTGAATTAATAAGACAGGTATTAATATATATTTTCTGAGTAGGTTTTTCTTTTTTAATTCTTAAGGCCCCGAGTTTATGGATAACACTTGTGACGATTGCTGGTCAGTGGCAAATTTGAAATTTTTAAGCTTAGGGAAAATAAAGCTTGTGGAGAGCAACTAGTTACAAAAACGTTGTTGATAAAAATGCCTTAATTTATTGACACTGGTTGTAACGAAGTTTTGAAAATTTTCAAATTTGTTTCAATTTTTATTTTTTAATAAATTACTGGCTTGGAAAGATTTAAATATTATATGCTTAATTATTGGGATGTTAAAAATTAAGGTACGGAATTCAAAGTATAAACCTTCAATTTCAGCAACTAATTGTATTGTCGAACATTAACCTTAAACCCAGAATTAAATGCTGCATGGATCTTAAATTTCCTTTTAATTTAATAGTAACAATGAAAAGTAGGTGCGTCATTTATAAATATTTTTTTTAATAGCTTTTTTATAAAACAAGTAATTGATTGACTGAATTACAATTCATTTAAACTTGACAGTTGTCATCTGTATTAGTTTAGAAAATATAAACTAATACGATTATTACTGTTTGACTGGAAAATTTTCAGTTCCACTTTCAAACACATCGCACAGAGATGTATTGGAGCTGAGATGATTAATTTAATTTTTTTTCATTCGTAAATGGATTGCTAAATGTGAAGTTTCGTTTTGTGTGTTGCAAAATTCTGTTCTCGATTGTTATGTAAAATTCGGCCACTAATATTTTTTTTTTTAATTTTGCTACTTTTTTAATAATTAAAGTTCAATCTGTAATTTTGAAATTTGTGCTTTTGTATAATAAAAACTTGAATTAGTAAGTTTATATTCTTTTATAAGTGATTTTTTTCTCACCTCGATCAGTCTATGTTTATTTGCGGCTTGATAAAATTTTACACATTTATATAGAAAAAAAAAGTATCAAATTTAAATGTTTTTAATTTTTACTGCGTAAATTCAATCTCCTTTAAAAATCCGTGTTGATTTTGCAGCTCCTAGAATTTAATTTTATAATTTGAAAATTTTGGTGTTACTAGCTTTAAATAGCATGGGTTCGTACATAGACTGAGTGTTTCGTAATGATTGCTCATAATATATCCATATACATTTAGAATCCTTGTCAAAAATGAAATCGATATAGCACACCTGTTAGGGTTCTTAAATTATTATATCGACGAGGAAAAATAATTAAAACAAATCGATTGAAATCTGTTGTATCGCTAATGATGTGGACGATAGGTTTGATTTTCGTATTCTGCTACAACTCTGGAATTGTTTAAGCTAATTAAAACATATTTTGCTTCCA
Organism: Parasteatoda tepidariorum; assembly: GCF_982258835.1. Lineage (NCBI taxonomy): Eukaryota > Metazoa > Arthropoda > Arachnida > Araneae > Theridiidae > Parasteatoda > Parasteatoda tepidariorum. Next base: position 41,715,599 of record NC_141758.1, on the reverse strand, counting down.
TCGAAACCAGTTTGATTGCCCGAAGAAACTTGAAGGTGTTTTTAATCACTTTTTAACGGCTCCCTGTTTCCTCTGGCAATAAAAGAAGTTTTGATGTTTTCCGTCTCGTCCTTCTCAATTGTGATTCCTTAGATTTTGTTAGAATTTTTTTTTTCCTCACTTTTTTATTTTATTTTTCGAACCCTAACATGTATTTTTTTTCATTTTTAATAAGAACTGTAAATATATGTAACAAAGGTGGTAATTACGTAACTCGTGCTTTCTCGGTACAAAATTCCGTTTTTTGCAACCTAAAATTCTGCATCAAATCAAAATCTTATGACCACTTAACAGTTAATTTTCATTGATTTCACTTCATACAGTACTTAAATAACTCCCCAATATATTCATATAAGCTTGCCATTTTAAGCATAACATCTAATTTTTCTCTAGCACTTAAATTATTTAAATAATTCTGAACAGAAATAGTGATACCTAGTTATCTTAGGTATTAATTTACTTAGTAGTGACACACTTTCATAAAAGTTAGGAATGGCAGTATTTTAGGTTTTTCATTGTTGGTTGCCTTTCGGATATTGCTTGTAGATGCAAAAGATCACTAAGTGGCAAGAATTCCATCAGGAGAAGGTTTACGTTTCTCTAATACCTGAGAGAGCTCATCAATCACAGCTTGCGGCATATGAAAGGCGGTTTCTGTAAATAAAGAGAATAATGCTGGTTATTTAAACATACTATGTATTAGGTTGAACAGTGCGAAAAAAGAAAATATCTTTTGATTTAGTTATTAGATTTTCACGTTCTTGGGTTAAATCTTAATTGTAACGAATATTCGACCACTACTTTTCTGTTCTTTTGCCGAATATTCGACGAAGTATTATTTGAAAAATTAATTTTCTGCGAAGTGTTTTCGGGGGAAAGTTTAAAAGATTTAATAATGAAAAGTCTAAAATAGTATTTTTTACTATTCATTTTTAAAAATTGTTTTTACACATATTTGTTAAGTGCTGAAGCTTGTTAACTTATATTCTCAAAGACTCATGGAAAAGCAATTCGGTGCATCCCTAATTTTAATTGTTCGTGGGTTTGACCTTATACAGGGGTCTGTCCAGACATTTTGTGAAAGGTCCGTTTTTCGTGAAATTGTGAAAAAATTACTCACATTCTTTCAACCAGGGTCCGCTTTTATGAATTTGTGAAAATAGGGTCCGTTATTGCAAAAAAAAACTTTTTCAAGGAGTTTTTAAATTGTAAAGATATACAAGATTATGCTCTGCACTGTAAAATTATAATAAAAAAATTTAAATTTTTAAAAATAAACAGCAATTGCTGCTTCTTAATTAGAGATGCAACATACAAATATTTGGTATTTAGCCTATACTGCTGAACGCAGAATATTCATTTCGGACGAATAATGGAAGAATCGTCTGCCGAAGACAAAACTTAATTCGTTTACATCCATCTTTCTTGTTATCTGCCCTGGAAAAGGTTTATTCGATTAACAAAATAATAATGAAGATAAACAAATTTGTGAAGGGTCCGATTATAAGAAAAATCATTTTGTGAAGGGTCCGTTTTTAAGTTAAAATATTTTGTGAAGGGTCCGTTTTTATGAAAAGATATTTTGTGAAGGGTCCGTTAACGGACCCAAATTTCTTCTATACAGACCCCTGCCTTATATGCTAATTAATAAGTGCAGACGATATTTTAAGTTACGAAATGAGACACAAAATCGTACTTTCTTTAAATAATTTTTTTTCCCACGGATTCGGATTACTGACTTTCAAAATATGGTCCCAATCCCAATAGTTTGGTCGCCTTTATGTTAATTTGACTTTTTGCTTATTTCGCCGTATCTCGAGAACTTTTTAAGCGAATTGAAATTTTTTTTACACACAATTGTAAAATTCGTTTAGCCAAAGATAATTAGATGCAAAAAAATAACCTTTCGTAAATATTTTTTATGGAATAATAGTAAAAAAAAATGTTTCAATTGTAAGGTATACAATTTTTTACATTTTAAAGAATTTAATTTTTCATGGCAAATTACATAATTCTAACATAGTCGTCCTGAGAAATCGAATTTTAAGTATCTAATTTTTTTTTTAAAAAATTCAAATTTTCTGGGAACTATTATATCGATTTCGCTCAAATGTTGTATCTTGCCATGAAGAATTACATTCTTTAAAATTATGTAAAATTTTTCTACAGGACTGTAGGGGTAGCTGTAAGGACAGCTGTTAAACTTCACCAAATTATACAAAAATTGTACTTTTCTTAGAATTTAATGCTTTCAAACTGAATGTCATATGTTGAAAAATGTTCTGCAACTTCATTCTTTGTTTACCCCCCTAAACTGACGAGGAAAAAATTGCTTTAAAGAGAAAAAAATTGAAAGTGTTTTCGAAGCAGGCGTTAAAACAAATCTTCCCCGAGCAATGTAGGTTAAGATGGCATGGTAGGCAGGCCAGTGGCTCTGCGACCCACCTTTTAGAGGAGCAAAGAAAAAGAAAGTGGCCAGCACTGTTCCATATCAAATTCTGGTTTGGACGAACCTTGTTAACTCTCTAATTCAGGAGATAACAACTTTTTTTTCTTCTTTCTTCTCTTGATCTATTGTATCCTTCATTTCATAGATGGAAAGAGAGAGTTAGGGTATCTATGCGCGACCTGATTTCGCGATAAGATTTTTAAAACTGTTTTTTTTTTTTTTACTCGTTAATTTAGTTGATTTCCTTTTAAAAGTTTCGGTTCCGGACGGAGAATTTTTCAGCCATACTTCCAGTCTTTCGATATTTCCTTTTCCCTTTCGATGAAATATAGATTTTATTTTGTTTAGTTTTTTTTTGTTCAGGTATTTGATCTGGTTTATGTATTGTCTTAGATATTAATACAGAGCGTAGCGTTTTTTAAATGTGTTTATTTTCGATTTTCGTTTTTTAAAAGTCCTTTAAGGTGCTTTTTTCATGGGGTGTTTTTAAAAAGTGCTTAATTTTTCCTTTTTCAAAATGAGATTTTACCATGTTGATTTTCCCTACGAATTATGCAAAAAGACACAGTTCACATTGTTATCTTCAACTTTTTCACGATTAATTCAACCCCAATCTATTTCGGCGTATTGTCAGTCCGTAGCGTATGAAAACGCCATTCGTTTTACATGATTCAAAATTTCATGAATTTTGACAATTGTCAAAAACAATGCCAATTTTTTTTCCCTTTTGACATGACGGTTAAAACAAAATAAAACTGTCAATTTGTCAAAAACTTTCCTACCTTGCCTAATTATGATAATTTTTTTAAAGTGCTTCAAAATATTTTTTGAGTGCTTAAAAGGTGCTTATTTTTTGTTGAATAACTTGGCTACGCACCCTGTAATAGTCTATTATTATAAAGATATTAAAATATATTGGGACGATTTTTTAGATAGGAAAAATATATTGTTGTTTAACACCTGGCTTTGGTTAAGATAATACTGTTTCATGATTACGTTAACTGACAGAAATAATATTAAATGAATAATGTTTCAGCTATGTTGCATCTGAATTACATGAATGATTTCATTATGTTGTAATAATGATTTCGCTATTTTTTAATAATCTATTCGAGCAATGTTCAGAAAATTAGTTCATTCACAACACTTTTAAGTTACGAAATCAGACACAAAAATGTTCTTTCTGTGATGAATTTGTATTCTTGACCCTGAAATTATAAGGGGCAGTAATCTATAAGACTTAGTCCTAATAGTAGTAAATAGAGCGGTCGAAAGTTTGGAAACCTAAATGCGAATTTTAATATTTTGCCCATTTCACCATATTTCTGGATCTAATTAAGCGATCCAAAACCTTATTGTGCTGTTAAAAAATTGCTTTTTCAAAGATCTCAGTTAAAATAGCATGTAAAAATAATAATTATTGTTTTATAATTTAAATTAAAAGTGGTTGACAATTTTTAAATTTTTTAAGTAGAAATTTTTTTTGCGTCATTTTAAGTTATGTAATTTTAATTCATAAAATAAAAAAAACTGAGCAAACTTTACTGAATAATGAAACAGAATTAAGCCGTATTTGTTATTACTCTGTGTTTATCACGTTTTCATGTCTGTGACAGTGGAATTTTGCAGTCGAAATTTCGTTCACTTTCTGACTAGTATGAGTACTCAAATCTCAATAGGAGCTTCGTATCTGGTGACAAAGTTTCAATCGCTTTCTGACCGCTACAAGTAAAATTTAGTCATTTTATCGCTAAACAACAATCAAAATTTTAACTTTTTTTTATAAAATTAATTTGCGTGTTTAAAGCTTATTCGGAGTTCTGATGACAATACTGTCGTGTTACAGTAAAATCAATGTAAGCGATATAAAAAACCAAAATTGAGATTTTTATACTTTTGACATTTTTGTATAAAAAGCTATATATTGCACCAAAGAAAAAAAAAACCTTTCAAAAGGTTGTTCTAATCAGTTTTCTGAAATTTCATTTCAGCGCTAATAGCATAAGCAAGGTAAAGAAAATAGTTAAAAACCGCTTTATACGATTATCATGAAGCACTCACGTTCTGATCTTTCCATCAGAGCAGAATACAAGTTTTAATCGTTTCTTGACCACTACAAACTAGTAGTTTATCGCCAAAGAAATTTTATTTTGGCTTCTTTTTCACACTAGTTAATGTGTTCAAATTTTCAAAAAAAAAAAAAATGCTTTTTTTTATGTTGTCAAAAAAGAAGAAAATTATTTTATTTTTATAACACCTTAAACTAAAAACGTATGATGCATCAACTTCGAACTTTTTAACTTTGAAAATTACTCTAACTGCCCCCCCCCCCCCTATGAAACAGAAAATTTCATTTCCTAAGAACTATTCGACTGATAATCTAAGTAAAGTGTTCTGATATGTTTAGACGGTAAAGTTATTATTTTTTTTAATTTCTTTTTTAAATATAATTTTATGGTGTTTTTTATTCTTTACGCAGTTTATCACATGAATTAATAGTTTTATTCAACGTTATGTAAAATTCGATTGTTAAAAAAACAATCGAATGTGTTATTACAAACTTGAATTTATTACTCTATAAAGATTGGAAATATCAAAAGATAACAAAAATATAAACTTCAAATTAACTATCTTTTTATTTAATACGAAAAAAAACCCCAACAGTAATGTAAAATATTTTACGTAGTGATATAAAAAATTTAATATTGTCATTAAGGAAGAGTTCAAGATCAAATGTATTATTCTATTCAATTTTTTGCGTTTCCATAAATTTTCTATAATCTTCTATTTAATTTTATTTTAATGAATGAAACTAATGAATTTAAATTTTCCTAGCAATCTATAAATTTTTTACTTTCAGTAAATGTAATAAAGAATAAAAAAAAAGCAATATCTTAAGTTTTTCAGTACATTAATATTTTAAATTAAATTTTCCACTTGTAGCAAATGCTTATTTTCTGTTTATATTTATAAACAAATTTTTACTTTCATCATTCTATTTTTTAATTATTTGCGCAATTTTAAATTTTAGGACAATTTTCCTTTCCCTTTATTTTATCATAAAATTAGTAAAGAAAGTCATAGTTTAAGTGATTAATTTGATGCCTCAAATTTAATCAAAATAAGATAAGAAACGGAACTATTACAGTTTTCACAGATAATTTTGGTAAAAGTTTACAATAGAATTCCCCTCGTATTTTGGCAATTCTCTTGAAAACAGGGAAAATGACTTGGTCAGATTTTCTAATATTTAAAAGTCACAGGAAAATGGAGGATTTCATATACAGTAAAAGTTCCACATTACAGTGCACAATCTAAGGGGCACCCTATTTCAGCAGCTCCCAAATGGTGTTCCGCGGAACCCCAGGGTTCCGTGAAAGAAAACGGTTCCACGAGTTTTTTCATTTTATAACCAGTGATGAGTTTCGAAACGTCTGATTATATAAAAATCCAACTTATGATTCATAATTTATTTACTTTTTCTTTGTGAAATTATTTCTAATAAAATGCCAATTAAATATACTAGTGGCATTTTTTTAAAAAAGAAAGTATTGTTTTTCTAATAGCAATGCATTGAACAAATTAAGAAAAGAACAATTTCGAAGGAAACCGTAATATAGCTTATTATATTCATTTTTAACTTATATGTACACCAAAAACAAATTTATAACTAGACTAATTATAATTAATTCAAACAGTACAAATTGACGAAGTCATAATCATAAATTCAAAACTAGCTATAGCACAAAGAATTTTTTTACAAATTTTAACTTTCGGAAATAAAACCTGCCAAAAACAAATTTATAACTAGACTAATAATAATTAATTCAAACAATACAAATTGACGAAGTCATAACTATAAATTCATAACTAGTTATAGCACAAAGAATTTTTTACAAATTTTAACTTTCGGAAATAAAACCTGCCAAAAACTAATTTATAACTAGACTAATAATAAATAATTCAAGCAATACAAATTGACGAAGTCATAACTATAAATTTATAACTAGTTATAGCACAAGGAATTTTTTACAAATTTTAACTTTCGGAAATAAAACCTAATTTAAGATTTTTAATTATAAAACGATAAAATAAATTCGTCCTTCCTCTAATTAAATATTTTAAAAATACTTTTTATTATAGGTTATAACGTTCAAAATTACCTTAAACTTTATTTATAAAGTCGGGGTTCCGTTGAAAAAATGTTGATTATTTAGAGATCCGAAGCCGAAAGAAATTGGGAACCGCTGCCCTATTTTACACTCTAACCTAATTTTTTATTTTAAAACTTCTTCAGTAAGGTCCTTCCCAGAAACGGGTGCTAGTTTCCGTTTTTTAACTGCAACATTTTTATACAATATATCTGTCACGAAGGCGATTTTACTAACACAACACGTATTAGTTACCTCTTCGAAAATTACAGACTTCATCTCAAAATTTTCTCAAGAAAACATACGCTATCTCATCATAGAAAGGACTCTGACACCAATCGTACTTTTTTAATATCCATTCTACGACCATTAACTTTTCGAAAATAACATGCACCAATGCTCAATTTCTCTATTACCGTTTTCCACGATAAAAACATTTTAAGAATTGTGCTGAAACTATCAACGTCACAATAACACACACCGGCATCGGAACTATTTTGCAAATTGAAATCGATGCATCGAATTATTAACAGTTTCTTTCACACTTTGGCATCAATATTTGTCATGATGTCATAAAAAAAACAATGTTGCTTGAAAAAAGAAAAAAAGATCATTGTTGCAATTGCTAAGTGTAAAAAATGAAGCCATTTCACTATTAAAACGACTTGAAGCTGTCATTACGCATATGTATTATCCTTTTTAACTCGACTATAAAAACAAAGAATATTATTTTATTCCCGATTCTATTCCGTGCGTCATCATCCTCTTAAAGAATTACAATGTGTTCGAAACGTGAAAAAGAAAAAGAAGCACTCTCACTGCAACATCCTCAATGATGTAAAATAAATAGTTCGGGGTAATGACGCTTCATTAAAATGGCTACTTTAATGCTTAGTACAAAGGATTAGCTTTCATCACTAAATCACGAATCCTATATAGTCACGCCACTACTCATTCTGTTGAAATACTAAAAATAAGAGAGTTAAATGAAATTTTAAGTTACAAAAGAAGCTTCTGCACTGATGAAATTGGATTTTACACTCAAAGCAAAATTGCGCTTTTAGCTTTGTATGTATTAAAAAAAGTGCTTTAAATTCATTTTTGAAATGATTGATATGTATTATTTTTTTTAAAAATATAGTCTGATGAAATTTGCTATGAATTTTTTCAAAGCTTTGTGAAAACAATTATACTAATAATCATAATTTCTCTTTTGCCTAAGGTATTTTGACTACATTTTCCAGTTTGTGGCAACTCTTCACCATATTATTATTATTTTTTTTAATGTATTCTCATAGATTTTGCCACAAAATATTTGTGGAAAAAATATGACAATAATCATAAATCATCTTTTGCTTAAAGTATTTTGGACACTTTTCCTGTTTGTGGCAACTTTTCGCCATATTTTTTTTTAATGTAGTACCATAGATTTTGTCACAAAACATTTGTGAAAAAAATTATGACAATAATCGTATCTGATCTTTTGCTTAAAGTATTTTGGGCACTTTTCCAGTTTGTGGCAACTCTTCGCCATATTATTTTTTTTTCAATGTAGTCTCATAGATTTTGCTACAAAATATTTGTGGAAAAATTTATGACAATAATCATATCTGATCTTTTGCTCAAAGTATTTTGGGCACTTTTTCTGTTTATGGCAACTCTTCGCCATATTATTTTTTTTTTAATGTAGTCTCATAGATTTTGCCACAAAACATTTGTGAAAAAAATTATGACAATATTCATATCTGATCTTTTGCTTAAAGTATTTTGGGTACTTTTCTTGTTTGTGGCAACTCTTCGCCATATTATTATTTTTAATGTAATCTCATAGATTTTGCCACAAAGCATTTGTGAAAAGAATTATGATAGTAATCATATCTAATCTTTTGCTTAAAGTATTTTGGGCACTTTTCCTGTTTGTGGCAACCGCTCTCCTTACATATTTAAAATTTTTTTTAAAGTTTATTTTGATGTGATGTCTTTTGGGACAAATTTAAACTACTTAAAAACAGAAGTCTGCTTTTAGCTTAGTGGAGGTTAATGATTGTGAAGAATTGCTACAGGAACTTAGCAATTTTCCTATTTCCTGCGTAAAATCTGGGTGAAAGACTCAGCCTTTGATTTAGAAATCAAATGCTTCAGGCACAGAACAGTTGTCACCTGTTGAACAAAACAGTTGAAAAGTACACCCACTGGTTGTCACTTTAAACCAAATTTACATGTTGTTTGTGTAAAAATGCTTATAAATTATTCGTAACATTAGAAAATTATGTTATATTTGTAATTTTCAGCTTATATTTCTTTTGTTAACGTTGTTTAGAAAAACACAAATATTTGTAACTTTCAGGGGCCCCAGGAACACTGTTAGAATTTCCCTTCTAAAATTATGGTAAAAAAACTGGCAGCAGTCTGTCCATCCAATTAACATTAAAATTTACGGTAAAGAACATTTTTTACTTTTATGGTTTCGAAACCGCTAATAACAAGTATGTTTTTTTTTATTTTATAAAAAAAGCCACTATTACAAAACTATACGGATTTTTGCAGTTTTTAACCTTTTACAACTAACATTGTTTCAAAACGGCTGAAAAGAAATTTAACTCGACATGCTGCTGCCATCTATGCTTAAATAAGAGTATCATATTCTAATAGTTCAAAGTCACAATTTGGGGTCCCGCAGTGGACTGATCGTTAAGACACGGTTCCCAGAAGATCACCGAAGTCAAGCATCACTGGCTACGGTCAGTGTGCGGGTGGGTGACCACTTGGATCAGTCTGCGTAGGGACCGAGGGTGTGCGGTATTGGTCCTCGTTAAACTGTGCTACCGTAAAGTGCTCGACTTCGCGTGCAGGTCGTCGGGCTACCGAAGCGGGGGTGTCATCCCCTCTGCAGAGGATCAAAATTGCGATGGCATGTCTTCGGATCATCCTCCGGGATGCTTCCCAGACCGTCGCCAAAAGCCCATTGTGCAGCTCTAGTGCGACATAAATTAACAACAACAACACAATTTGGGGAGTGCAGTACACTGGAAACTCATCACGTGTTAAAGGAAATAGGATAAAATATTGTGGTTTCAACTCTGGGATTCGAATCCCCATTCTGTCGATCATGAGATTGAGAGATTAGTTCTCTCGGCTATGATATTTATCCAGCTGCGAGGAGCAAAGTAGCTTCATTAGGTGGGCCTAGTTGGTGGGATAAAATTCTGGTTGATCAACAGTAGTATGTGAAAGCAATTAATAAACGGTTTTTCCACAGTTGTTTCAAACAGAATTTCGTAGTTGTAAGTAATGTAGTTAGATTGCCTTATGTCTCGCACTAAATGTTGCACACACACACACTACTTCTTTATCTATTTTTATCATTAGTGGTAGAAATTTAGTGTCATATTTAAGCCTTACCTTTTTTTCTTGATTTGTGTGTCTTCTTGCAATGAATACGTTCTTTTGAGCGCCTCTCTCTTGATCTACCTCTCATTGGGGGAGGTAGAGGAGGTGGCTCTAGTTCAGGTAGATTCTGTGGAGGAACACTTAAAGATCGAAGTCGCAAAGCGTTTACAATTGGATTTCCTATTGTACATGCGTCTGGAGGAGCGCCATTGGAACACAAAAATGTCACAGATATTTTATGGTCTTTTGATTGGTCCACGTTTATCACATCAGGTTTCTTATTAGCAAAAAGACTTTTGAAACCTTTCTCTTGCTTAGCAATAGTCAGCACAAAGCTCTTTTTCACTACCAACTGAGCATGCGCGTCGTCTGTTTGCGAATCAACCATGCAGTTAGTCAATTCCGGAGAAGGATTCCTTACCACCACGTTTACAGTCATTCCGTTATGTGGACATTCTTTTTGGGTTGGAGAGGAATATAGAGAACATTCACTGGGACATTCGGATGAAGAAGTAGTTTTATCGACACCATCACTGTCAAAATATTTCAGCGACTGTTTTGCCAGAAGTTCAGTTTCAGGTGTCGTAATTTCGTTGCAGTTGAAATCCAATATTTTCTTTGACACCGGTTGGTATTTAGAGCTCGAAGTATCGGAATCCTCGTCTGTAATTTTAGCGCAATCACTTTTGTTCTTTTTGTATTTATCAATCAAATCGAATTTCTCAAAGCGCACGACTTTTTTGGGCGAGGATTCGTTATCGAAGCATCTTACATCGGTCGCAGAGTCTCTCAAGATGCTAGAATAACAAATTTCAGAGTTTGAATTATCTATTTCAGAACTTGATGTAGCATTAGAATCACTAACTGCTTTGAAATCTTCGTCGATGGAATCTGCGGTTATTGAATCACTTAAACTGACTCTTGACTCGTTTCTATTGGGATCCTGATTAATACCATTCGGATCGTTCTCGGAATCTAATGTGGAATAATCAGGGGTATCTATATGATATGGTGGTATTTCTATTTTCTCTTCCTGCGCACTTTCCTTTTCTTCGTCAGTTTGCGCATCTTTTTCAATATTATTATTGGATGTATCACTTTCGATGGCATTTTTTGCAGCACGAATTTGCTCTTTAGAAATTTTATTTTCTTTATTCCTATTACTTTCACTTGATACTTTACTATAGATTTGCTTAACATCAGTGTTAACAGAATCTGTGCTTTCTTTCTTATCGCTGCTTCTGTTTTTGTGAATTTCAGCTACAGCTACAACTTTATTTTTGGTCGATTCTCCTTTAGGTGAATTCAACAATTTCGAACCTTTCACGGAACTTGTTTTATTCGATATTCGAATATTTTCTGAACTTTTAGTATTCGTCTGTGGTTTTCTTGGAGGTTTGATACATGGCGATGACCTAGGCTTCTCATCAAAACAGTTTGGTCTGCTCGTTATAGTACCATTGGGGTTGAGGTTAACATCCCCATTCACATCTCTCAATGGTATTTGTGGCGCCAAGCCTTTCTTTCGATTTTTTTTGCTAGCTCCTTTACTACTCTCCCTCTTCGAATTTTGTAACTTCTCAACTGGAGTGAATCCTATTTCAGCATAGATAACCTCCTCTATGACTTTTTCAGCGCCATTCTTTTTACCCAACTTGGCATAACGTTGATCTTTAGTTGATTTTTTATCTGCTTTATTAGACGTGACATTTGTCTGGTCCGCAATAGTCCTAACTTCCGATGACTTTGAGGATTTTCGAGTACTCTCTGTAACGATTGTTTTACCAGCGATTTCAATTCTGTTGTTTGAAGAGCTTCTTGATTCTCTCTCTCTTTTTCGTCCTCTTAACCAGCAGCCAGATTTATTCACGGGACTTGAACTTCTTGTCTTTGTATTTATCAGAGCGGGTGGAGGTGGACAAATATTGGGTGAATGGTGATAGCCCACACTCAGTCGGTCGCAACTGACGCCCCTTACTTCAGAACGACTTCGTCGCTGTTCACCATGGAGGAGTCCCAAGTCGCTGAGGTTTATCTCACTTCTTTGTCTTGTTAAGCCAAGAAAGTTTTTCCAACTAATGCAATCTGTTTTAATGAGGGAAGGTTTTCGTGTAAAACCATTATCCTGCAATGAAAAATAAATATTTTATAAACGTGGATTTGTAAACATTAAAAATAAAAGGAATCTACATTAGAAGCAATCAGAGTCGACATTCAGAGACATTCGTGACAGGTTTCTTTTCTAGTGACTAAGTATTAAAATTTTTCAGTGATAAGGTACTACAGATTAACGTCACACACACGAAATTGTGGATTAAATTCAAGGGTAAATAGTTTGGAAGAACTAGTTGTATATACCAGGTAAACACTATACCAGGGGTGTCAAACTCGCGGCCCGGGATCAACATTTCTGCGGCCCGCGAAAAAGTAAAATTCTAATTGGCTTGCGGCACCTACCATTCCAGGGAAACTGCATCGTATCAAAAATACGCAGAAAAAATTTCTAATCTTAGAACAGAATTTGAAACAAGGTTTAAAGATTTTAATTCTTTAGAAGAAAAATTTTGTTTGTTTTCTTCAATTTTCTCAATAAATATAAACTCAGTTCCCAGTAATATACAAATGGAAGTGATTGAGATTCAGTGCGACTCAAATTTGAAGGCAAAATTCATTGAAGTGGGTGTGCCTGAATTTTACAAATATTTACCTAAGTTTGAAAATACTCGAAAATTCGCATATGAAATTTTTTCCATGTTTGGAAGTACTCATCAGTGCGAGCAATTATTTTCTGTCATGAATAAAAATAAATCTTCTGTCTTAAACCGTATTAATAACGCTCACGCTGGGCCAATTTTGAAAGTAGTCTCGGCCAATAAAATTTCTCCCGAAATAGGAAAGATAGTAGCAGAGAAGAGATGTCAAATATCAAAGAATAATTTTACTTTATTTATGTTTATTACAAAGTACTATTGAAAATAAAAATATATGTTTCTATGAACACTGATATTTTTATTTTTTATTTAATTTTTGCGACCCACCTAAAGTTAAGCATTGTTTATTTGGCCCAAGTTAGCTTTTGAGTTTGACACCCCTGCACTATATGGTTTATATAAATAATACCATTTTAACTTCTAAACTATTAGTTCTATATTAAATAAATAATCCTAAGAAACAGAAACGGTTAGATATTAAAAAAACTCATTCGATTAAAAAATAAATAGATTTGAATTAACAGTCGATCTGCCTTTATAAGCCACAATGCCTTTTCTTATTCTGTTTTTTTTCATATTTATTTTTATTCTCTGTCGGCTGCTGAGGATTTTCTAGTTTTGTTTATCATTTTTGATTTCTATGTTTCGCTGGGAATTTTACGTTTTATATAGATCATTCTTGTTTCTTCCCATTCATGCTAAGTCTTGAAAATGGGCGCCTATTTTTGAGCACTTGAAACATGTCGACTATTATATCCGTTCTGTATATTTTTGAAGTGAATGAAGTCTTTTGATCAAGTAATATTAGTCATTTAGTTTCAAATCTGGCCTTATTTGACTAAGCGGAAAAAATACAGAAATCATCTCTTATTTCTCTAGATAGCTATAAGTAAGTTTCGACTTGTGAGGTTGTTTAACTTTTCTTACCTCTTGCTAAGAGAGAAGGGTACTTAATCAGTCTGCCATCGGCTATAACTTTTTTTAATGTCTAGGTTTTACCATTATTTAACTATCTTTAATATATTAAATATATTTATAATTTTTTTTTTACATATTTAAATGCTGTATTTCAAAGTGATCTTGTGAGGAATCACAAATTTTCGTATCGAGGATTTTCAGAGAGAAAAATGAACAATAATAATTCATTCGTAAAAGCAGCAATCTAATACTGATATAAAGATGAAATATTTTCGAATTCAAGAACGAAATCCAATGTCTAACTTTAATGAATGCAATGTAAGCCAAAAAGATAAGCTTTCGTTCTAATTGTTTCACTATTTCCAATTCTTTAAAGAAGAGCAGGAATAATGTTCATTTTGAAAAGTAGAAATTCTGTTTGCCCTGTGGAAAAAGCCATTTTGAATTATTATTATCCATTTGAATTATTATAATTATTATAATTATTTGAATTATTATAAATGAATTATTATAATTTTTTGAATTATTATAAATGAATTATTATAATTTTTTGAATTATTATAAATGAATTGTTATAATTATTTTGAATTATTATTATTTTGAATTATTATTATCATTAAGAAATCGTCTAAAACACTGTAAGTGAAAGAAATTTGTTTATTTGAAATGTAATGGAGATGAATTTTCAAAGTTCATTTGCTAAAAAAATGAACTTTTAAAAAAAAGTGAATTTTTTAGGTCACGTATACTTTAAAATATCACCAAGAATAACTCCAAGTTTTACTGATGAGTTAAACACACGAAAACCGTAAAGCTCTATGATAAGAATGAATACAAAAAAAAAAAAAAAAAAAAAAAAAAAAAAAAAAAAATCGGTCAATAAACTGTTAATTATAACTCTTATAAGTTAGAATTACACTTCAGAATAAGAAGCCCTGCAATTGTATAGTTCTTTATTTCTCGCCTAGCAGCATGATAATTTATTTTTCGTGCTGAACAGGCTTATTTCATGAATTCTTCTTTTTAATCTAAGTTGATTTAAAGGTGTGTGTTCGACACCTTTTCATTTTAGTCTGTTTTGGAAATACTCATGAAAATTTTATGTCTGCAGAACAATGTAAAAGTGTCAGTCATAATCGATGCGGATAGAGAAAGAGACTTACATATATAGAAAGACAGGGAGAGAGAGACTAGTTTAAAATGAAAAAAAAAAAAGAGAAAGAAATTCTGAAATTTTTCAAACAATGACAAATAAATCATTTCGTATTTGTTCTTGAAAATATATGCTTGATTTTTCTAACTACATATTTTGTAGACAAAACAATCTGAAGTCTACCAACATTTAAAATTCAGTAGACTGGAATCATTTCTTTCGTATAAAGGTCATTCTCAGAAGGAGCAGGAATTTCATTCGTAAAAAGTTCTTTTTTCTTTTTTTTAAAAATTCATAAATTTAGTTTAGTTTAAATCTAGTTTTAGGAGAGATTTCAGTAACATTGTTATTGTGGTTTAGAGCTTATACACAAATTATATTAAATAATGATCGTAGATGTGAAAAATAAGATTTTACAGGTTTGTGATAGAAAAAAAAATTATTGATATAATACCCTAATAATCATATATTGATTAATAAAATATTACTTGAATAATTATTTCTTTTTTTTTAATTAACATTGAGAAACATTTAACTCTTGTTGTTATCTTGCTATTGTTGATGTCTTGTAATTTGTTGTGGGCAACATGAAATAATTGATAATAATATCAATTGATAATTTTGAAAACTTTTTCAATTGAGTTAATGTGCTAAAATAGGGTTAATTTAAGATTCATGGCACTAGTTTTTTGTCGAGAAAAATAGGAACCTATGCATAGAAAAACAACAGAATACATAATTGACAAAAAATATTTGACCTCAAAATAAAATAAACATTAAAATTTTGCATATTTTTTGTTGTCATGAAAAACAGTGCTTTGTCTAAACTGTCAAAGAACTGGAAGCTGTCTAACACTTTAAACTGCTTCCTGCGAAACTGCATCTGCTACAATAAATTTTATAGCCGTCGTGGAACAGTTGACACAATTTTGGGAATCGGCTATTCAGGGTTAAATCCGTAGCCTTGTGATTTTGAACCCAATCCAGAAGACAAGGAATCTCCTGGATTAAGTATTGGGAGAAATTTGTCTTCATGGAGAACTTTTTTGATGGAATTAACCAGCGTTTGCGTTACATGGAGAGGAAAACCACGAAAACTTTCCTCGGTTAGCTTGACGGCAAGAGGACCCAACTCATGATCTGTCCACTCCTGAGGATATTTTATGTCAAATATCAGAGATATTTAAGCTGAGAATCTACCCTAGACTCACCCTATATTACTGTCCAATCTAAAAGAAAGAACACTAAACGCATCATTTTCAAAAGACGTGTGGGGAATTTTCAATGGTAATATAATTTTTTAAAATTTTTTTTACGAGAATGTTGTGCTTTACATTTGCTTCAGATGCCGCAAAATTGTAATTAGTATGATTAATTAGCTTAGAATGCTATTAAAAGAAGAGTTTCATTTTTAATGCATTTAAGTAAGAAATCTGTCTCATTGTTACATCAAGCCTAGATATGTTGAAAAATAAAATAACAGCAAAGCTTTTAAAACATTTTAGTATGAACTCATCTTTACTTAAATACCCACAACTCTAAATATTAAAAACAGATAACATAATTCACAGATAAATCAATATCGCAAATTCCTTTAATTTGTTTCTGAATAAAAGAAGAGGTATGGTTTTAAAGCATTGAACAGAGGAATGTTTTTAGTATGAATTGATCCTTACTTTAATACCCATGTCTCGAAACACACAAAAAAGAGACACTTTACACGTGATTTTATGCATCGTGCTAAATTAATTAGTTTTGTTAAGTAAAGGAGGTGATGTTTTTAAATTCTAATGTTCTTCAATTCAATAATTTGTTGATATGCTAAGTAAGAAAAGTTATGTTTTTAAGCTTTTTAGTATTAATATAATCTTTGTTTAGTAACAAATACATGCTTCTGTAAAAACTGCAAACCTTAAAGTTGAAATTTGTAATATTTAATAATAGAAGGAACATTAAGTTATTTTGTATAAAAAACTGTTTTTTTTAAAAGAAAAGTTGTACGATTTCTTAAAAGTATGTTTTGATGTGTGATGTAAGTAATTGGTTGTAAATTAATAAGAGACGTCCATTATAAACTTAAAACTAAAATGTTTAAAATGAAACATAAATTGTAATTGTAACGTCATGGAATTTTAATTTAGAGTAATAAAACAGAAAAATGCTTGAATTTTAAATCAAATTATAAAATTTTTTCGATAAGTTTAAACTAACACATTTCTTTAGTGATGATGTACTTCATTGGATTGTCTCAAGGGGAAAATAGCGTGGCACTTTTCCAAACCAAAACTTTATTTAAATCTGTACGAAGCAAAATTATAAAATAAAAAAAAGAAAGAATTTACTAACAGAAAGAAAAACAAATGGTTCGCAGGCAGGGGTTTTGTTTTAATAAAAATAAGGGAAATAACTAAATAATAAGCTGGTTTAAAAGGTTAAAAAAACATTCTTGCAAGAGAATTTATTTACAAATTCATGCCCAGGAACAAGTTATTTCATTATTTGAAGAGTTTTTTGTGTCCGGTTGTAGTCTAAAGTTATAATTTTATTGTTTTCTCTGATTTTCTTGAACTCTTAGGCTGTAAGTCATTATGACAATTTCAATCAACGCAGTATTGAAACGTGGTGCTTATTGGAATAGTCAAAAATGGTTCGTTGGGTATTGTTTTTTGGAAAAAGTCTTAACCTAATATCCAGGTAAAGTGAGCAATTAGAAATCACGTGACCTTGATTTTACAGAACATTGCAAGTTGGGCAGAACTCCTATTTTCCAAAATTACCCCCGGTGAATATTTAAAAAGCTATGCTGGGTCAAGAAGCAATTTAAATAGAAATCAGAATAAAAGATGTTTCAAGGAACTAGTTTTTATGAAACTGATTAGTCGACCTGTTTTGCCGTATTGAAAGTTTTTTTTTATTTGATTTTTAAATTGAATCATTGCAGGGTGAAAATAATCAAATATAGATTGATTTGTAATTCAAGCTCTTTATAGACTAGTTGTTCGGCTCTTTCGTTTCCCCAATTGACAACATGCAATTTTTAATAAGTTTACTATCCTAACTACTAAACTAAGTAGATAGTTAGGATAGATAAACTTAGTATACTAAGTTGACTATTTAATAAGTTATATAACCTTCTCACAAATTTCTCCTATGTGTTAAATTTAAATCTAAATAACTATAAATATTCTAAACATAGAGCTCAAATATGCTTTATTATTTCAAATTGTAAATAATTTATTGTATATGTCTCTCTTACAACAAAAAATATTTTTTTATTATCAATGTACACCTTTTTGGTATTTTATTTGTTTGATAACTGAAATGTATTTGAATAATTAAAAAAAAATTATTATGATCAATCTAAGGAAAAAAAAAATATTAGAGTAATTACATTTTAATTTTATGACACGTAAGAAATAATAATACATTCGATTGTTAATAATTCACAAAAATATAATCCGGAGAAATCTATTGTTTACATCTTATCAACAAGAAAAGTATTTGATTTTAGTTATCTTTTTATCAACTTTGACTAATGTGGTTTTGTACTACTATATTATTTATTGACAAGAGCAATTGAAATATCGAGATAAAAGTAGATATATCTCTTGTCTTAAGGGTTAAGGTTAAACACAAATTATCTGTAAAACATCAAACCGATTAACGGCGTTTATCGTTTTAGAACGTATTCATCACGAGAAAAAAACGACCGTTCGCTAAATAAATATATTGATAAAGATTGAAAAAAAAAGAAAGAGATAATAAAAATATATTTCAGAGTACGGGTAGCTTTTCAATAGTTTACAAATTAACAATGAAGTTAAATATTTGACAATAATTGTTTTCCAATAAAAAATTGAATAAATAAAATAACTTAGGAGTAAAAATTGCTTAGTAATATTTTTGTTTTATTGGAAGTTAATGTAAAGATACTTTTACCCATTAAAAACAAATTTTAGCGTGCATGTAGTTTTTAAATAGTCGCAAATTAACAATGAAATTAAATATTTGATAATAATTTTTTTCATATAAAAAATTTTATAAATTAGATGACTTAAGAGAGAAAAAAATGCTAAGTAATATTTTTTGTTTAATTGGAAGTTAACGGAACGATACTTTTACTAATACATTTAAAAAATAATGAAGTTGGTTGAATAGTTGCTGTTTGTCTGTAGAAACTTGATTCCATCGAATCAAGATAACTTGTACTACATCGTATTAACTTTTAAGTATCGTATAACATTTCTACACTGTTGCTTAATTATCCGTAACTTTAGTATAGAGTTTTTTTGCCTTTATCAATCCTTAATATATCCAATTGCTTTAAGACTAGAGAGCGTTGAAAGTTTTCATGGTTGTTTTCAAGTTTAAAATCAAACGTAATGGTCAACATCAAAAAGTTATTTATTTAATATATATTTTTTTCCGTTGAGACTTTTGATAAAGTTAACTTGAAGTGCATTAAAGTTGAAGTTATCCCATTTACTTTAATTTTCCGAAATACCCAGTAGTTTATTTTACTTTAACATTAGTATTAGGCACGTATTTTTGTTCTTAATGTAGTCCAATTGCTTAAAAACTACAGGTCGATGGAGATGTCCATAGGGGCTTATAAGTTTAAAAGTAAATTCAATGGACATTTTCAATGTCAAAAAGTATTTCTTTAGCGGCTGTTTGCCTATGTACAGTTATGTTGATTTCCTGAACTACATTGTACAAGGCTTAGCTAATTCCGCTGTAGTTTAATTTCCCATTACATTACTAAGGAGTTTAATTCTTAACATAGTTCGATTGTTTCAAAACTAGAGGTGGTTGAAGATTTTTATGTTCGCTTTTATGTTTAACGCAGTCAGTTTGAAATAAGAGCCTCCTTCTTGATAAACACTGTTAGAATTTTCATTTTAAAATTACGGTAAAATAACCAGCAGCAGTGTGTTCATCCAATTAACCATAAAGTTTACGGTACATTAAAAAATCACAAATACAAAACTATACGGTTTTTTAATCATTGACATCATGGTTTCAAAACCGCAAAAAAGAAACTCAACTGGACATTGTAATTAAGGTTTTCGTTAGGTAAGGAATTTGGAGTTAGATTGTGGTTGAGTTGTAATTTATCAAATGAACCATGGGATTTAATTAAATAGTTAATCTTTTTGTTTTTCCTATTGTAAGAGATGAGAAATCGTTGACTTTTTTGTGCTAAGCAGCTTTATGGTGCTGCCCTCTAGACGTGAATGAGAGCATCGTATTCTAATAGTCCAGGGTCGCAAATCGGGGAGTGTATGACACTGAGAACTTTTATTGCGTTGAAGGGAATGGAGGAAATATTGTGTTGTCCACACTGGCACTCGAACCCCCGTTGTGTCGGTCATGAGATTGACTGATTAGCCCTCTAAGCTATAATATGTGCAGAACAGCATGGGATTAAGTAGCTTCATTAGTAGTGCCTAGTTGTGATGAAATTCTTTTTTCTTTACCGAATGAGGAAAAAACAGTTAATATATGGTTTTTCTCACAAATAACAGTTTGAATACTATCTTATTTATGGTAATTTGACTGTTTTGTTTGAATATGGTAAAATAACAATTAAATAAATTGTTATTTAATCATTTTTCCGAGAAATTTTAACAGTGTGAACGACATTGCCTGAAAGGTCAGCAAAGTCCACTGTAGTTTAATTTTCTATATTATTAGTATGGGGCTTTTACCTATTAATTTTTAATATACTTCAATTGTTTCAAAACTAGAGATGGTTTAAGATTTTTTTTATTCTCGCTTTTATATCTAATATGGTCAATTTAGAGTAGAACACTGGTCTCGTTCTTGATACAACAAAAAATTATTTTTTGATGGCTGGTACTAAAATTAACAGTTTTGTCAGTTAAATCAAACAATTTTGAGATAATAAAATTTCATTTTTATTAGTCATGCCGATACGCAATTCTGACATCTTTGAAGAGTTTTTTTCAACGTCTAAATTTACTACTGCCATTACTATGGAAATCAATGTGATTTCGAGAGAA
Source organism: Parasteatoda tepidariorum (assembly GCF_982258835.1). Lineage (NCBI taxonomy): Eukaryota > Metazoa > Arthropoda > Arachnida > Araneae > Theridiidae > Parasteatoda > Parasteatoda tepidariorum. Next base: position 41,694,762 of record NC_141758.1, on the reverse strand, counting down.
GAATGTCGCTGAAATCAATTGACCTAAGCATTTGTTACAATTTTTCCGTTATCCCTTTATTACGGAATTACTTTTATCAGAAATCTCACCGACATGATCTGAGAAAATGTCCAAAAACAGTATTTAACCAAATAAACTTTATCGAATTTATTTGATAACAACATCCTTTTCACGCATGTTTGAATTTGCAACACGAAGTTCTTTATAAAAATGATGCTTTTAATCTAGGGAAAAAAAATTGTTGTGTCATTGAAAAACTTGTTATTAAAATAATTAGATAACAAAATCGATACTTAAAAAAAAACTGTCTAATTTTACTTATTTATCATTCTTCATTAGTCATTATTCAAATGAAAGGAATGAACGAAAAACAAATCATGTAATTTTAAATTCGCGAAAATGAATCTGTACTTAAGTTATAAATGTAACTGTGTGGGAACTTAGTATTAAATGGACAATGTGGAATGGAGGGAGTTGTCATTTAATGTCTTTTTGTTTTGGAAATTAAAGTGAATTATATTTTGTGTTTAACAGCTACAAAGTAACATAATTTTTTATTGCCGAAAACTCCCTCTTCATCTAATTTTTAAAAAAAAGCAAACTCCAATCGTTTCATTATTCCAGAAATCTTTAACATAGATCTATAAAACTGTTCTAAACGTTTGATTAAAGGTATTTAATAATTTTCGTTGATATGACAAACGTTTATTTTTGTAATTTTCTAATGATCAGACAAATTATTAGTAGCAGAATCTGTTAATATTGTTGGCTACTCTGTTGCACAAGAACCGCTACTTCATTTACATGAAGTTTGTTAAAGTCGCGATTCGTTTAATTATTTCATCGGAACTGTGGTGGTTCAGGGGATAGAGCCCTCGCCTCCCAATGAGGTGGTCCGGGATACATCCAGTCGATACGAATTCCGCATCCGGCTTGCACCGACCACAGTGCTGACGTAAAATAACGGCAGTGCTAGACTGATCATGGGTTATCTCTGTGTAATGCGGGATGTAATACCGTGGGAGGTTTGGTTTTTATCTCTATGTAATGCGAAAATGCTGGTTAACTCCATCAAAATGTTCGAAAGCAAATTTCTCCCAATACTTGATCCTGGAGTTCCCTTGTTTTTGGATTGGGTTTAAAATTATAAAGGCTACGAAGTTAAACATTGGTAGTCGTAAGCTCAGAATTGGGTTGATTGTTCAATTAATCCTCTTTGGGCATATTATAACTTTATGAAATGTTTCAAAATGACGCTTAACACGCGCCGGTTGTAAGTGATTCTTTGGAAGTTACGACAAGTAGGGTTTTACTAAAAAGTTAAAGCTAGTTTTCGCAAATTAAAATATGTTAATTAAAGTCGTAAATTAAAGTCATTTTAAAGAAAAGAAAAATACAATTGTTCTTACCTTTCTCTTTTTGTAATGCTCTGAACTTAATTTAAGTAGATTCTCATGTGAAACTCAGTTATTTATACATTGCAAAAAAGAAAGAAAAAAAAACTGTCAATTCTACGGAAAAAAAAACTTAGATTTTACCAAAAAAAAAAAAAAAAAAAGAGAGGAAAGAAACTGTTTGAAGAAAAAGTTTTTAACCGCTTTGGTTTGTCTTAGTTTGTAACCGTTACCCTCACAGCGTAAAAAGAGTAATTTTTATATGTTTTTGAGGTTTTTTCTGTATATTAGACCGTTTAAAGTTGTTTTGTTTACAAAACGGTTTTTCTCTGTTTTTGTACCCTAATCATAAACGGATTAAAACCGTCAGTTCCATTTCTACTTTTTGCCACTCAGTTTTGCTTACCGCACAATATCTTAAGTTATTTTCAAATCATTTTACGATTATTTTCTGAGCTTACTTTTTACTTTTCAACAATTATTTTATGGTTTTGAACATCGTATTCAAATAAAACAGCGAATCAACATTACTGTCAAAATGATACTGTACTGGATTATTTTGTAGCTTTAGAAATAACATTTTAGTAAGTTAAGTTATGAGACAATTTTATAAGGGAGGGTCAATATAAGTTTAAATGTTTTTACACTTAAATATGATTTCTATGAAACTTAAGATAAAGACAGCTAATGATTTTTCTTCATAATGAAAACTAGAGCATCGGCAGCTAAGGTGATAAAGCACCATCTCCCAAATAAGTGATACAGGTTCGAATCCCAGCGTTGAATGATTACACGAATTCTGTCCAAATATCACCGAACAGAGTACTGACATATTTATTTATCGCGTTGTTTTGTTAAAACAGCAGTTTTTATGAAAATGACAAAAATATTTGTTAAAATAGCAGAATTTTTGTTAGATAACATTTAAATTAGATAACACAAAAAATTAACATGTTAAATTTTTGTTAGAATAACAGAGTTTGTTTCTTAAGATAACGAAGTTTGTTAAAAAGCAAACAATAAAAATAACAGTTCATATCTGATGAAATATCAATATTTTTTTTAACTAAAATTAATAGTCAAAACAGTATTTATGTGATTAAATTATAGGTGTCCGTTTTCAAATACCAATATTTTTAGGAGAAATAAACTGTTTTTCCACTGGCACGTATCCTGACAGTTTTTTTTCCCCAGTAAACTTAACAGATTTTTTTTTACAGTGTAGGGTAACTTAAAAACTGAATGCTGCATCGATTAATATAGAACAATTTTAACTTTTTCAGAATTATTAAAAAACTTCTAGCCATTTTGTAGAAAAAAACACAGGATTCTTCTTTGAAATTACTACTTATTATACTATAATATTCTTAGAAAAAACGCTGAATTAGTTTTTGAAGCCTCTTTACAGTTAGAGATAATTCAGTGTTATTTACTTAGATTATTATTAACTAAAGAAATGCTTGTAATTTTGTTGCTACATAAGGCAAATATAATCTTCTAAGCATAGATTACTAACTACTAGTTTCGACGATAAATACATACTTCTCAGAATTCTAAAAATTACTTTCAACCTAATGAACTACTACTTAAAAACATGCTCCAGTTTGAGGGAAAAATTAACTTCGTGTGAGAAAATGATAATTGTGATGATTTTTAGAAATATTCAAATAAAAGTAAAAGAAATTGCTAGAACTTTATACTTTGAGCAAGTTTATTTATGGTTAGCGTGCCCAATTTCCCAAAATAGACTAACTAGTTTAAAGGATTTGAGGCTGTTTACAAATGCCCTTATCTTTACGAATATGATTATAACTTAATACACTTTTTTTTCAAAAACGAATGTACCGTGATTAATAAATAACAGAAACAAAATAAAAAATACTCTAAAAATAACTTTTGATCTAATGATTGGGTTTTCATGAACTAAGATGACTTTTTATGAATCGAGAAGATGTATTTATTAATACGGATAATATTTTAAAATTAAAAATCAGATTGAATTGATTTTTTAGATAGGAAATAACAAGGTATTCCGTTTTTGTTTTTCTAGTGGTGCAAATACAATAATCATTACGAAGAAAATTTAAGCTTAAAGTGATTTAGATAATAGCAAAAAAATTTCGACTTAGCAAAATAGCAAAAATATTCTATCAGAAGATTTTAATCAAACTACAATATTTTTTTCCAGCAACATTGAAATAATATTATTTATGTCTTTGCACTGTGTATTGAGAGAAAAAGGTTGGTAAAAATTAGCAGAATATGGCTCTATGGGTGCACCAAAAAAAAAAAAAAAAAAAAACACGGTAATTTTTACCGAAGTGCTTTACTAATGATTTTGTTAAAATTAACAATAAAATATGGCTTTATAATATGTGATAAAATTTTGCAAATGTAAAAATATTTTGGTAATTTTATCATGTTACCTTCTTAGAGCATGACCTAAAAACCATTTATTCGGTTAAATTTATTTTGCGGTTTCATATATTTTTTTTAACAAAATGTATGATAATATGAACAATAATTTTTAAAAATCAGAATTTTCAGCAAACCATTTATATTATACGAACGGAAAAATAACCAAATATATAGGTTAAATGCCGTATATTTTGGTTTTATTAGCAGAATTATGGTTTTATTTTAGACGAAATGTCTTTACTATACAGGTCGATGATTTCACCAGATTTCTTTTCTCCGTATGCCTTTTAACTTTTAATAACAAACGCATCAAAATTCTCATTCAACTATTTAAGCAAAAATTAAGCATCTTCTAAGCATTTTCAACTTTACAAGGGTTTTAACAAAATATTAAATATTATAAAAACTGTATAACTTTCTAAAGCACAAAAGCTTTCATTATTCTGTCTAAGTAAGTTGTTATATTTAACAACATTATACACTTTTTTCAAATAACAGGCTAAATTTTTATTAAACGCTTAAAAACAAGTAAATTTTCCAGTCATTTCTATTTTACGTTTCAAAAATATTTTTGTAACTTTGTGACTTTTTTAGAATCCACAATAAAAAAGAAATAGGATTATTAAGATATTAGAAACCATTTCATTTCAAGAGTAAAATAAGCACTTAATAAGGACTACTGATGAAAAATTTGTTAAGGGTATTTGCAAATAACATTGTAAAATAATCGTTTTCTTCGATGTTATAGAATTCCAAGTTTAGCAATTAAATAAGTAAGAATACAAAGTTAAGAAAAAGACATTAAATATATTTTTGTATTAACTATTTATTTGAATTTCAGCTTTTAAAAGAACGGCAAAAAATTCTGATTTCATTATTTAATAGCATTAATTCAAGCCTGGTTTTGAAACAAATAAATTTTTAATTGCTAATAAGAACGAACTTAATTATAGTCCAGTTTCTTCACACTGCAGATCAAATCTAATTTTTTTTTCCAAAAAAAAAAAAAAAAAAGAAATAGTCATCCGCTTCATATATTCTCAAATTATTCCACAACTTCAACAGAGGCAAAAAGTAAATAAACAAGTATTTAATGTAGTAAGGTATCTAATTTAAAATTTGTATGCGTATATTGCATATTGTGTTATTTGTTTCAAAATTTGTCAAATTATTTGCTAAATTGAAAATCTTAGTAATTTTTTTATTGTTTTTTAAATTTGTTAGATTTAAAGTTATAGAAACAATGATACAAAAGTAAGTCTATAACAATTTAACTAAATTCAAAGCAGATGTTCTAAGAAAAAAATTGATAATGTTCTCAATATCTTCTTTCGTAATAAATAATTGATCCAATCTTTTTATAAATCCTTAATAATATGAAGAAAATTTTTTTTTTCAAATTTTAATAAATTGCTTCGGCGCGTAAAATTAAAAGTGCAGAGATTTAAATGTAGAAGTGACTTTAAAAAATATCTTACTAATAGTTTATAATTAATCTAAGTTTTAAAATGTTAACTTGATTAAGAATGTAAGAAAAATAAAAAATAAAGTAAAATACAAACTTTTCTAGCGTTTGCAAGAAAAATAACTAAAATAGTAGAAAGATAAACATTCATAATAAAAATATTTTACCAGATATCAATAAGGAATTTCATCTGATCAAGTCATATAAACGCCATAAAAGAAAATCATCATCATGTTCCAAACAAAATCAAAGATAAAAATTTAATACAAAATGAGACAAAAAGCAGATGACTTCAAATGAGTTAAAAATTGATTAAAATAAATCGTCTGCGCTGGCAGCGTGAAAAAATTAATAAGCTAAATGGATTCTGATCCTCCATTAAAAAAATTCCGATACAATATTTTTTGAAAGTCCTATACAATATTTTCTGTAACTCTCTTAAAAGTTTAATTTAAATATTAAAGTTCTTTGAAAAACATCAAATGAATAATTATAAATTATTGTAATTTTAAAATGTTAGCTTAATACTCATCGAAAAATAGAAAAAATACTTCCATTGTGGGATCAAAAAAGTAAACAGTAGGAGAAAACAAGCTAAAATACTAAAAATATAAAAGTTTATGATCAAAATATTTTACCTGATAACAATAAGGAACACCTCCTGATCGAGTCATATAAACGCCATAATAGCAAACCATCATACCCATGTTCCAAACACAATCATAGATAAAACGTTTAATATAAAACAGTACAAAAAGCAGACGACTACCACTGAGTTAAATAAAATTTGAATAAAATAAATCGTCTGCTCTAGCAGTGTGAGGAATTAATAAGCCAATTGCATTCAGAACTTGAATTAGAAAAATTCGATTTGTAAAAGTAGCAAAATGCTGTGCGGTCTAGTAGTTATTTAGTCTAATTACATGCCTTAGGTCTATTTCCACAGTAGGTGGGGAGCTATTCATTGAAGATCAGATTGCAAATCCATCTTCATCTTCAATTTGTTTTTTTTATTAAGATCCTTTTTATCCCAGTTAGAAAGGTTTTAATTAGTGTGAATTGCACATTAATTTTCGTTGTACTCGTTGAAATGCGTTATGTTTAAGCGGATGTTCGGATTGGAAAGAAAAAAATTACAATATTAAGAACGATCCCATTAAGATCGTTTTAACGAAAGGAAAAAGCTTAATTATGTGATTGAGAAAAATAAATGGAAGGAACTGAAGTGGTTTAAATAATTGACTTAGTTTGAATTTTAATTCTGTCTGGCACGTTTCTCAAGAAATAGGTGAAGAACTCTTAATTAAAACTAATGACTTGCGTAAAAAAATCATTGTAATTATAATTTTGCTGAATTTATTTCGATTGAGGGCTGTAATTTAGGGAATTTTGTTAAAGAAAGAAAAATAGTTATAATTTTCGAATTCTGGCAATATTTTTTCTAAATAATTACAATAGACAATCTTGGAATGTATTTTCCCTGTTAGCCCTAACTCATGTTTTATTATTTTATATGTGTGATTTTTGAATTTCATTACTTTATTTATTTATGGCCAGGCCCTGATTATCGCCTAGGCCCATTAGGTACGGGCCTAGGGTCCATACTTTATTGGGGGCTTCAAAAATTAGTAAAAAGTCAACACTATCAGTTTTTAAAAAAAATTACTGAAAGAAACAGTTTATCTCAAAAAAGGCATTTTTTATTTCAAATTTTCCTTATATTGTGATAAACCAAACTCTTGTAAACATTGCACTAATCAAAGTCGAAAGAACAGCTGAATTTTAATTGGTGCAATTTTTACTCCAACGGCTTAAGCAAATGCAACGAGAATGGATATTCACTAAGTCTCTTATATATGATTAGTGTCAACAAGAACTAAAAGCTTATTCTTAACAAATATGCAAAGCTGTGCATGGAAGGCTACAATCTTTAAAATAATTCAGCTAATCAGTGACTTTTAGCAAAAATCACTGATTTCAATTGTCTGCGGTCAACAAACTATTTTTATTTTCATGCAATATTGTTCTGTAGTTTTATATTTCGCTTTAATATTTAGAAGCGACAACTTTATTCTAGAAAAATTATCTTCAATTGTCTGCTTTCAAAATTTTTTAGAATGCTTCCCTTGAATCATGCAGTTCAATAGATTCGTTTTATTGTTAGGACAACTCTTCAGAAATTTAATTTCAAAATATTTTGTTAGGGGCCGGGAAAATTTTGTGGACCTTGGGCCTGGATTTGTCGTGATCGGTCCCTGTTTATGGTTTTTCCACATAAAGCGTGAAAATTTTCAGATTCATCCCTACCTTATCATTTCTAATTTTAATAAATATCAGTATATCTTGATTTGCAAAGTATTAGGCAGAAGAATTTTAAAAAAAATACTTGATTTGTAACAGTTAAGGTGGCTAAGAATATCATTTTGAACAAAATATGAAAAGAAAAAAAAAAGGGTAACTGAGATAACTTTGGACTATTATAAATTTTGTGCAGAATTTTGATAAACAAATGGTTATTAAAATGTTCTTCTGCTTGTTAAATTTTTTGCTCGTTATCTGTAACTACTTTAATTTTCTTTAAAAAATTGAATCATAGCGTAGAAGATGAAATATTAATTCAAAAACTTTTAACACGGTTTTATATAAGTTTTTGTTTAAGTTTTTCATAGAGGCGCGAAGAGATTTTTACGTTCATGAAGTAGAAGAATAATGACCGGTCCTTGCATTCTCATTAGACTGATTACCCACTGGTTTAATGCAGTTTTCTCATATGAAGATCCATATTTCGTTGGTTATCATCTACATTAAATTAATAATTTTAAATGTTTTGTATTGTAAGTTTTAGATGCATTGCTTACCGAGGATAATGGTAACTTCTATTGCAATCGAATCGTAAACTTCATGTGTGAAAGAAAATTTGTGTAGTAAAAAGTGTTATAAAGTATAACAAAAAAATTAGCATTCAATTTCAGTTCTATTGTAAAATAAGTTTATAGTTTTAATAAAATTGTGTCGATATTATGGGGGTATAAAAACAAGGTGAGCAAGGGTAAGTACCCCAAGTAATTTTTAAAAAAAATTTAACATTTAGTTTTTCCAATCACATGAAAGAAGAATTTTCTATCAAAAATTTGGGGTAGACTATATTTGAGGGTGCCCCTTGATTTTCGCCAAGTTGAAATCGCTGTTGATTGCAAAGCTGGGCGATGTTGAAACCCTATCGTGATTCTGATTGGTTCAGATTTTAGCGCTGTTTTTAAATGTTCAACGGTAAATTTAATTTCAGAGGTCCGTTAGTTCTACGTTGGATACCGGCTGGTAAGATTACTTTTGAATCTGATCAATAAGATCGAAGGTATGTGTGCAGTCATAAAAAGGGATTTAAGAAAAAAAATGTGACCGCTATTTCGGTATTACAGACGCCATTTTCGATTCGTATTTCGTCGAATTTATGAGGTGATGGAGGAACACAGATTCTGTTCATGATAAATTTAGACAGTATCTAGCTGTTATTAGATAGTTCTGTGCACCTAAATCTGAGAATATTCAAGTTTATTGAAGAAATGAGTAGTTGCTTTTTTCTTTTTCTTTCTGCGCCTACTCCATTAGTTTTTCCTTCGATTCAAAATTCTTTTTATTGGGTTTATTAATTTTGCTTATATCAGGTTCATTGCAAGTTTTGGCCGATGTTTTGTTGAAATTTTCCAATGTTTTATCAAAATGTCATTATGTTTTGGCTGCCATTCCTGTTACCACGGTTTTCTACGCAAACAGGAATGGCGCCAAACATAAGTCGCCAATTTCGCCAAGGGGTGCCCTCAAGTATATTTTTCCCAATGCGAAAAAAGAAATTTCATCAGTTTTTTTATAATATATGTATTGGTGTTTTCTATCCACTTACACTAAAATAAAGAATTTGCTTGTGTCTCTTTGTGTATATATAACAGGATTACGGGTATATCACCGACACTAAAAATAGGACATTTAATTATGGGATAAATTGTACAATTGTAAAGAATTAAATTAAACTATAGAAAATAATTAAAAATGATAAATATTTATTGAAAGTTCTTTTTTGCATGGAATTATCTTTGAATAAATGAATTTTATAATTATGTGCAAAATTTTTTCAATTCACTTAAAAGTTTCTAAAGCTATGGAGAAATATTCAAAAGGTAAAATTAACATTAAGGGATTCAAACTTTGAACCGTTTTCCTGACCAAACTATTGGGACCATATTTCTCAGATTACGACTACAAGATATTTCAGGGGTCAGAAATCCAAATCCGTAAAAAAAGTCTGTTTATTCAGAGAAAGTGCATTTTTGTGTCTGATTTCGTAACTTAAAATATTGTCAGCACTAATTAATTAGCATATTTGAGATCATCCCTTCAAACCATTAAGAATGAGATCTGATCATTAGATCAATAGGTATTAAGGATGATCCTCTCTTTATTTTGCGCACTGTACATACAAAAATAGAACTTTTAATACAGAAATCCTTTATAACTTTTGAACTACTGTTAAGTCTCATTTGCCTTACCGTGACTCACATTCATTGCATTTAGGAAGCACTGTCTCGCTTGTTTAAATAGCAATGACAGGATTCATAAATAGGTGCAAGTACAAAGATGTACTTTTTGTTAATAAAACTTTTTATAATTTCTAAACTTTAAACCCTATCCTCTCATGATTTATTCCATTCAATTCATCATAAATAATAACATTAACCCGACACCAAAGCTTGACACCTGAGGTCGTGCAACTTTTTACCTCTACTTTTTATCCTAAGTAGGGTATTTAACTGTTTGACAAAAGTTTTGAACACTTTCTTTAAATGTCCCTTGTTTGCAATTATCGAGATATCTTTGCTGAACTATTAGTAATTATATGCACTAATAAATAAAGAAACAGCTATGTGTATACATTTTATACTAGTTGATTACCTGTTTTTCGTACAGGGTGATAAAAAGAACTAATTAATCAGCACTGAACAAGACTACAAAATCATGCATAAAATTGAAATGAATAAAGGCATATTTGTAATAAAGCTGAAATCATTTAAATTTTTTTTATTTATTATCATATTTTGCCCTTTCATGTGGCTTTACGTTATCAGATTAAGCAATACCTGCTAATTAATCATTTAGTAGTTTATCCCATCATGATAGAGATCAGCTGTATCTCTTATACTTATATCTTCGAGGGACTATAAAAAACTCAATTCTAAAGTCTCTATCATAAAAATGCTCAGTATTGGTGCAGTTTTAATAGGCTCAAAATTTACTCATAAAATGCTTGAAATCCAGAGATGCCAACTGCTCCGGACAAGCCAAAATAATTTAAAAAGTGGTAAATAACTGCAAATTAAAATTTGCAAATGTTTGACTACTTTTTGCTTGCTTTTTACAAGGTATGACATGACGTAAGTACCATAAAGTGGTGAGTTATATAAGCCTATGAATTATTTAGAAATAGTGGTGGATTAAAATCTGCTAAATTGAATTTATTAAACCATGAAGCCAGAATGCCAGTAATGCTTATTACCAAAATTAAGCATCATTGGTGCCATAATAGTAACATGGCGAATTTTTACGGTTCCTAAAAACGAATAAGTACATTTTCCCATTAATTTTGCTCTTTTGTACTTTTTTTTACTAAGTAAAACTTTGAAATTTTTAACATACAAAGGTGTGCAGTTGCATACAAAGGTGTGCAGTTGCCCCGAAGCATATTTCTAAGAGATGGCATTGAAAAGTGTAATAACATAATTTCTGCTGGGAGTAAAAAAATTTCATTAAATTAAAAGGAAAAAAATTGAACAAAAATAAATAAAAATTTAAAATCTATATTTAAAATTGATTTTCCTGTAAATGCATGCAAATATTTTTTTCGTAAATTTTTTTTTATTTCCACCAAAATATTCTTAAATGTTTTAAAATGAAAAATATACTCATATTTAAGAACTTAAAAAATAAAATTTTATACTTAAACTGATGCTGTAAGATACTACTTGATTAAAAATTTCATTTGCTTAAAAAAATATACGAACTGGAATTTACAGTTGACATGTTTTAAGCATTCAAAAATAGGCACCTACTTTCAATGAGAAGGAGAAGTAACTAAAGTGATTTGAAACATAAAACGAATTGTTGTCAACGATAAATGAAAAAATTAATTGATAAACTAGTCTGGAAAATCCGAAACAGAAGAACCACCGTGGCCAAGAGGGGCAAACCCTGCACCTCTTTTCGAGAGCTTGAAACACTCCGACTGTTGTTTCCAAATTGTATATTTTTGAAGCGAATAAAGTTTTTAATCAAGCAATTTTATTATTGTTTGAAAATTGTATTTTATTCTTTATCTAGCGAAAGGAAAGTATTTACCTAACAAAAATGATTACAATTTTAAAGTTTTAATGCACTCAAACCTCGATTGGATACAAGGACAGTTGTCTCCTACACCCCCCACCCCGCGGGTTATTAAAGAGAAATCGATTTTTTACTCAAAACATAAATTAATTTTCAAAAAAAAAAAAAAATTATAATAACTTGCACTTCAAATATTTTTTTCCCGATCCTACTTACTGTCTGAAAACAGAAATATTTGGAAAATATTCACTTTTTTAATTAAAATTAAGTGTAAAAAAGTTATTTTTGTGTATTATACTTTCGATAAACGAAGAGTTCTCTGCTAATCGTCTGCATTTTACATCAAGTTGACTCACGATTAGGCTTAGATGCAAAACGACACTGACAGCTGCTGTGCTAATGTAGCAATCGAAGATATCGATGGAAAATCTGTGTTTAATCAGTATTCTTTAGAAATGCATATTTAAATGTTTTGCTTCGGAATCCAAAATATTTGAATGCAATAATTTATTATTGAAGATATTGGATGGAATTTTTAAAATGTAAGCTTTTGGTCCAATTAAAAAGAAAAAGCTAACACCACAAATAGCGTTATAACATGCTAGCTTAAATTTCGTAATTATAAGGACAAGATGACATTTTCAGGAGTAACATATTAGGAAATATCTTGGTTAATAACCATTGGAAAATTTAAAAAAATGGTAGATAAAAACAAAATCATACACTTAAGACTAAAAAGAAAAAGAATTCAAAAAATTATACCTAAAAATGCTTGTATAAGATTGATAAAAGTAAAAAATTCGTAATTATATTTGTTGATATTTACAACTCACGGAGATATTTTCCGATAAAATAATTTAAAGCTCTTCGTGATATGTTTCTGTGACTAAAGACAAGCGCACATTTTTGAATATTATAACATTTTGGCGATGTGTCATCTTTCGAAAATTATTTCAAGAATTACAATGTTAAATAAACTGTTGATTTTGACAGGGATTTAGCCCTAATAATGAGGTGTTAAAGTTTCTTATGTTAAGTTAAAAGTTAAGGCGTTTCCACATAACACATTACACATTACAATTCGTTGTAAGTAGAAAATGTTTGTGTACTGAAAATATAGCTTCCGAAAATCAAATTTGTGATCCTAGTTTCTAAAGTTTTATTAAAAATTGTAAAACATTAAAACACTAAAATTAGCATTAACATTAGCATTTAAGAATTTTAAAATGTTTTCATAAAGAAGGAATTCTGATTTAATTTGCCATTTTTATAAAAATTCTGATTTTAACTCAAAACGTATGATGTCAATAAAGATGAGCATACATAGAAAATGTTTTTGTTCTAAAATGCATTTTTTTTTGTAATCTAAATTTTTGAAATAATGTTTAACGGTGTACAACTTTAAATTAAAACTTAAAATTCAAAATACATTTTCATGAAAAAGACAAAAAATCTTTTTTATTGTTATTTTTAGAAAATTTAAAGTCGAATTTAAAATATATAACAACATTATTCAGATGAGCATTTTAAAATAGCATTTCTGTTTTAAAAATAAATTTAAAATGTCTCTTAAAAAGAAAGAAGTGTTAAAACATTTGTTTTTGTAGGTTAAAAAAAAATTTTACTTCCAAAAATATTCGTTTTTTTATGATACAAATTTGTGAAAATCATTTTCAAAAGTGCCACTAAATTCAAAGTGCCCTGTATCTTTTTTAGATGGATATCCGCAAATACTATGTCCTGAGATATGGTAGTTTCGTGATGTAAAATTCATAACACGTTTTCTTAATTTGTTTTGTTTCTTTTCTCACTTTTTCTGCTGATGAATGTAAATTGTTCGACATCTCTTAAAAGGTGAACATTCATAGAAAATATTCATGACATTTAAATATAGTTTTCATGGTGTGAATATGTAAAATTACTTTTTAAATAGTCCCTTGAAAAGTTAAAATTAAGACTCGTTTTCAGAAAAAAAACTGACAATTGACATTAAAACTTGAATGTAAACCTTATGGTACCATATTAAAAACAGACACCCATCATTTTTCATATAATTTCGCAAATCATTTTTCATATTTTAAAAATAAAGGATTAAGGGTGTAAATTTGTAAAATTAATTTCTAATATGCCCCTTGTAACGTTAAAATTGAAAATAACTTACTTATACTGCAATATTTGGCAAAGGTGTATGGCACTATTTTAAAAAAGATCACCCGTTGAAAATATTTATGTTTTTAATTATAGTTTTTGGGGTGCAAATATGTAAAACAAATTTCGGCCGTGTCTCTTATTATATTAAAAATTTCAGAATGTTTTTATTAAAGAAAATCTGATCCTTATTGTCATTTTCGTTTTAAAAAAATAAGATGCAACACGAGTGCAAACAATATAGTACTATTTTAAGGTTAGGTAAACACTTAAACAATTTATTACACTCACAAGCTAATATTTTTATTTATTCCGTTGTGCAAATTTGTAAAATTAATTTTCAAAGTGTTCATTAAAAGTTAAGATTAAAATTAAGACAATTAAAAATTAAGACTTTTTTTTAAAGAAAGACTTTTTTTTAAGATGTTGGACAGAAATATTTCTAAGTAGTTACAACTTAATAATATCATTTTTAGGATGAACACTAGTGAAAACTCTTCATGTTCTAAAAATCTATATTAGTTTTATTGTAATAAAAATAATATTTTAAGCATAAAGAAATATTAAATTTAAAAATATTTTAAAAATTACGTCTTTTCGGACTTGTTTATTTGCTTATTATCTTCGAAGAGGTTTAATACACATTTTATCAAGAGTTATAAGATTATAGTAGTTATAATAAAATTGAATTTTTTTATCGTATGAATCTGAATTTGATTTGAATTCTGTACCTGAAATAAACGCAACGCATGACGTATGCGCAAATCGTGTTATTTGTTTCTACCACGATTCAGTAGCCAATCAGGTTCCATACGCACGCATCTCGTCGTTTGCAGGTATTCAATTAAATCTGATGCGAAAATTGATTCAGCATGGTAATAAGCAAAGTCTAATAGCTCTAACGTTAACTCGTCATGCACAATCACTTGATTAGGCAAAACCATGTAATTAAATTGGTACTCTTCTTCTCGAGTTATAAGTACACAATTCTAGTTTAAGTACAATATTTGAATTAAACTTTTACTTAGTTAAGCAAATTTAATTTCTTGCAATAGTTATATATAAGGATTTCTCCAGGCTTTAATATTAATAAAGACTAGGAGGCTTCGCCCCCTGCTCGCTAGGGCTCACCAACCCTCGGAACTGCTTTCGCAGTTAATTTCGGATTGCTTTGCAATCCGATGCTCGCTTTACTCGCTCATTGGATACGTTCTTAACGTCTAGCTTTTGTATACTTTTTTGAACACTGAAGTTCCGAAAACTTTTCACTGTAGAAAATTCTAAACCTGTGCATTTCAATATTAATTTGAAATTGCAAACAGTTCACATATTTTTCTTAATCACACTATTCTAAATTTCAGTTATTGAGAAAGGGACTGTTGTAAGTTTTGTTTTAAAGTCTTTTCCACCAGAGGGCTAAAACCATGTGTTGTAAAACAATATGAAATAGTACTGAACGCCGGATGTAAAGCATCGGCTTCGATGAAGATAATTTTGTGAGAAATTTTTTGATAATTCGATGAGAATTCACCCGATTAGACATATTCTCACTACGTGCTCTTGCGCGCCGAAGCCTATCGATTAAAACGTATTAGCGTTTTATATAATATAGATTAGCCATATGATGCTCACTACGTGCTCTTGCAAGCCGAAGCCAATCAATTAAAAATGAAAACTGTTGCCAACGCGAGAAAAGAAATATCATCGGTTTTATTGATACATACGTATTAGCGTTTTATTTAATATAGATTGCTTTACTGTTCATTGTCGTTTTTATATTTTTTGTTAATTCGCGATCGCAACGAACTATAGGGGGCGTTGTTGTATGAGACGCTTACCTGCGATTTCTATATGAACCGTCATTCAGTTACTCTGGAGACGTCGTTAATGTAGCTTGTAGCATTGCAACGTTCCTTCTTTAATGTGGCTTATTAAATTTAAAAAAGAAAAATGCTTGATCTTCTTTCTTGTACAACCGAAAACAAAATGGTATCGCTTTTTATTAGAGAAGGAACATCCAAAACACATCGGAAAAATATTTGTACATTAACAGAAAAAAATATGTATATTCTTATAAGAGTTAAAACCTAATGCCCGAGAAATAGTATTACTAAATTTAATGATATAACATGAAAGGCCCATTTAAACTTTACATTCTATAGTTTTAAGAATCATATTAGTTCAAAAATTAAAATGAACAAAAAGTATACATAAGCCTCATAATTTTATGAAATTTAATTTTGTAAACAACGTTTTTTGACAACAATTTTAAAATCATTATTTAGAAACTAAGAAACGTAAAATAAAGAATGCTGACGAAACAAAAACAAAAAAAAAAAAAACAATTCTTTTTTGTCGCCATTTTTAGTGCTACGAATATTCGTCTTTGGGATTTGCCAAAAACAAAACAAGATGCAATTTTATTTTTTCAGGAGGGAAATATTTTACCGAAAAAACGAAAATGTAGCAATTCCCACAACATAAAACTTTATCTTGGTAAACGTACGTTTTGGAAATGTTATTTCATTTGGAATCTTATTCATCAGAGTTCATATGGCGATATGATTGTTTTGAATCTATGCTAAACTCTATATCGGCTCATTTTCCACCGAAATCCGATTGACTATTTTGATTTTAAATAAAGTGTTTTATTTTATGAATTGTCGCAAAAATTTTAAGTGTAGATTAGCGGCACTTAAAAACCGCCAAATCTGTAGCGGCGGTGGCGTTAATACGTTAGTACCGAATTTTTATTCCATACTTTTCTGAATCATATTACTTCAAACATTGGAATATACAAGAAGTATACATAAACACATAATGTTATATCATTTAATTTTTCAAAAAAAGTATTTTGAGAACAATTTTTATCAAAAAATTATAAACTAAAAAACGGAAAATAAAGAATTCTTAGGATAAAAAAACGATTTTAAGAATTCTTTACATTGAAATAAAAACTTTCATATTGTTTCTTTTTTTATTATTCTTATAGTTCTTAATCAGACGTAAAAACCCATTCTGTAGTGTAGAGAACCATCATCAAATGAAAAAAAAATATTTACAAGCAAATTTTTTATTGTAAAAATCATTGCACTTACCAGATTTATGATTCCCGGAGAATTCCAAAATGATAAGTTCCTTGTTTGAAAACTTTATTCTCAAATAATAGATACATAGTTTATACCTTCATTACTTTTAGATAACATACTACACAGCAAAATTTTATAATTGATATGAATTTGAATATGTAGCTAAAAACAGAATAGCTGAATTCTAGTTGAACTTATTCTTTCAAAATTAAAAAAAAACTTACCAAGAAAACGATTTAAATTAATTAAGAATCAGCAGAAATGGCACTATTTCAAGTAACTTGGATAATTTTTTATTGTTGTTTTCCGAATTATATGGATACAGAAATATATACTATTCTATAACTATTACAATTCTGTATGTTCTGAATTCATATTTATTCACTGGAATGACAAAAGCAATGTTGACTTCACTTTAATTCGTAATGAATTGAAGACAGAAGAAATGCATTTTACCTTAATACACACATCTGTAACAGTATCCGAAATCGGAAGTCATCAGTTGCAAGTTTGTTGATAATAGAAATTAAAAATTATTGAGGAATTTTTCTTCAAATGTTTGGCGTGTTCTGTTCCTGAAAGATTTACTAATATTCTGGAGATTTTTTTCAAGTTCTTCGGCCTTTTCCTTAGGGAAATTTTGTTTCTTATTTGCTGCTAAAAAATGGCGTCTGATTCAGTCAATGACTTTGATGGAACTAAATGAAAACGTGATAAATTAATGTCCGATATTTACAGGCTCCCGCTAGACGGCGTACTCGAGCGTTGCGATCGCGAATTATTGTTTCAATTAACTATTTTTAATTGAAGAGAAACGAACTCAACTAAACATAAAGTACTAGAAATATAATAACAGCAATGAATAGTTAAGCAATCTTTATTAATATTGTTTAACTATAGTGACGTTATAGTTATAATGTGACGATATAATTTGCTACTGCACGCTAGATCGTGTATCCAGCATGCAGTAACAAATTAAATTTATTTAACTAAGTTTATTTTAATTTAGATATTGTGCAATGTTTATTAGAAAAAAAATAGTATAAGAGCAACGCTCATTTTTTAAACTTTAAGGTTAGAATTTGAGAAGGTTTTAAATTTTTCTTGGTTCCATTTAAAAGAAAACAAATTATAGATCTTTTATCACTTTTTAATAAGTTTATAAGAAAGGCAATTCAATTCACTTGAATTGCTCGGAAAGATACGCTTAGAAAATTTATTAAAAAAATATTCTACGACATTATTTTCTCCTTGCTTTTCCTTCGATGTAGGATGCAGCTATTTTTCTCTTCTTTTTGGATGCGGTTATTAAAAACTAGCTCGAATCAGGTGTAACAACAGAGTCTATTATACCGCCAAGTGTCAAACGATGGGAAGATCCTTTTTCATTTTTGATCGTGTATCTCTTCATGCTCTGTGACTCGCGACACATTCAATATCGCTAGATTAAACCATCGGAATTCATTCTCATAACAGAAGCGTGAGGGTTAATGAAGCTTGAGAATAAAGTAAGAGCCCCGCGCCTGCAAAAACGATCATCGATAAATAGGCTTCCTACTCTATAAACGATGAGAATATGTTACGCTTGTAACCAGTAATCAATTTTATAATTAGCAGACGATATTTTTCTCAGAAATTAAGTTGTTCGGCAACACATTTTTTTTCCTTCTGCAGACGATATTATCATTTTTTTAAAATAAATTTTAAATGAATGACTTTTGCAGTGAGGTAAGAGATGAGTGATTATATTTTTCTTCCATGCTCAGTTCTCCGTAACCGAATAGATTTGGAGCCAGTAATTTTGTGTCTCAAAATGTTAGACACTGACAAAACCAATAAATTTCCCATAACAAGGAGCTCGATTTTCTTTCTTCCTTTTCGCACATATTTTCTTTTCTTTTTTTGTATCGTTAAAAAGCAACAACTTTGATTCAATAATTCTCATTAATACACAAAAATAGATGATGGATAGATGCGGAATATTTTTAAAAATGCATTTTATTTTGATCATTCGATTATTTAAAAATACTTTTTATATCTTTCAATTTTTAATTTGAATGTAGATTGTGACAGACAAACTTTGATTTTGGAGTTGATGGGGAAGTTTTGTGAACAGTTATAATTTTAAGATTAAAATGGATCTTAAAATAACTTAAAGTGACTTAGCTTCTGTCTATCTCCTAACACTGTATAATACATTTCGGGCAGTTTCCCACAATATTTTGTGATAAAAAATTTAAATGCAGAAGGAAGTACATTTATTTTTCCGATTTGTTTCAATTAATTTAAGCTTCGTATAAGCAGAGTTGCTACTAGATTTTGCGGGGCTTTCAAATGTTCTATTTTTGTGGGTAGTTGGAAGGTTTTTAAGAAATAAGGATTTATAGGAATGAGAAAGCCTAATTTTCCCCCCTCGTTTTTTTCATAAAAATAAAAAATAACATTCTTCTGTATTTTTTAGACTTTAATATTTATACTTTATGCTACCGTTTAATTTATATCAGGGATATATTAGTTGTGGAAACTTTAGGGGAGAAAAGTTTTGTGAGCACCATGTAAAAGATCATAGAAAAATATTTAAATATATTTTATTTTCAAATTCTATGATTTTGAGTTCCATGAAAAGTTTCTAGAAAAGGATAGACCACTGCCTTAAAAAACAAACCTATAATCGAATATAAATAAAATGGTAAGAACGCTTCCAATATTGAAAATAAATATTTAAAAGAAAATTGAAAATTTTGTAATTGTGTGAAATATATCTTTTGACTATTACTGGGTCTACTAGGTCAAAGAGTCTAAGAGGAATGGAGCCTAATGTAAACGTCCTTCGGAGTGAAATGTCTTGTCATACTCGTATGAGTGTGACAAGTGGGATATTTGTCCATTATCTTAGTTAGGTCTCTCAGTTCAATCTTGATTAGGTCTCTCAAAAGACTAACTTTGCATCTTTATGTAGGGGAATTGTAACAGGGTACGATTGTAACAGAGCTAAAATTTCGAGTGTCAGGTTCTAGATTTGGTTCCTAGGTGAGTGGCGCACAAGGTGTATTTAATAAATCTACATGTACACCCCTGCTGGCAACCATTTTTATGTACTTTTGAAAGAGTTACATCACAAAAGATATTTTCACGCTACGTAAGTACTTTTTTTGGTATTAGAATATCATATTGTAACAAGGTAGTTTTGTTTAAACAAATAAATATTATTAACCGAATATGTAAGTGGACACCTTAATTAACATTTCAATAAAAAAATTAGCTTTGTTAATTAACTAGCATTGTTTTTAACAAATGAAGCTGAAATGGCGCCTTGGGGACGATTGTAACAATAAGTAAAGGGACGATTGTAACAGCTGAAAATAAATAATCTTATGTTTACAAACCATTACTTAACTCTTTAAGAACCACCAATAGTTTCCTATATCATTTATATTATGTTGCAAGTGCATTATTTTATTTATCACCTTTCACAGCATAAATTAAAATTTTTAACCCCTTAAAGTTAAAAGTTTAACTCTTTAGGTCTCTGCTCATTATTATTTTTACTCCTAAAATATCACTACTATTTTGATCAATAAAAAATACATCACAACTATGATAATATGTATAATTAACTATGTTTTAGTTGAATTTATGAACTGTTACAATTGACCCCGTAAGTGGGGACAATTGTAACAAGTGCACGACTGTCAAAAATTATTAATAACTAATATAATAACATTTAAAATAGGGTATTTTTTTCTAGTAGAGGATAGTCTACTTTACTCGTCTGTCAATTAATACTAATAATATATTTGATTTTTTGTTAGTTAAAAATAGTTAAGTGAAAAATGTTACAATTTACCCCACTCTCCCCTACATAAAAACCCCGATCAGTAGTCTTGTCGATATGTACAAACCTAAAAACGGCTTTGAGTTCATAGTAAAATAAACTACAAACAATTAAAGAAAATAAGAGTTGTACGAAGTTAAAAGTTATCCATGAATCTGCATCTAAAATCCAAGGAAGAAGCGGAAGAAGATTTTTTTATCACCTTAAGGTAGTTTAGAACAAAGAAACGCCCCCGCAGATTTATTAAGGATTCCAATCACCTGGAAGGGAAGCGATGTCAATCTCCGCATCATCATCCCAACGGGATGTTCAGTTTTTCCAGGTGAGATAAACGGCAACCTTTTATCACATTCACAGAGAATAAGTAATGAAACAATGCGTGAAGGCATCCTCTTACCTGCTGTTTTTCATATTCCTTAAAACTCGAGGAGTCGTGTTTTCCCTGTTCGTTATTATTGGAATCGCTACCGTATGTCAGCGAAGTTGAGTTCTTCAAGCATTCCAGCGATCGACTGTAAAATGATAGAAAGAATTGTGTTACTTGGAGTCAAATAAAAATTATTTTTTTTAAATATTGTTGTCACCTAATGTCGAAGTAGAAAACAAGGGAGGCAAATTTTTAAATGAAAAATTAGATAAAAAGAAAAAGGGGGTCTGTCTAGGTTTTTCTAAGAGGTTATTTTGTGAAAATTTAGGCATAATTTGTGAAAATTAAAAATTATATTAAAAAATCAACACAAAAATATGTTTAAAAATATGGATTTATCGTTTCTTACGGGATACAAAAATAAAATTTTAAGAAAAATTATTTTGTGAAACTACCGTTTTTTTTGTGATGGTACCGCTAAACGGAAGTAAATTTGGCCTGGACAGACCCCTGAAAAGGATCGTTAATTCTGCAATCCAGTTAATAAGCTTTTAACTTTAAGCGACAACATGGCAGAAATATATGTAAATAAATTAAAGGTGTTGCAAAACTACGACTTCATTTTTTAGAGCACGTTTTAAAAGGAAATACGAAATTTTTGGCTTATCTATATTGATAAAAGGGAGAGTTTGTGTGTCTGTTGGCGTGTCTTTCCAGAACCTTAGCTAGAGTTCTCATATTTGAACAGTGATTGAACGGCTTAATTTTAGCTTCCGGTCCTAAGAATCATTTAAAAATTTCAATTATATTGTTCCGGAGAGAAGTTTGAAAAATTGATTTTTTTTCATTGGTTACTATTGTTTCTGCCAACTAGCCATAGTTTTAAATTCAACTATAGATGATTCTGTTTTATAAAATATCATTAGAAGATACTATTATTGATGTCTGCTAGCTTATAGCTCTCTATAATAAAAGAGGAGTTCATTGCATGTTCTTTAATATTTAATTACATTTTATTCGCTATTATGTCGGATAATTTTAGATGGAAGTATGGATTTACATACGTTAAGCTAGGTTTACGTAGGTTAAGTTTTATCCTCAATTATTAAATTCGCTAATTTAAAAAAAAATGCACGTGAGAAAAATAATACTTATTTATTACCTTTCATTACTTTTTTAATAATAATCAGAATAATTTATAATGTAAGGTATACAGATTTTTACATCATTCTAAAGAATGAAATTTTATATGGCAAAATACAAAATTAGTACGAAATCAGTCGAGTAATTCCTTTGTAATCGAATTTTAAATATCTGACTTTTTTAAAATTTGATTTCTAAAGAAGTTTTTCAAGATTTTTTTAAATTGTAAAATAATGAATGGCACATCAACGATTCATAGCGTTAAAAAATTATTCATTTTCAATTTTTTTCTTTATCTTATCTCTGATTAAAAAGTAAATCAAAGTAAGATAAAGTGTTCTGAATGTTTAGCTAAATTCCAAAGTGATGTTTTCATTAAAAAAAATACCGCCTATTTCAATAAAATTGACATGAAATGACACACTAAAGTGAAAATTTTGAATTTAGGACTAAATGAAAAGTGACCTAACTCCACATGGTCATTCTCTCAGTTCACTCCTTTTCCAGTTTTCGTCTTGCATTAGCTTGTTGGGTATATTGGCGTTAAGCCTAAATAAAACTTTATATAGAGAACTTTTGATCATAAAGAGAGTCAATCTAGGAATATATAATTAAAAAAATATATCTATATATTTTTCAAATAAACAAACAATATTAATTCCTATCAATATATTTTTCAAACAATCAATATTTTTAAAAAAGGAAATCAATAGTATAGTGAACATTAAATCTGGGTCTTGTTTGGAGCCCTCCTAACATGATGCTCCCGGCGATCGCCTGCTTCCTCTGTCGGCCCTAAAAAAGGTTCTAATTGAAATTTTTAAAAAAAAGGTTCTAAAATGGAGAAAAGGAGCTTATTCGTTTAGAGTAACCATAAAAATCGCTATACTATTATTGACGTCATTGTTGCTTTAATTTTGGTAATAAATATTAATTGGAAAAAAAAAAGTTCTAAACCAAAAAGCAAAATTAATGGAAAAATGCTACTAATCCTTAAGAGAAGCGTGAAAAATCACCACACTGTTATTAACACCTATGTGACTTCATTACTTTTGGTTATAGATACTTATTGAAACAAAAAAAAAATAAGCTATGCACTAAAAAACAAAATTAAATAGAGCAATGGTACTAATTAATTTCGGAGAAAGGTAAAAAGTAAAAAAAAACAAACTCGCTATTCTATAATTGACACCAATATTGCTCAATTAGTTTTGGGAATAGGTACTAAATGAAATAAAAGCTAGGAAACGTAATAAAAAATTTAAATTAATTTGTGATATGCTACTACTAACTAATGGTAAAAGCGTAAAAAATCTTAATTGTATTTTTGTCGCCAGTAATGCTTAATTAATTTCGGTATTAGGCACTATTTGTACTATGGTATTTGGTTCAGTTTTAATAGATACAAATATAATAATATAGGAACAAAGTATTAGTATATTTGCCATCCATTAAAACCACGCCAATACTGTACAATTTAAATATTGATACTGTAAAGAGTATTTTACGGCTAAATGGATAAGAATAGAAGAAAACTGTTTTATTGTGGTAAATTTTGACTATCACATGTTGGCCACAAGCCTCTCGATGAGGTGACCCTGGTTCGAATACCAGCGATGTGAGATAGATACGAATTCCGAACCCGGATCGCACCGGCCATAGTGCTGACGAAAAATATCCTTAGTGTGTAGACAGATCATGGGTTAGAGTCCCTTTGCCGTTAGCATAACCGTGGGAAGTTTTCAGGGTTTACCTCCCCATGCAACGCAAATGCGAGTTAGTATTACCAAAAAGTTTCCCATGAATTAAATTTCTCCTAATACTTGATCCAGGAGTTCCCTTGTCTTCTGGATTGTGTTCAAAATTATAAAGCTGCGGAGTTGAACATTGGTAGTCGTAAAAACAAAGATTGAGTTGACTGTTCAACGACGGTTATAAAAAATAATTCTGAATACAATTAATCTTTATTCTAACAGGATGAGCTACAAAAAGAGTTTTGTTTAATATAATAGCGTAAAGCCACCAGGGAGGGTAAAAAATAATAATAATGAGAAAGTTTAAATCATTTTAGCTATATTTATTGTTTGGGTGTATGTCTTTTAGTTTACGGACGAAAAACAAGTATTCAGCTAAGTACAAAAAAGTTTATAAACTAAGTGAATACAAAGATATGTTTTAGATAAATAAAAAAGAAGTCAATTTTTATTAGAATTTAATAGCGAAAAATACAAAATAGCAAATAAGAAATATGTTTCAGATCTTTTTACTAAACTAAGTAAACTCAGTGGCACAACAGCCTATACAGGGCCAAGGCCTACTGTGCCCATGTAGATCTTTTTAGGATCATTAAATAATAATTGGATCATTGATAAAAAATATTATTTATAAATAAAGAAATAAATTTGCATAACAGAAGAATTATATATAATTTACATATTCTTAGCAAAACAGCAGAAGCTTTATTTTCGCATTTTAGCTTAAAATCTTTTCGATGATGCATCGAAAATAATATTTTCAATTACAAATATATTCCTTTACATTGATTTCAATTACATCTAATGTTTTGATATTTGAATGGAAAAACATCAAGCGCTCCACTGAACTACATATCAAAATAAAAATCTTGTATAAATGGCTGAAATATTTTTCAAGTCTTTTGATGATAATATAGTTCATTAGAGTATGAGTTCATATTTTGATGATTCACTTGATTTGAGCAAACAAACACAATGCTTAAAAATCTTATTTTGACCTTCGGTGTAACAGTTCAATGTCAGAACTAACTGAGGATACGCTCTATTAAGCGTTTGAGTTTTCTAAAATGTTTCCGATCTCTTCAGCGTTGCGTGCAACTAATAAAGAAGAGAAGATGATTTAAAAAGGGGTTTTCATTTCATCGCTTCTAATTCAGATAACAGGAATTTCATATTGCGGCGGAATTAGGATTTGTGGATGGAAAAAGGCAGGGAGTATGATACAAGTTTAAATTAATTATGTTTTGAATGCTCTGATTACAAGAGAAATGTAATGAGTTAGAATGTAAAAAGAATTCACAGCACGGAGAAAAAAATTCTGGTAAAATTTCCGGGGTTTGTGTTTACCATATTTGAGATTAAAAAAAGAAAAAACAACAACATGATTTTGGTATGCGAAATTTAAACCGTTCATTCATTTTTGAATTTAAACCATTAGTCAAATCATGGCAGGACAACTGTCCTGTGAAATGATTTGATTAATGGATTAATTTTTTTTTTATTTTGACAATTTTTATTTATTTTTTATTTTTTATCAAAATTGCAATTAATTACATTTATCCGTTTCTGATTTTCTCTCTCTTAGATTTTTTTAGAAAGTATTTCATATTTTAGGGTTCTTTATACGCAATTGTGAATAAATGACGTAAAATTCAACTAGCTCGGAAAATACTTGCCTCTCACTGCAAGTCATTTAATCATTTTTATAAAGTATTGACATACATTGTACTGTTCGATTGATTCTCACATTCAAAATTAAGAAAGGAAAATATCATTCGCGGAGAAAATAAATTCTGGTAAAACTAACGTACTGTATCGTAAATACTTTTCCGATGAAAATAAAAAAGCATAATTCTGGCAATAAAATCATAATACCCTAAATTTAAGTAATTAATTTAGTAATTCTTTTGGGCTTACCAGAAATTCTGGTTTTTAAGATAATAATTCTTATCACAAAACATTGTAAATTTGTACCAAACATCTTACTACCAAAAAATACAAAAATAAAAGGTGATTTAACCGAATAAATAATTTTTATGCCATGTTCTAAGGTATCGGGATATAATTTCCAAAATTCACAACATTTACCACAGATTATAAAACCATTAATTTTACCACAATCAATGCCAAAACCCTTTGGTAAGAACTACTAAGCATTTTGGTGCTTTCATAGAAACAGAAACAGGGTAAATTTTACTTTATTCTGGTAGTTTTGACCAAATTTCTGTCTGGGAAATAATGCGCAGTTGATGTTCCGAATTTATGCCAATGGTTACATTTCTGCAGAAGAACAGGATTCTTATTTTAAAAAAATTCAGAAACCTTTCCACTAAAAATCAGTAAAATTTCTGATTAAATCAACAACTTTAAGTTGTGGCTGAGTAGTGTCCCTTTAAGTCACAACTAACCTTAGAATAAGCCTTAGTTGGATAACCTCGTAGTACCTTCTAGTGGTATATATGGACAGTACTAGAGTCTATAATCCAGTAAGATCTATGGCGATGAGCATAGCTACGGTGCCGCCATCTACGTCATATTGTGGAAGTTGAGTGTTCCAGGAAAATCAATTGAGGAGCTATGAAGTAGAAACTCTTTATGTATATTAAGAATGGAGGAAATGCGTGTCGTAATGTTTGAGAGTTAAATTCCCTATCATCTTGTCAGGAAAATTGCAGCTTAGCACCATCACCTAACTACCCAGTTTCATGAGTCTTCATAAGCCTTTGCCACAGAATTTAGAAAGTAATTAATTTGTAGTTGAAGAAAGTAAATTACCTTAATATCCATGGGCATTTAATAATGTATGAAAATACTATCTGAAATTGTAATTAAATTAAGAAATTAAATTAAACATATCATAAATATATTGAGGTATTACCCCACAAGAAAACATTTAATCACCGAGGACTTTTTTAAATTTTTTACAGGAATCTAATAAAAACCTGGAACGTTACTGGAAATAGTGCGTGGAGTTGCGTTAATTTTCTTACAGCAGTCCACCATTGGTGTAAGTTCTTAAATTTCTCAATTTTTTTGTGAATTCTCTCACTTAAGTCTGTTAAGTGTAAGCTTAAGTTTGGAATACAGCTATAGAAAATAACAATATTTAAAGCAAAATAATCTCTAAATGGCAAATCCGTAGTAAAGAGAGAAATAATATTATATGCGTACTACAATAGATTCTTTTATTTTATCCCCTTGATATTTTGCCAAAATGGGACTTGAGCCTTGTGAAGCAAAAAGGTTTTGTACTTGAATGGTTTTCGTCTGCTGAGTTCGCGTGAAAAATTTTCGTCCTTTTCGCTAACGCTATATTATTTTGTCTCCGTGAGGTTATGTCTGGACGACATTAAACTTCTCTATTTTGACTAGTTATCTAAAATTTCATTTCAGTACTTTATTTGTAATGAAAAATCTATCTTGTATTCAGATCTATAAAATCTATAATCCAGATCTATAATATCTGGTTTGTTTTAAATGGGATCGTTGGAATAAAGTATTTTTCATACCCACTATTCTAAACAGTTTTACCTAAAGGAATGAATTCACATTACGTGATGATAAGGCACGTGTTACGTGATACGATCTATGATAATATCTTACTTCTCTTCTGGAATAGGAATATAACGTGCCATTTTTTCTTCAGATTTTCCCGATAGTTTCCAAACAATGCGACACCCAAACAAAATAAAGCGTTTCCCAAATCACTGTATGCATAGCGTCAAGTTCTGAATAACGTGGAGAAAGAAAAAAAAAATTATGCAAGCACAATGTTTTTGAACTCCACAGTTACGCTACCTGGCGGAACTAAACATCATAATTTTTGTCTTGCATACAGATGGGTTGTTTTAGAGACAGTTATACTTTACAGTGTTGGAATTACATGTTTGTTACTTGAAATCGACACTTTAAGAACAATAAATAGAAAAGGCTCCCTTTTTCATCAAATTCTTTTTCCAATTCTAACGGTTTCCATTGCAAGTACTTGTCATCCTATTTTCAACCGCACCATTTCACTGTCATTTAAAAAAAATAATAATGATTACATTATTACAAACCAGTAAAATAGTTAACAAATTAGTAAAAGATAACATAAAAAGTAAATTTTAGAATTCTTAAAGAATGTTAAAAAAATAATATACAGCATTTATCATTAAAAAAATTTGCATTGTAAGTTCTCGGTTTTCATTGCAAGTACTTGCCATCTTATTTTCAACAGCACCATTTCACCGCCATTTTAAAAAATAATAAGGATTAATTTATTGCAAGCCAGTAAAATAGTTCACAAATTAGTAAAAGATATCTGAAAATCGAATTTTAGAATTCCTCGAGAATGTTGAAACAATGATATACTGCATTTTTTTTTCAAAAAATTTGCATTGTAAGTACTTGCCATCTTATTTTCAACAGCACCATTTCACCGCCATTTTAAAAAATAATAATGATTAATTTATTACAAGCCAGTAAAATAGTTCACAAATTGGTAAAAGATTATCTGAAAATGGAATTTTAGAATTCTTCGAGAATGTTGAAACAATGATATACTGCATTTATTTTTTAAAAAATTTGCAATATAAGTACTCGGTTTGCATTGCAAGTACTTGTCATCCTATTTTCAACCGCAACATTTCACCGCCATTTTAAAAAATAATAATGTTTACATTATTACAAACCAGGAAAATAGTTCAGAAATTAGTGAAAGATAATTAAAAAATCGAATTTTAGAATTCTTCAAGAGTGTTGAAAAAATGATATACAGCATTTATTTTTTAAAAAATTTGCATTTTAAGTACTCGGTTTGCATTGTAAGTACTTGTCATCCTATTTTTAACAGCAACATTTCTCAGCAATGCTAATTTGCAATGCAAATAATGAATTAATAAAAATAATACCCATGCTATTTCATTTTTTTCTTATTATTTTTTAAAAATAAATAAAGTAAAGTAATAGGTACATATTTATTCTAACTTAGTTTTAGCAATTGGTTATTTACTTTCTCATTTTCATGAAGTAAAACACAACTTTTACGCAGATGGGACGTCTCGATGTCCCTTTTAATTTTCTGACATTCTAACTGCAAGCAAAAATAAATTTAGGTATTTTTTAATTATGAAAAATTGTCTAATAGTTACTAAAAAAATCTGTTAGAATATCGGAATCATATTTGTATTAAAATATAAAATACAAAGAAAGTAGTTTGAGACTTTTTTTTTATTCATATTAAAGATTTTATAAATAATTAATTTTGTAAATCAAAGATTCAATAATGAATAACTGTTTCTCTTAAATCTGAATAACTACAAATTTGGAAAAATTATTGTTTTTTAAGTGAGCCATGTTTGAAAGAATTTAACTTATAATGTAGAAAGAATACACCGGTGTTGCATTCTGTATTTCATAACCATGAATTATTAAAATGCTAAATATAATGTTTTTCACTTTTTTTGTCCTATATTTATGCAAAATAATGAAAAAAGTATGAAAAATATGTTTAATAAAAATTCTGCTTCAAAAGGTAAATAATAATGGTGAAGAATAATTGCATAAAATTTGAGAAGCTTAATACATTGTTTCCACAACATTTTAATCTATTAAAAAAAAACTGTTTTTTTATCTGAAAAAGAAGAAAAACATTAGTTTGTTACATAGAAGAAAAA
The DNA here is from genome assembly GCF_982258835.1 of Parasteatoda tepidariorum. NCBI lineage: Eukaryota > Metazoa > Arthropoda > Arachnida > Araneae > Theridiidae > Parasteatoda > Parasteatoda tepidariorum. Next base: position 41,665,120 of record NC_141758.1, on the reverse strand, counting down.
TGTATTGTTAATTATTTATTAATTGTTACTATTAATAATAATTTATTAATTATTTTGTGAGAAATGACAGGAGTAATAGAAATAGATACGCTTGAGCAATTTTTAAATTAGAAATTGGAGAAACTTATATCAAAGATTTTAAGAGAAACAAGAGTTCAATGCAAGTAAAAACTCAAGCAGTTTGTTAAAAGAAAGAAGTTAATTAAACATTTAGAGCAAAAGCATATTTAAAATTTAATTATACTGAAAAAAATGACAGAAGTAACGGAAGTTATGGTGCTTCAATCATTTTCTCGAATATTAAAGCATTATGCCATAAGGAATTTTAAAATTCTTGAATACAATACAAACAAATTTCGAAAACCGGTTGCTTTGAAATTTTAATATCAATAAATGTTATCTAGTGTTAATTTATAGAATTTATCTAAAAGGAAAATTTAAAGTGTAAAAACGTAGAAAAGTTTAAGCATTTTATACTTTAGGGCAAACAAGTAAAAAAAAAAGGAATCAATACATATGATACATTCCCCAGAAAATGAATAGAATACACTCGAAATAACTTATTAAAAAAGCTGTTGATTATAAAATCTTTATTGACACACCTCTTTTCTAAAGCCGAAGTGTAAAATTAATTTAAATAGAAATTTTAAAATTTAAATAATTTGAAGGAAATGATGCAGACAATAAAAATATGTGGTTATGCTTCATTCAAGAAAATAAATGTATTCCGTCATGAATAATTTATTATTAAGTTGGTAATTATAAAAACTTTATTTCTTCAAGTCTTTCAATATTTCAGTAAATATTAAAAGTAATTTTAAAGCTGCATTATATTTTAGGGCGAACACTTAAATAAAAAAAAATAATTGGAATTGTTACATGCGGATACAAGTCATTCTCCTTAAAATAAAAATGTTACGTTCTAAGAAAAAAAAATATTGTAGTGTATATTATATATTTTTTTATAAATTACTTAATTTCAATAATTAAAATTTTTATAAACTTAAAAAATATTAAAAGTTTATTAAACATTATAAATTTTATGTGTATTAACTACAATGTTAGAAGTTTCACAGAGAAACTCACTTTTATGATATTCAATCAGAATAGTCAAATAACCATGTAAAAGATGGTATTCAAACTGCTAACTATGAGAAAAAAAATTTATTGTCTATTTTCACTTGAGACGGTCAAACAACCAGAATTTTATCTTTACTAACTAAGCCCACTTTATAAGGTCACTTCGCTCCTCGCAGCTGTGCACAACATACTATAGCATAGAGGACTAATCTTTTAATCCCATTACCACCTGAATGAAGGTTCGAATCCTAGCGTTGACACCACAGTATTTCTACCATTCCTCTAACACACGAGAGTTTCCAATGTCATGTACTCTCCGATTGGTGATTCTGGACTTTCAGAATACGAAACTCTCATTCATGCATAAATGGCAGCACCACATAGCTTCTTAATACAGTAAAGTCTAGCATTTTCTCAAGCGATATGGCACCACCAGATAAACTAATTAAGTCACATTCCACGGCTCATTTGACAAAGCACAACTCAATTACAACCTAACTCGAGTGTCTATTACCTAATAAAAGCCCTGTCTATGTCCAGTTAAGCTACATTTTTAGGGTTTTGATACCATGTTATCTGTAAATGGTCACAAAACCATATATAATTTTGCATTCATAGTTTTTTAATCATATCAACTGTAAACGGTGATGATGAAGAAATGTTCTTAATGATGAAGAAATGCTCCTAACAGTAAACTTTACGATTAATTGGATGGATTGACTGCTGCCGGTTATTTCACTGTCATTTTAAAATAAAAAATCTAACAATTTAGTGTTAATATAGTTTGTCTTAATAATAAATTTATATGCCTATCTAATTATGAATAATCTATGAAATCAATAAAATTAATTTCAAAAAGTAAATTTAAAATTTAAATAATAACCAAAAAATTAACTTCGTTATAGTTTAGGGCAAACAAGTAAATAAAAGAGTAAATAGGAATCAGTGCATATCCTCATAGTATTTTTTCAAAAAAAGTAAATTTAAAATGTATAATATGTGAAGAAATGGATCACACTAAATTGAAAAAATTCAAATTTATTTTTGATCTCATTTTTGATAAACATCTTTTTGATTAAATGAAATTAAATGAACTAGCGAAAGGTTAAAAGAACATATAAAATATATAGAAGAAGTTTATTGCTTTATGTAAGTTGATGATTTACTTATTGCATTACAAGTTTATTATTATCTAATATTTAATTATAATTTTTTGTCGAAACATGTTATTTATTTAACTTTTCATTATTATTATTATTTCAATTTTTACTATGTTTTTCCTTTTATTTTTACAGTGCATTAATAATGTACAATAAAAACTGTATTTCTTTTTCCATATTGTTTTAAAAAGGAAAGAACTGTTATTCTTAGAATAATTCTTAAAGGCATAATTGTAATTCTTAATGTCGTGATAGACTATGAATGTTCTTTAGCATAAATTTTGATGTGAAATAGCTACCGATATTTTTGGTGTTTATAATGTTTTTTATAACAGTAAGACATAATACTCATAAAAGCCAGTAAATGTATTTTCACGATACAACTAAAAGTAAAAATAAAGTTAATTTAAGATGTATATTTTCACTAATTCATAAAATAAAATTAGTTTGTCAATCAATCACACGCATATCAAAGAGGGTATTTAGACGAATTCCAATTAGGCTTCACATAACTGAAGCTGATTGAGATTTAATACTAAAAAACTATTTAATTTAATTGAAAGATAGCTAAAAATTTAAATATAATTACCCATCTTGCACAACTAAAAACACACAGACATTTTGTTCAAGCGAACGTTTCTTTCCGTAGCTGTATTGAAGCATGCAAGGAAATAACAAACTCGTATGTCATTTCGCAGAATCATGCAATCATTCTATTTCATGTAATTTCGTTACAATCTACTCACAATATCCAAAGTAAGCAAAAATTGGCGGTTTTGGAAGTAAATTGAATTAACAAATGGTGTGACTGCGCATGAATTTGGTGTAAGCCTTTTCTATTATTGGTGTTTAGATTTAATAGCGCCCTTTAAAGTATATTTATGACTTGATTATGTATTAACTTAAAAGTAGAATTCTCTTTGATACACTTTTTGGGGGGTTTTCAATACTTAATTCGGGGAGACACTACGCCGCAATTTTCACAATGCAACTTATTTAACATATAATAATATATAGTAAACCAATAATATTGATATTTAGCTTTGCAAATGGTACGATAAGTGTATGCTTAATAATTATACAGTTACCACAATCGTTAATTTTGTTAACAGATAATTAAAAAAAAATTCTACATTTTCCAAAAAAAAAGAAAGAAGGAAAAGGATTAAAAAAATTAAAATTTACCTCTTATTTTAAATTAAATTACAGGATTTATTCCCTACTCGCTGTGCTCGTCAATCCTGAGAGCTGCTTCAACGGTTCTTTTCGGATTGCTTTGCCTGCCGCTAAAGATCGCTTTGCTCGCTCATTAGATGCTTATGTATTTTAGTCTAGTTTTGCATACATGCTATTGATAGTATTCTTCCTTTAATGAAGTTATGTGATCTCTGTATATTTATAATATATTTTAAAACCAATATGCAACATAGACATTCTGTTGAACCTTTGAATTATGAACATCTGATTCAATTTATGCACATTATGATTTCTACGCATTTGAATGCTATCTACACCGTGAAAAAAATATAGCCAAAATTACTATATGATTAAATTTAACGTGTTTCTGGCTTTATGGAAGCACTAAAAAGCTCGGTAATTTTTACCGAAGCACTTTTGCAATGATTTAGGTTAAATAAGCCATAAAATATAATTTGTGAAAAATTTAGTAAATGGGGCAAATTTTGATGATTTGATCATGGCATAAAAATCATCTATTTTTTAAAATTTACTTTTCTGTTTTGTATTTTTTTACTAAATGCGTGGTAATAATAACTAGAATTCAAGGGCAGACTTAGCTTCCGATCCCCTTCTTGTCATCGACTTTCTGTCTGTCAACAACTTTTTGGAGTTGATCTGACCAATGTCAGATCTATGAGGATAAGCAGCAACAACAACAGAATTCTGAAAACCAGAATTTTCAGTTAACCTTTACCATATGAAAGGAAAAATTAATAAATGAATTGTTTATGAAATATCATATATTTAGATTTTTATTACCAGAAGTACGGTTTGTTTCACCAGAACTATTACCATACAGTATGGTAATTTTTAGCAGATTTTTTTTCGAGTGTAAACGCTTCAATTGTAAATATTAGTGTTTAGAGTCATAGCAGTTTTAAGACTTTTATTCCAAAAAATACAAGAAAAATAAGTAAAAGCTAAAAAAGCAAAGCTGGCCGATATTTCCTGATGAAACGCATCTCTTTCCTGCGGTAATAGTGAAGCATAATTGAAACTAAAATATTTCCCTTTATTAACTTTGCATTTGCGTTTATTTAATAGCGCAATTAAAACAAAAATGCAGAAAAGTTGTTTCTATGAATTTTTTACTTTAATACTTTCATTTCTTTCTAACTTACAGTTTAGTTTGTTTTGTCTCAGTAGAAAAATGTATTTTTTTTTTACATCTAAAAGTAAAAAAGGCAATATTTTACCTCTAATAATAAGCTGCATAGCAGATAATTCTTATGCTGCTATACAGGTAACCGAATTTGACTCCTCAGATGCAAAATTACACCAGATGCAAATCTAACAGCAGTTTTGAAAAACAAATGAGTTGTATACACCAGTGCTCCTCGACCCCCGGTCCGTGGATCAAATGGAAACGGGTCGCCCATTTCATTGAAACTGAATTCAAATTCCTAGGTTTATATACCAAAGTAAAAATATCTGTGTTCCATTAAAATTTTATTTATTGAAAAAAAGGGGCCCCCATAGGTAGTGACATAAATTTTTTAATGTTTGTAATGTATCATTGTCTCCGATTACCCCCAGATGGAACCGTCTCATTGGAAAGAAACAAGCTCAGGGTTCTATAAGGGTGATATAATGTTCTAGCAAGCTAATGTTAAATCATTTCATATTTATTTTTCGGTGTAACTGTATTTTATTTTGAAGGTATGTTTAAATACAATTAAATAAAATTAATAAATCAAAATAATCTAAAATATAAGCAATCAACGCCCCCCCCCCCACCACCAGCCGGCCGCGGTAAAATTATCAAACGTTGACAGGTTCCGCGATGATATAAAGGTTGGGGAACACTGGTGTACATCATTGTATCAGGTTTTTAAATGGTTTCAGGAGCAATAGAGTAATTTGGCTGGTATAACTTCTGGGTTCTACATTTGATTTGAGGGTAGCTTAACTTCTTAAAGCATTGTTTTATGAATAAAAATAATCAAAACAAAAATAATATTTTTTTGAAATGTTGAAACATTTTTAAATGTTCGGTACTTAAAGCATAAAACAGGAATTTGAGCATTTTTCTTGTTACACTGTGTAATTTTTTTCTAAATATTGTGTTCATGACACAAAAAGTAGTAAAGCTTATAGCAGCATAGTTTGTAGTTTAGTAGAAGCAATGGTTGTACTTATTTTTTTCAATTTTAAGAACTATTTCAAGTAACTTATGAATCAGTTATATCAGTAATCAGTTCCTAATTATTAAATATATATATACATCATACATCATCCTAGATTGATAAGTAAATACACTGTTAAATGTATGACTTTTATGAGAATTTCTAATTCTAATATTCACATTTGCGAGCGTCATAACCAATTAACCAATAGGAACACATAAATAGACAATTAAAAAGACTAATCCAAACAAAAAAGATTTAACTTTGTGATGTATATGATTAAAACTTTAAAAAAAGGAGCACAAAAAATGTCACATAAACATATTTACACTGCAAAAAATTCCGGATCAAATTAAGGTAAAATTTTTATTACCATAATTAAATTACAGTAAAATCATTTATGCAAGAACATGTTACTGGGAAAATATTTGATATATCGTAATTTTTATAGTAATGATTACCGTAAAATCTCTGAATCATTCTAATCAAATAAATACTACTGTGAAAATTACGGCAAAATGGTGGTGCAAAAACAGATAATGAGACCAAAGTATCGGTACTTTATACCGTAATTTGATCCAGAATTTCTCAAAATGTACCATCGTTTCTGTACCATACTGAAGCACCTTCTTCAGAGCTTAAACAAAGAGATATAAGAGATAATTTTTCTGTGTTTCGGGCACCTGAAGGGGCTTTATTTTAGTACAGAAATGATTGCTTGCGTGATATTATTTGTGCTCTTTTTACGTTGTTTTAGCTTTACGAACACTAATATTTATAAATTTACATTAACGAACTGTATATTCAGAAGATCTGCAGTACTGCGATCTGCCGAATCAAAGCGTGAAGAGAATAATGGATACATCAAAAAAACATACCATTGCTTCGGAGACATGTCTCTTAAAATTTTTACATCTGCTGTTGTCAATTCGAACTGATTCCATGAATACAAATTCATCGTTTGTTCTGCTATCACATTAGAGAAGATTTTACTAACAATAACGTGAGATTTAGAATGTAATGAAGCATAAAGGAATGTCGTTTTTTTAATTCGATCAACACCGACGTTTATTTTAATAGTTAAATCCAGGTTGATTCCTTTTCGTCTTTTTTTAATCACAAATTTAATCCAAAGATAATTTATATTATAAGTGTTGCTTATTTATTGTTAATGAAGTTATTATTAATTTTTTATAAAAACAATCAAAATGGTGTTAGGAAATTTTGTGTTAAAATATAAAAGCATATTAATTATCAGTTTACACTAAGAAAAAAATTATACTCAAAACTATCAGAATATGGTAAAATTTACCGTGTTTCTGGCTATACAGGGACACTAATATGCTCGGTAACTCTTGCCGATGAACTTTGATAATGATTTTAGAAAAATTACTAATAAAATAATATTTTATAATGTATAATAAAATTTAGTAAATGTGGTAAACTTTTGTAATTTTATCATGATACATTAAAGCGTGGCATGAAAACTATTTATTCGGAGAAATTTACTTTTCAGTTTCGTATTTTGTACTAAATGTGAGGTAATAAGAACTATAATTTTGGAATCAGAATTTCCGGTAAACCCTTGTCACATGAACGGAAAAAATACCTAATTAATGGTAAAAATTCAGTATAGTTTTAGTGTTATTAACCAAAATAAGTTTTTTTTACAACCAGAAGTGTCATTATTATACAATACGGTAACTTCACCTTAATAAACTAGTAAAATAAATTATCCGCTTCTTAGCAACCAGCTTGTTCCCTTTCAAAATTATCTTGCACAAGATATGTATAAACTTCAATTGTAGCTAAGCCGAATACTCAGGACAACTGCATTTAAATATTCGAATTCTTCAGTTTCTTCTCCTATTCTAACACCATAATTATTTTAAACAGTATATTAACTAATTTTTTTCACCTTTCGCTGTTACCCTCGACTTTGCCCACGCTGAAGTACTTTGATTTAAATTTTAACTACTTTCAAGACACGTCGACGATATTGTCAAAGTTCTCAATATACTGAATTTAGTAATAATTCAAAATCTGTCCGACAGGTGGTGGAACATTTCAGCATAGTAGGTTACAGAAGTATAAAATTATTACGTATTACGCTACCAAAAATTAGTATGATATTATGCGACACCATAACACTGTTTATGTTTAAAATTTCCACACCTAAATATTATAGTATTATGCTCATAAATTATACAAAAATACTTAGAAGACTTAAGTGTGTAATTAATCATATATTAAGTACCAATTTACTAATAATTGTTTTGAGGCGCAATCAGAAATGGGAAAATTTTGTTACAGAATTCACCAGCAAATGTGGAGACGAATCTCATTTTTCATTTTAGGTAAAATCCTGATACCTTATAAATAAAGTTTTAGAAGAATTAATTAATACAGTAAGTACTGTATGCATTTTATTTATTTACACGTATTTTACGCACGAAATTTATATCATATTACATTTCGATGAGCTTCGATGCATGTAACAGAAAACTAAAATAAAATACATTCAAAATAAAAATTTAAAAAGAAACGCAATTTTTGCTAACAATCATTTTATTAATAAAGCGAATTAAAATATTTTCCTTCAAAAATTGCTAATTTTTTCGCAAATAGGAAATCATGTTGCAAATAATTCTGCAAAAAATAATAATTAAAAGAACAGTAAGATTTAGAAATGACAATTTGCACCTTAATACTTTTATGTTAAATAAATTACTGAAAAATCTATTATCCAAAAAATATTTAGACTATTTTGCGCCTAAATTTGTCGGTAAACAAAAAGTGTATAATTTGCCAATAATAAATTTGTCAATAGCAATATAATTTTAAACAAGCGCATAGTTTTTATCTCAATTCCGGTGACCTATAAACCAACAACAAAACCAACAACAGCGATTTACAACACTATCTGAAATTAAAAAAGTAATTGAAAAGTTGATTTTGTTTTGAACTTTAAGCGTTTTAAAGGTATTGGTATATGAATAAAGAAGAGTATCTGACATGTAAATGCTTTCTAATAAATATTCTTTGCACTTTGTACTCAGTAGTGTATTTTTTAATTCAAAAATTTTTAATGTAAGCTAACGGTTATAATGTTTTTCAGTTCATTAGGATTAACAAAAAGTAATTTTTATTCAGAGAAAGATTGAACAAACTACATATAAAATAAAAATTTCAAATAAAACTATATATAAATCTAAAACCAATAACCAATTATCCCGTCTATCCTATTCCTCCAATTTACCTATTTGAAAAAATTCATAGCATCATTAGAAAGTTTGATGACCTGCTGATTACTTTTTTTTATTAAATGAAGTAGCAATAAAAAGTAAGGTATTACTAAATGAAAAAAAATTTTATCAACTTTCAACTATTATTTTATTTTTTATCAACTTTGAACTATTATTTTTTTTTATCAACTCTAAACTATTATTTCATTTTTTTATCAACTTTAAACTATTATTTTACTTTTTATCAACTGTAAACTACCATTTTATTTTTTAATCAACTTTAAACTATTATTTTATTTTTTTTATCAACTTTAAACTATCAATAAGCATTTCGAAAATTCTTTATTAATTTACTTCGAACTTATAGAATTTAATTTAAAAGAAAAACATTCTGGTGAAATTACCGTACTGTATACGAAAGAAATTTTCGGTAAAAAACCACAATTCTGGTAAAGCAAGCAAAATATACGTTATTTAGAATATAGATTTGGTAATTTTTCCGTTCGTATTGTAACGGTTTACCGGAAATTTTGGTTTTTAAAATTATGGAGCCTATTACCACTCATTTAGTAAAAATACAAAACTGAAAACTGAATTTAACCAATTATATGGTTTTTATGTCATGCCTTAAGGTATCTGGTAAAATTTCCTAAATTTAATCTAATTTACTAAATTTTATCACACATTATAAAACCAAACACATTATAAAATTTTATCACGCATTTTATTGATAATTTTAGCAAAATCATTACCAAAGCTTTGGTAAAAATTAACTTAATTTCTGGTGTTTCCATAGAGGTAGAAACACTGTAAATTTTACCATATTCTGGTAGTTTGGACCATACTTGTTTTCTCAGTGCAGAATACAAGTATAGAAAACTGTTTAAATATACAATAGAATGCAGTGAAATATTTAAAAACTGCTCAAATATATTTATTGCTGGATGAATACCTGTTCTTTGTATTAGGTGAAAAATAAAAAAATCCATAAATAAGTACTTATTGCAATCTTGCATAAAACTGAAAGTTATATAACGACACAATTAATAAATATGAAATACTTCCTTTTTCCACTAATTAATAATTGTTGCCCTTCAAGTGGCTTTACGTTATTAGAATAGGCAAAACACGTTTTAAGAAGTACATCTCGTCGAAATAAAGATATTTATTATCATTTAGCATAAATTGCTTGAGACTAATTCATAATAGTTATATTCCAAAATTGAATTCAAATTTCTCCAGTTCCTATATTTTTGAAAGGGCAGTAAGAACCTATTTCCTCAGTATTTAGATTAAAACTCTATAGTATTGATGCAGTTTTTACAAGTACCTAATATACTAATATAATTCTTTGTACTTGTATCACTGTAATTGGTACACATTAACATAGCAACAAATTTTCATAATACCAGAAGTGCTTATAACCAAAATTTATCATTGGCAACAATAACAGCATAACGAATGTTTACGTTTCTCGAATTAATACCAATTTTTAAATAATTTTGCTTTTTAGTGCAGTTATTACCCATTATCGAAATTAATTAAGCATCATTAGCGACAATAACAACATAATAATTGTTTACATTTCTCGAACCAGTACCAATTTTTAAATAATTTTGCTTTTTAGTGCAGTTATTACCCATTACCAAAATTAATTAAGACTCAAAGGCGTTAAAAGTTTCATGCTTCTCTTCAACTAACTCATAAAATTTTTGCATTAATTTATTTCTTTTTAGTATGCCTTAATTTTTTTCTTTTCGATTAGTACCTTTTATCAAAATTAATTAATCATTTTAGTGTCAATAATAGCATGTGAACTTTTCGCTGCTCCCTTAAACTATTAAGTACCTTTGGTCTATCAGTTTTCCTGTTTAGTACATAGTTTATCATTTATTTTAATTTTTACCTATTACCAAAATTAAGGATCATTGGCGTCAATAATAATTTGGTGATTTTTTACATTTCTTCTAAACGAATAAATATCATTTATTCGCTAATTTTTTTTCCGTACACAATTTAGTTGTTTTTAATTAAGTTTTCGTTGTTTTTAAGTTATTTCCCTTTATGCAAACATGCTTTAAAAGCATAACCATAAATGAAATATCAATAAAAATAAAGTTACGTTATTCCAGATGACTTTAGAAATACTATTATGCTGACGTAGCCCGCTTATGCTACCTTGTTCAATTAATTCATTTAAAACCCACTGACGGTTCTGCACGTAAAAAGTCGCATTTTAACCTGCAGTCTTCTCTGCATAGCAAAACCGGTTCTCCCATGTTAACTGATAGGGGAACTGTGTGTAGGGGAGAAACATTCTCCCAATTTTGCCCATTTCCTTAACCGCCAGTGGGTTTATCTGGTGGAACGAATAAAAAATATTTAAATATTAAAGAACTTGTAATAATTCCTTTTTTTTTGTTCAAATAAATAACATTACTTAAATAAGTTAATAACAATAAGTTAGTAAACATCACTGATGTTATCTTTAAAATATTTAAAAATTTAATCGTCTATAACTTAATTTAAAACATTGACTAACGCTTAACCAATGAAAAAATTCCATTTTTTCAACGATTTCATCTAACGAACTAATTGAAATTTTCGAAGGAACTAAATTTGTGCTCCTCTCAGCTATTTTATTTTTATTTTATAACCGTCGTTGAACAGCCGACCCAATTTCATGGGTTTACGACTACTTACGTTCAACTCCGTAGCCTTGTAATTTTGAACCAATCCAGAAGACAAGGAAAGTCCTGGATCAGTACCCCCAGAGGTATTGATTTGTTGTGGGAACATGGAGGACTTTGAGACTCGACAGATTTAACGTGCATCAGTCACCATTTACTACACGAGGAGTCTTCGGCCGGCGAGGATCGAACCCACGACCTCTTGGATATGGGCCCAGCGCCCTACCGACCAGGCTATCCCGGCCCCCTCTCAGCTATTGTCCAAATTTCATGACGACTTCGCAAACAATTCTGGAGATAAAAAAGGAAACCCCCATCCCACTGAAAAACTCTTCATTTTATTATGCATATTTTCTTAGCATTTTCTTTAAAATGAAAACTAAATGCTCAGATTGGAAATCAAAATTCCCAAATTTAAATCTAATATACTCACATTGAAAACTGAAATTCTCCAATTAAAAGCTAAATTGCTCAGATTCGAAACTAAAATTATCGTTATAAAAACTATAATTCGTTCTTTGAAAACTAATATGCTCATAATGAAAACTAAGTCGATCTTACTATTAATGAAAAAAAATCAAGAAATTTAAATTTTTATTCTCAATCAAAAATCTATAACAAGTTCTTATTGAGTTTATGTAAACTGATGCTATTCGCAATAACTGATTATAATTTGATATTGTTCGTAATTAATCACGAGCAAGTTTTAATCAAAGAAACGTCTTACAAACTGTTTTAAAAATTTTCTCTTATTCTATTTAGAACCGGGCTATTAAATGAATTATATTAAAAAAAAACACGAATCACTTTTTACAAGGTAATGGTACAAAAATATTTATTTCATTTTCCCCAAACAAAATATAGTTCAGTGTTAAGAATCTAATCATATAAAATAATTCGAAAGTTCTCATCGATTCTATTTAGAACGGCTATTAAATTTTTTTCTTTTAAAAATAAAGTTTCACTTAAGACGGTTGCGTAAAAGATTTAAAAATAGTTCGAAAATACTTATTATACTTTTTCCCAAACAAAATATAACTTGATCTTTCGACTCTTCTATTTTTACCAGTCAATTTCACTTCAAATGTCTTGTTTTTTGTATGTAAAAGAAGATTTATTAGGTCAAAGGAAAGTAATTTTTAACGACTACAATCTTAGTTTCTTTTCTTTGTCTTTTAAACACTTTTGACACTATCCGGTCATCTTTCTTTAATGCCTCGAAACCAGACTGTTTTTAAAATTTCGGAGTGGTAGTAAAAAAGGATATGAGCATGAGAAACTTTTTTACGAATGAGCTTTCAAGCATGAGGTTTCTATCGACTTTATTCGGTTTCTCGTTCCTTATTTCAACCGTGAAAGTAATGTAATCGAATGGAGATTATTTCCTCCGTTGTATTTCGCTTTTAGCTATTTTAATTTTCGGAAACTGTTAAATGCATTAAGTTAGTATTAGAGGAAAAACCGAAAAAAGTTTCCGTTAATTTTAAATGGAAAATTGCTATACATTGTCATACAGCAGAACATTGCTATACAACAGAAATCTATAGCATATATTGCTATACAACAGTATATATTGCTATATAACAGAAATCTATAGTTATGTAAAAACGAATTCGATTTACCGTTCTTTATTTTAACCGTGAAAGTAATTAATAGTGATTATTTCTTCCGTAGTAATTCGCTTTGAGCTGTTTCGATTTTGATTAAAACTAACTAATAAATTAAACTACTTATTATTAAAAAAACTAATTACATTGAATTTAGTACTAGTTGAAAAACTAAATAGAAAAATGAAAGTTTGTTCATTAGTTTTCACCCGAAACAATCGTGAAAATTATGTAAAATTGGAATAATTTCTTCCGTAGTAATTCGCTTTGATCTATTTCAATTTTGATTTAAACTAACAAATAAATTAAACTAGTTCTTATTAAAAAAAACTGATTGCATGGAATTCAGTACTAATTAAAAAACTGAATAGAAAAATAAAGGTTTCTTCATTAGTTTTCAATAGAAACAACCGTAAAAATTGCGTAAAATTGGGATAATTTCTTCCGTTGTAATTCGCTTTGAGCTTATTTTGATTGTGATTTAAAACTAACAATTAAATTGAACTAATTCTTATTAAAAAACTAATTACATTGAATTTAGTACTAATTAGAAATTTAAATAAAAAAATAAAGGTTTGTTCATTAGTTTTCAACTGTAAAAATTATACAATTGAATTAGAATAATTTCTTCCGTTGTACCTCGCCTTGAGCTATTTTGATTTTTCGAAACTAACAAATACATTGAGCTAATACTAATAATTAAAAAAGACTTATTAGAAAAATAAAGAGTTGTTATTTAGTTTTAAATGCAAGATCACCAAACATCTTAAACAAAAATCTGCAATTATGCCGAAACAAATTAAATTTGTTATGAAGCTTTATAATTTTCAGTTACTGAAAATGGTCGCAATTAAATGAGGAATTTTCTCGGACCCATGTAGAAATAAAAATGTTAAAAATATCATAAAGGATTCAAAGCATACAATGAGTAAAAACTCATATAAAAATATTTATAAGTAACTGTGAAACTTTTTTGATTTATTAATTATCATTGATTATAATAACGGCATTGAAACCTTCTTAAAAATTAGGGGAAACTCAATGACTGTCTCAATTGTACCCATATTTTACACAAATTCATTATGATGAGAGAAAAATGCTTTTATAAAAATTAAAAAAGCCTTGCTAATAATGAAAGTTAATGTAATCATTATTCACTAAAAATAAAATTTCATTTTTTGGAGACAAGTTTTTTTAAGCTTCTAAGAAATCATGATTTTTTTTAAAAAATTAGTTTTCCTCACTTTTATTTAGACAAGAAAAAAAATGATTAACTTTTGTATAGAATAACTAAGTAATAACCAGATTCTTTTAATGTTATCCTTTTTTCTAGTATACAACTAAAGGTATAGACAATCGCAAATCGTTATAATTATGCTCTCTCATACTTTTTCATTTCAAAGATATTTTTTATAAACATTTATTGTTTTTAATCAGGATTCTGATTTGCTGTTTTAAATATCAACAGAATTATATACCAACTTTTAAATTTAGTTTACATGTAAATGGTGTAGACTTATCTTAAAGTAAATTAAATTGAATATAGTTAAGAATGTTAAACAAAATAAAGGAGGTTCAAATATCACTTTTGGAAATTTATAGTTAAAGGAAAGTTATAATTTCATCCAAAACTTAGCTAAAAACTTTTATACAAAACAGTACTAAACAACTAGATATTAGAAACATATATATTAGATTAACAAAATAGATATTAGAAATAAATTTTCTTGTTCAAATTTTAAAGAAAGTCGAAAAATGTATAATTTCTATAAAAAAAAATATATTAAAACTGATTTTTATGAGTTAAAACAAAACACTATTTAAGGTTAAAATGCTATTGTCTTAAGCTACCTAGGCAATATCAAGTCGAAAAATATTTTGCAAGAAACATAATAAAATTAGTATTCACATTACTTTCATGATTTGCTTTCACATCTATGCAAAAAATAGTTTTTACAGCGAGAAAAAAAGTATAGTTCAAACCATCAGGATATAGTAAACTTTACCGTGTTTCTGGCTGATTGGGTACACCAAAAATGGTGATGAATTTTATCAAAGCGCTTTGGTAATGATTTTAGTAAAATTAGCAATAAAATATGGTATTATAATGTGTGATAAATTTTGGTATTTTTATCATGATACCTTAGAGCATGGCATAAAAATCATTTATTCGATTAAACTTATTTTTCAATTTTTTAAGAAATATGTGGAATAAGAACTATAATTTTGAAAACCAGAATTTCTGGTAAACCATTACCATATCAACGAAAAAAACTACCAAATGAATTTTTTATGAATATCACATGATTTGATTTTGTTACCAGAATTATGCTTCTTTGCTTTTTTTTAAACCGGAAATGTCGTTTTCTTACAGTACGGTAATTTTACCAGAAGTTTTATCTTTACAAAAATACACATGGCGAAATGAAAAAAGAAGTAGTATACTATTGCTAGTATACTATAGATGTATGTATTTTATGGTGAAATAAATGTTAGTTTTAAGGAATGTTTTTATTACACTATTAAATTTTTCGACGAATTAAAAGAAAATTAAAAAACTTATTCAGTTTGCCGGCTGGCTTAAGATTATTTCTCCTAACATAATTTCATTAACAAGATTGAAGCTAAAAAAATAACGTGTAAAACATATTTGTTATCTCCAATGTCAGATTCAAACAAACAAGTAACATCTATATATATATTTCTCTTACACGGCAACAAAAAAAAGCCTCATTACAACTCTCCGAATGGCAACGCTAGAAAATCGACCAATGATTGCCGCTAAAAATGTCACATGCCAAATCTAGTTGAGGTGGCTCAACATATAGCGCTTTTAAAAACGGAAACTGAAATAACCAGAGTGTAAAATATTATGTGCTTATGCGCATCGTATTTTTTGTTAAATAATTTATTTATTATATATCAGTTTATAGATGGTAACGAGAAAAGTTTTGTGGTTGCTATGGTGACTAATTAGAAAGTAAATTGTTTTTTTGAGTGAGTGTGAGATTTGTTTTTTGGAACTGCGATGCTGTAATTTTATTGTTTAGTTAATAAATATTCCTTTTATATTAAACGTGATAGTAGTTTCCTTAATTATTTTATTCGAAGTCCTTTGAGCTTTATTTGAGGTCAGTTTATTTTGTATTTTTTGACAAGAGAGAGCATTCTCACCAAATGAGATTTCTTCCGAAATTCAATGTTTTGTTTATGCAGGTTTTTCCATTGCAATTCTCTTATTTCAATTTTTAAAAAACTTAATTATAGTCAAAATTTTAACCTCTTTAAAGAGATATCAGTTTTAGAAATTTTATCTTAAGATTTTATACTATAGCACATTTCTAATAGATTTAACGAATTACATGTCATTTATTTGAATTCAAATTTATTTTAATGACTTAGTATTTACTACAAAGATATAATTTTTTTTTTAAAAAAAGTTGTTATATGGATTTGAATGATTGTTTTGAATTCTTAGAATTTTGTGCATTTGCAATATACCGAGCGAAGCGAGCTTGGTTTGCGAAGCAAACCATATAAGATTGCGAAGCAATTTTCGGGGGTTGGTGAGCGTCAGCGAGTAGGGGGCGCAGCCCACTAGTTATACAATAATTAAGCATAGATAATGGTAACAGATGTAGCTAGTAAACTATAGACGCATGTATTTTATAATTTTTGCCAAAAATGCTAAACGTATGATTCATGGGATATTTTTAACTACTGAATTAAATTTTTAAATAGTTTGAAAAAAAATTCCTAAACACATTTAGTTTGTTTAAGATGTCACCAAGGACATGTACTAAAGTATCAAGCGATTGCGCGATTAATTTCTCATAACTAATTGCATAGACAAGATTGAACCAAATAGAATAATGGGAAAAAAAACATACTTGTTTTAACTATAATGTCAATTCAAAAAGTTATTAAAAATTTACTTTTTTGAGAAATTCACAATAACTGTAACTTTTTCAATGGTCTCCTCTTAAAAGATATTAAGAAATTGCCTTTTAGAGAATTATTGAGAAAGACGTTTTCTCTATAATCTTAAGAGATTATTTAGAAATTGTCATTAGCCAAAAGTAAATTTCCTAATTGTCTCTAGGCAAAAGTAAATTTCTTAATTTTCTCTCAATATTATATTATGGAAAAATGTCTTAAAAAAACAATTATTAGATCTGTTTTTAACAGATCTAGTGATTGTTTTATAACAATATTCATTATAAGATTTTATAACTTATTTATCATTTAAATTTATTTATTTATTTATTATTGAATATTAAATTCTATAAATAAAGAAATTTTAATTTTTTTGAAAAAGGATTTTTGTGCATGGTGGAATATTTTTTGATTAATGAAATAAATAAATAAAGGGGCTTTTTATAGATTTTACATTTTAAAACAAACGAAAATCAGATAAGCTAACAGTTTTTTAGTAGCTATTTATTAGATTGCTTTTATAATTAAAAAATATTTTTTTGCTAGAAATCAGAGTGTCAGAAAAAATATATATGAAAGAGATAAAAAAGCGGCAAAAAGAGATTTTACTATAAAAAGTACCGGCACCCTAAGAGCCGGTACTTTTTACCGTTGCTTGAATCGACAGTCTTTATGCTTTAAAACATAGAATATAAATTTATTAGAGTTTCCTTTTATCCTTACAATATGGTAAATTGTTTTTTTTAACAATACTTCCTTTGACTCTTCTATTAACATAAAAAACTTTTAAATAAAATATTTAAGTAAATATTTTTTATTATCCTATTGTTGGATAATAGGAAATTCTATTTCTATATACTTATTCATTTTTTTAAATTGTTTAATGCTTAACTTATATATAAGAGGAAAAATAAAGGAAAATACTAAAATTTCCCCCAAATAATTAAAAAGGTATATTGTGCATGTAATGTAAATGAACTTTAAAAATGTTCTTTTCCTGAAAACATCAAATTAATCCTAATTGCACCATTTTGTTCATTTTGAAATACAAATTTATACTTTAAAAACTATCTTACTAGTAAATATAAACAAATAAGAACTTAAATATAAATTAATGATTACATAGAAGTATTAATTATTATTTAGCTATGTCTTTCTTTCTTTTTAATTTTAATGCTAAAATGTTACAGACGAAATTTCGGTGACATTCTTGCTTTTTTTCCTTCATTGTTTATTAGCATTGTATTCTTTTACTCTCAATAATATTTTCAGAAGAATAAGTTTTTCAATTTCAGCTGCTTGTTTTGAATTAATTTAGTTAATAAAACAAATTTGCTCTGAGAGAAGTGGGGATATAAAAGATTATTACCAAGCTATTTGACAAATAAGGAAAGTTTTTAAAATTTCATAAGTTTTTAGATTAAATTGTTAGATTTATTTCAAATTGTATACATGTGCTGCTCTTTAATTGCAAGAATTCATGGACGAAATTGAAAATACTACAGTAGTATTAAAGCTGATTAACCTTATCATCACTTGTGTAAAGTTTAAATAAAATCGGAAAAAAGAAAAAAAAGAGGAATTTTAAAGGGCCAAGCGGAATTTTTTAAAAAGGATTTTAAGGTGATACAGCCCTTTTTGAAAACTAGAAAATAATAGAACTATATGCTACAAACTACATCTGTCAATTAAAGCGATTCCAAAACCAATTTTACAGACCGACGTCCGGAAACCAGAAGGATTTACAGCCAGTTAAACTCTAGCTTGATGATGTTCTACCACAATATGTTTCTTAAATGCTAAGAGTTCTTTTTATTTTAAATGTTGCTTTTTGGTGTTTTATTTTGTACCTCACTCATTTTACAGGTTTTTAATAAACAATTAAAAACTTGTTGTCGTTTGCTCTGAGAGAAAAACAATTGCACCAATAAAAAAAATGAAAAAAGAAAGGATAATAATTCTTTTAACATTTATTAACATAATCTAAAATCTAAGGAAAGAAAAAATTCATCCTATCCCAACCTTAACACAAATGAATTCATACATATTAAATTATACCAAATTATTAATCTTTTAAGCATTGGAGTTAGTTTTTCCACGGAACAATACTCTGAGTTGACGAGTTTATGTAAGCTCTTATCATATGAGTAATTTTATAGCATCTCATCTAGTCAATTATTTTAAACAACGTTATGGAGTTGAACACCTAAGAGCCGTACATCCGCTATTGTAATTTCGCTGTTTGTCGCCTGTGATGAAATAAAAAAAAAGCACTGAAAAAAAAAGTGAATTCGAGCTGCTTAAAGGAATATTTTCTTTATTAAAAGAGGATGCAAGCGAGAAAACGATATTTACTTTATTGTCAAGGATTTAATTGTTATTTAACAGTGATTATTTCAAGCATAACTTTAACAAAATAAAAATATTAAAATTTGCAAGAGGCTAAGTAATAAGAACGGGTTTTTTTGCGGAATATAATAAATGAAAGAAATGAAAATCCAATATTTAATGAAAAATCTATATAAAATATATGGTTGATTTATTTTTGCTTTTTATGTAATATATCCTTTTTTTCATGTAATCGAAAAAAGAAATATGCAATTCTGTAACAAAAAAATTTTCTTGCAGAAAAGATTGATTTAGTTTTACGCTATTAAGTCCCTTCAAGGAATAAATATATTTTAAAACTGAAATTTAGAAACGAGAAGTAATTAAGGTGATAACGATGACGAAAGGAACAAATAAATGGTAAATAATTATTGTGGAGAAGGAGTACTATTAAAGTATTTTTCTGTAATAAAGTCTATCAATTTTTTATGAACATAATGAAAATTTGATAAAACATGGAATTTAAAAAATAATGTTAATTACATAATTAACATAAAAGTTAATGATTCAACTAACGTAACGTAATTACCATTTATATGATATTCAACTGTTTTCACAAAATGAATTATTACAAATAATTTTAGATTAATCTATACATTTCGTGCAAGTAACACTAAATTTAAAACTAATTTTTAATTCAATTAATAATTAATTGAAAATTATCTTTTTTTATCCATATGCCATTTCTGATGTGCCTTTTCGAACAAAAAATTACTCTTTTTCTTTCAAGAATAAGTTGAAAGTGAAGTTAACAAAGCTAACTTACTCCGCAGAAGCACAGCGTGGATTTTTTACAACTTTCCACTTCATCATCTTGGTGGTCTTCCTGAATAACTTGATCCCACATCCTCAACACTCATCATCACTGCACGTTTCGAATAGAATCCCTGACGATTCCTTCCCCATCGAAACAACACATCACAGAAAATTGGGTTATAAGGTCTTCTTCCTCTATCTAACGCCAATAACACGCCAACACCTTCCAAGATCAAATCATATCCACGAGTATAGTAAGCGGAAGTTAGCACCAACAACAAGAAACCGATGAAAACGAAACAACCTCACTAGAAAGATCACTGAACGGTTCTAAAAGTTGAATCTGCGAATATAGTTACGTTTTTTTAAAGTTCTTGTTTTCTCATCAATAATCTTATGAGTAAATGTCTCCTCTTTTTCCCACTGTTTTCGTTCTGCCTGATTGCGAATGTTTCAAATTGTCTCTCCTTTGTTGTTTCGAATAATACGCTCAAGTTGGTTGCGTAAAGTTTCGTTTCAGGAAAATGGCAACACGCAACGCTATGGATATCATGAAACTTAAAGCAAACGATTATTGTGAATGACACAAACTTCATTAACAAACGACTTGGAATTTATTGGAAACGGTGCATATTTTGTAAAATTTCACAAAAGGAAATTTTTAATGATGAATTTTTCCTTTTATTGCATGCAAACTTATTATAATGTGCAAAATGCAATTTGAGACAATGGAATTAAGACATTTAGAATAAGTAATTCGCGATCGCAACGCTCGAGTACGCCGTCTAGCGGGAGCCTGTAAATATCGGACATTAATTTATCACGTTTTAATTTAGTTCCATCAAAGTCATTGACTGAATCAGACGCCATTTTTTAGCAGCAAATAAGAAACACAATTTCCCTAAGGAAAAGGCCGAAGAACTTGAAAAAAATCTCCAGAATATTAGTAAATCTTTCTGGAACAGAACACGCCAAACATTTGAAGAAAAATTCCTCAATAATTTTTAATTTCTATTATGAACAAACTTGCAACTGATGACTTCCGATTTCGGATACTGTTACAGATGTGTGTATTAAGGTAAAATGCATTTCTTCTGTCTTCAATTCATTACGAATTAAAGTGAAGTCAACATTGCTTTCGTCATTCCAGTGAATAAATATGAATTCAGAACATACAGAATTGTAATAGTTATAGCATATTCTTCTTATTTATAGAATAGTATATATTTCTGTATCCATATAATTCGGAAAACAACAATAAAAAATTATCCAAGTTACTTGAAATAGTGCCATTTGTGCTGATTCTTAATTAATTTAAATCGTTTTCTTGGTAAGTTTTTTTTAATTTTGAAAGAATAAGTTCAACTAGAATTCAGCTATTCTGTTTTTAGCTACATATTCAAATTCATATAAATTATAAAATTTTGCTGTGTAGTATGTTATCTAAAAGTAATGAAGGTATAAACTATGTATCTATTATTTGAGAATAAAGTTTTCAAACAAGGAACTTATCATTTTGGAATTCTCCGGGAATCATAAATCAGGTAAGTGCAATGATTTTTACAATAAAAAATTTGCTTGTAAATATTTTTTTTTCATTTGATGATGGTTCTCTACAGAATGGTTTTTTACGTCTGATTAAGAACTATAAGAATAATAAAAAAAGAAACAATATGAAAGTTTTTATTTCAACGTTAATAATTCTTAAAATCGTTTTTTTTATCCTAAGAATTCTTTATTTTCCGTTTTTTAGTTTATAATTTTTTGATAAAAATTGTTCTCAAAATACTTTTGAAAAATTAAATGGTATAACATTATGTGTTTATGTATACTTCTTGTATATTCCAATGTTTGAAATAATATGATTCAGAAAAGTATGGAATAAAAATTCGGTACTTACGATGTATTAACGCCACCGCCGCTACAGATTTGGCGGTTTTTAAGTGCCGCCAATCTACACTTAAAATTTTTGCGACAGTTCATAAAATAAAACACTTTATTTAAAATCAAAATAGTTAATTGGATTTCGGTGGAAAATGAGCCGATATAGAGTTTAGCATAGATTCAAAACAATCATATCGCCATATGAACTCTGATGAATAAGATTCCAAATGAAATAACATTTCCAAAACGTACGTTTGCCAAGATAAAGTTTTATGTTGTGGGAATTGGTACATTTTCGTTTTTGCGGTCAAATATTTCCCTCCTGAAAAAATAAAATTTCATCTTGTTTTGTTTTTGGCAAATCCCAAAGACGAATATTCGTAGCACTAAAAATGGCGACATAAAAGAATTGTTTTTTGTTTTTGTTTCGTCAGCATTCTTTATTTTACGTTTCTTAGTTTCTAAATAATGATTTTTATTGAAACTTGAAATTTTTTGATAAAAATTGTTGTCAAAAAACGTTGTTTACAAAATTAAATTTCATAAAATTATGAGGCTTATGTATACTTTTTGTTCATTTCAATTTTTGAACTAATATGATTCTTAAAACTATAGAATGTAAAGTTTAAATGGGCCTTTCATGTTATATCATTAAATTTAGTAATACTATTTCTCGGGCATTAGGTTTTAACTCTTATAAGAATATACATATTTTTTTCTGTTAATGTACAAATATTTTTCCGATGTGTTTTGGATATTCCTTCTCTAATAAAAAGAGATACCATTTTGTTTTCGGTTGTACAGGAAAGAAGATCAAGCATTTTTCTTTTTTAAATTTAATAAGCCACATTAAAGAAGGAACGTTGCAATGCTACACGCTACATTAACGACGTCTCCAGAGTAACTGAATGACGGTTCAAATGGAAATCGCAGGTAAGCGTCTCATACAACAACGCCCCCTATAGTTCGTTGCGATCGCGAATAGTAAACTTTAAATTACCGTGACTTTTTAGTACGATAAATATTTAAAAAAAAACTACGAAAGTAATTTATTCTCAAACGTTAAGTTGAGGAAATAAAATAAATTAGGAAAAAAAATGTTTTGCTTACAAGCGCTCATTTATTTAAATTAGATCTTTCCTTTAAGCAAATTTGTCATAAAAAAGAGCTAGATTGAGTAATTTATCATAACTAAAGAGATTTAGTTTCTCTTGAAATCATTAATTTGTTTTGAAAAGAAAAGTTATTTTAGAAATTAATAATTAAGTGTTAAAAATATATAATTTTATCAGAAAAAATAGCTAATTTTTATCCGATTAAATATACATTGAAATACAAATTACATGTAAGTACATTTTATTAAACTTCTACTAAGTAAAATATTTTTAATGTAATTTTAACTATTCTTTGTCTTGCATATGAAGTAAAATATTTTTATTTAGTAAGCATGAAATTTTCATTTTAAGACAATATTTTCGAATATGTTATAATTCTCTCTGAAAGTATGTGCTTTAAATATTTATTTTCATGTGAAAAAAATTACGTTTTAATATTACAGCAATATTTTTAATTACACTTTTCAAGTTACAGCATGTTTTAACTAAAATTAAAAGTTTAACATACTAAAATATGCCATTTTTAAAATCTTTGAATCATAAAAGCAGTGTTCTTTTTATTATTCAATTGTAACTATTAAATTTGTAATGTTTAAAGAGTCTTTATGAACTCAATGAAATGTTTAAATTTTTTCTCGCTTTTCGCCCCTTATCCTTACACGGAATCCTAAGGTTTCGCGGAACACCGGAACACACACGGCACTGGTTTTCAGGGAATCGTACGCATCTTTTAAAACTCAAGTATACATTTTATTCTGCAGAAGTAAAATTTTCTTAGGATTAGAATTCCACCTTAGAATAAAATATCAAATCTTATACAAAATATCAATCCAGATGCAATTACATAGTGTTATTAATATATTCTGATTTCGTCTTAACAAAATTACCACATTTTAATTTTTTCCAGATACGTACAAGCTTTTTGCCTCTCGTGCTCAGACCCAATTTTCGAGCTAGCGTGGAACTTTTCCTTGAAAGTGCGATAATATGTTTTAAAAATATTTCATAAACACTGAACAATTACTTTCAAGTGAGAAAACATGTAATGACACGTTTTTTTAAACAGAAAACTAATTTTTAAAATAGCAAATACTAAACTAACTTGTATTAAAAATTACTATTAATTTCTGTTCCGCTTATAGCAGTATAAATTGCCATTAAATCAGGAGTAAAAATTTTGGTCAAATTATCTTACTATATGATTCTGGTAAAGAGAACTATAATTCTAGTAATAAAAACCTGACTTTTCTGGTAAATTAAACTATAATTTCAGTAATAAAAACCTGACATTCTGGTAAACAAAACTATAATTCTAGTAATAAAAAAATATATACGTTATTTAAATCATTAGTAATTTTTTTCTTTTATGGGGTAATGGTTTACCGGAAATTATGGTTTTCAAAATTATGGTTCCTATAACCACACATTTAGTAAAAAAAATACAAAACTGAAAAGCAAATTTAACCAAATAAATTATTATAATTATTTTTACCTTATTAATTGAAGAAAAGTAATATTATTAAAAAGATTAATCTCATTACTTTGGAAAAGAGTAATTTACTTTCTAAAAGAGTAATATTTTTAAAAGGAATAATATCATTAATTGAAAGAAAACTAATATTATTAAAATGAGTTATCTTATTTCTTTAGAAAGGAGTAATTTTCTTTCCAAGAGAAGATCATAATATCATTACAAAGAGTAATCTCATTACTTTAAAGAAGAGTAATTTTCTTTTTAAAAGAAGAGTAATATTATTAAAAATAATAATCTTATAACAGGAAAGAAAAGTAATATATTTAAAAAGAGTAATCTTATTACTTTAAAAAGAGTAATCTTATTACTTTAAAAAGAGTAATTTAATTTCCTTGTTAAAATAGATAAGTGAAGTTTCTGTTATACATATTTGTTGTATAGATACGTTTTTGAAACATGAAAGAGATGGTTTGAGCTGAAATGTGAAAGTCAGTCTACGCTTTAACAATGAAAAAAATATGTTATATATTAATTAATTATATAATTTTATTACTGTAACAGTGAGTAATTATCTTATTAAAAGAAAGAGATAAACTGAAGCTGACATGCAAGCATTTAGAAAAACAAGCATGTTTCTAAAACACAAAAAATATATTATGTGGTGAAATTTGAAAGCAAATTTTGTCTATAAAATAACATTGAAAACAAAGCACGTTAAATATTAATTAAATGAAAATTCTGTTTAATTATATCTACCTTAATAAAAAAAGAAAACAAATTAGAAAGTGTAATTTTATTACTGTAACAGTGGGTAATTATTTTATTAAAAGAAAGAAACAAACTGCAGTCGCTATTATAGTTATTTAGAAGAATAAATATATTTTAAAATACAAAACAAATATTTTGCACTGAACTGTGAATTCAATTTTTGCCTGTACTTCAATGTTAAAAAAGTATTTTAAACTTCGTTTTACCAGTATTATAAATATTATTTTTTACCAAAAATAAAATTAAAGTACACTGTAAAAAATTCTAGATCAAATTGCGGTAAAAAGTACCGGCACTCAGTACACTGGTACATTTTACTATAAAATCCGTTTTTACCAGAACATGTTACAGAACAAAAAATCTGATATACCGTAAATGTTACGGCAATAGTTACAGAAAAATCACTTAATCACTATAATTAAACAAACATTACTGTAAATTACGGTGCAATACTTTACGGTAAAAAAGGATTGTACGGTAAAATGGATTTTACCGATGATGCCAGTACTTCATACTGTTATTTAATCCGTAATTTCTTACACTGTACGATTATTTTACCAGAATTTTTTTCCCTCCGTGTATCTCACATAATTATCCCGAACTAAAAGAAATTAACTGCATTTGCTATCCCTTACATTTCACAAATTAGTATTCAAAATTTATCTTCCTTGTTATAAAAGGTTTCGTGACAAAAAGTGTAGGATTTGCATAATGAACTTGTGTTACTTTTTTGTATGGAATTAGATTGAGAACCTCTGTTAAACACAGTAATTAATGCACACCGAGCCAGATTTGTGTCTTCTTTTGGATTGAAGGCTTTTTCCGAAGCATGTTTCTTAACCAATTAAATCTCTTGTTTTTTCTCCCATGACTGTCTAAACAAATCTGAACAGATTACCGTCTCTAAGCGCGTAGAGATGAAACTTTGTGCCGTTTGGCGAGAAAAAAGGAATTTTTATAATTTTCATCACGTTCTTCAGTTCTGTTATAATCGTGCAGATATATGTTTATATTGCGTTTTAATAATTTTTTTTTGTAATCTTTTTAAATTGACGTTAGTAGGTTGCATTGTCTGTTTTAATATAACACGGAGTATTGAATATTTGAATCATCATCTCGATGATGTAATAATTTATTAAAATAATATGTTTCGTGTGATTTTTTTTGAATAAATCCTTAACCCATTAATGCTCAAATGCCAGAATTACGCCAGAATTTCTCAAAATTATTCTGAAATAAAAAATCGTGTAAGCAACTGGAAAACTACTAAACAAAATCCTACTTTTTGTTTCATTTTAAAAGGAATTCATAATTCTTAAACTTTAACTCATAAAATTACGCGACACAATAAAAAAAATGGTTCAGATTTAATATTAGATTTTAAAAAAAGAAGTGTTTTTAAAATTAAATTTACTGAACAATTTGTTGAAGATAATTTAAATTCGTAGAATAGCGAGAAATATTTTCGAATTAAATTAAGAAAAAAAAAATACATGCTTTATTTAAATTATCAGCTACGCTCTGACCATTGAGGAGATAATGATAACATTTTAAAGTTAAGCTTAAATTTAAATAACCTTTATAGGTTTATGATCTATAAAGTTCTACATTCTGTGTGTGTGTGACTGATGTAACTATTATTATAAATAAATTAAACTCCAAATTTTAAACAGCTCTTCTGACTCAACTATTTGGACTATATATCCCAGATTGCGGCTATTATGAAAGTCAAAAACCCAAATCCATTGGAAAAAAAGTATGTTTATTTAAAGAAAGTACGTTTTTATATCAGATTTTGTAAAAAAATATATGCACTAATTAATTAGCATATTTGAGGATTGAACCATTAAAATTATATTTTAGAACCTGAAAATTCGATCATTAAATAAAAAATTATTTAGGGTGATTTGTTTTTTCTTTTGGGAACTGTATATCTGTGTTCTAATAATTTAAAATGCTTTTTTAAGTAAATCATACATTTCTAAGGATAAAGCTATCTAGACTATCTTTTATTAACTAACTTTTATTATCTAACTTTCACTATCTAACTTTTATTATCTAATTTTTATTATCTAACTTTTATTATCTAAATTTTATTATTTAACTTTTATTACCTAACTATCTATAACTATCTTCAGAGTGGTCAGAGTGGTTTCAGAGTGGTTATTCTCCTACTGCTTATATAACATTCTATAATCTATCGATTATCTAACTACCTTTTCTAAGGATAAAGTATACCCGAACATAGTGTGTCTTAAAATTGAAAATAAAATTAAATAAAAAAATATTCAAGTAGACTGAAAAAGAGAAAATAATTTTAATATTGCCAGATCTGAGAGAAATGTTACTTGTAAACTTTCGAAAGATTTTTGGATTTATTTTATTGGTGATTTGTAACGAAATAGATGAGCTTACTATTTTTCGTTTCAGTTCTGACAAAAGTGTAATTATATTCTCATTTTCAATCTACTTGAAAAACGTTTTTTTCTTTTAAATTTTTATTTTATTTTAATATTTCTTTTTCGTTTCAGTTTTGTGGTTTTTAGTTGGCATAAGACTAAAAGTGGTTGAAGTTTGAACTAAAACCTGTTGGAGTTACGCACTGCGTAAAAAACATATGGTCAAAACTACCAGAATATGGTTAAATGCACCGTGTTTCTGGCTCTGTGGGAAAACCGGAAATAGGTCTTTTTTACAGATGGACTTTGGTAATAACTTGGGTAAATAATTTATAAAATACAGTGTAATAACATCTGATAAAATGTGGTAATTTTAAAATGGCATAAAAACAATTTATTCGGTGAAATTTATTTTTCAGCTTGTATTTTTTATAAAGTATTTGATAATTAGAACTAAAATTTTGAAATCCGGAATTTCCTGCAAACCGTTACCGGAAGAGAAACGTTACCGGAAGAGAAATCAAATGTATGGTTATTCAAAAAAAAATAATAATAAATGATAGGATCCTTAAAAAAAATAATTTTTAATTTTGTTGCTACAATTTTGTTATCAGTAGCAAAAATGAGTGTTTAGTTATTAATCAAGGCAGGCTGGGGTAAAAGCTCCCTATTCAATGAATCAAATTAAATAAAAATAATTTCTAAAGATGAATTAGTTACACTGTAAAAAAATCCGGATTAAATTAAGGTAAAAAGTACCAGCACTCAAGGTTGCCGGTACTTTTTACCATGAAATCCATATTTTCAGAAATAGAAATATATTACGGAATAAAAAAAATTCTGATAGACCGTAATTTTTACAGTAATAAATATCGTAAAATTCCTGAATCACTCAAATTAAATAAAAATTACGGTATAATATTTTACCTTAAAATAGTTCTTACGGAAATAGGATTTTACGGATGATGCACCCTAAAAGCTGGTACTTTTTAGCATAATTTGCTCCCGAAGTTCTTACAGTAAATTTACTAAATAAATTAGGAAAATGCACCTAATGAATGGTTTATAAATACCATATACTAGAACTATAAACACCAGAAATATGTTTTTCTTGAATTTATTTATTTATTATTTTTTAACCAAAAATTTTATTACCATACAGTACGATAAGAATACTCTTCTCCGTGTGATTGACGATGAATTCTAATCTGCTATAAAATGAAGGAAATAAGATCTTGTTTTTGTGAAAATAAAGCTCAAAAATTAACTTTGAAGGAATTTCAGCTTTAAAATTATTAATTAAAGGAGTCATAGATTTAGCTTTTTAGAATAATCCATTTTCGTAAAAAAATATTTTGTGAAGGTTCCGTTTTGAGCATAAAAAATTTGCGAAAAAACCGTTAACGAACCTATGTTTTGTAAAAATAACATTGACAATAACCTTGGGGAGAAATTATATTACGGATTGAAGACCATTTTATTACAGCGGACCAATTGTCGCGAAAATTAAAATTCTTATCGAACAATTTACAGTGACATTTAGTTCACCCACAGTATTTTTTTAATATCATTAATTTTTTTTTCTTCATTCTGAATTGATTTCTCTCTTATATACCGGTTACCAGACGTTAAATAAGAAGAAACCGGTACCGGTTTTCTGACCACATGATGTATCACTTCCTTCCAAACAGCGAAACGGATCTAATAAATCTTCTCTGTCTTTTAATTGCAACTTCTTTTATAAGAGAGCTCGATAAAATCCCGTTCTACGTACGGAGTGTAAAAAAGTAAATAATCAAATAAATCCGTACTAAATAACACTTAAATCATGTAAATCTGTGAGAAATATAGCAACAATAATTCCGTTTTTTATTTATTTATTACACTGTTAGAAATTTCTCGGAAAAAATAATTATATAACAATTTATTGAATGGTTATTTTACCATATTTAATCAAAACATTCAAATAACCATAAATAAAAAGGTAATAAAACTGTTAAGTTTGAGAAAAATTGTTTATTAACTGCTTTCACCTAATACGGTTAAACAACCAGAATTTTATCTCACCAACTAGAACCACCTAATGAAGCTACTTAGTTCTTAGCAACTGTTGCATCATAGTCGAGCGGGCTTATCTGTCAAGCTCATGACCGGCAGAACTGGAGTTCGAGTCCTAGTGCTGACACCACAATATTTCCTCCATTCTCTTCAACACATGAAGAATTTCCAGTGTCCGGCACTCTCCATTGCCTTACGAAAAACCGAGCTCCTATGCCTAGTTAAATATTGTTTTTTTTTTTTCGCGTTTTTGAAAATGCTAGTTGTAAATGGTTTCAAAACCATAAAGGAAAAAAATGTTCTTTACTGTAAACTTTACGGTTAAATCGGATAGACAGACAGCTACCAGTTATTTTATCATAATTTTAGAATGAAAATTTTAACAGTGTATGATTTGTTGTCCTTTTCTGTGGGTTTACATTGAGTAATTGAGTTGCTTGACAACAGTCCAGGACAGACAAAATTTACCATAATCAAGCAATTTTCTCGGGTACTTATCGAGGAACCGTAAGGATATATTTTCTTAATATCTATTAAGAATCTTCGTTGGAGTTTTAATTGGTACAAAATAACATGGTACATAATAGCAGATATACTAATATAGGTACAGAATTGAAAATTTGATACCAAATAGCGTGAATATCTATGTCAGTACATTGGCAATCTTTTGAAACTGTAGCAATCACCATAACACCTGTCGTGTCAATTAGCAATACGAATTAAACATCATTAGCGTCAATAGGATAGCAGCAAATGACGTAATCGTAGGTAAATCATGGTATTTGTTTTTTCAGAAGCCAATCAGGTTTGATACACCCACGTGACGTTGTTTTCGGGTATCAAATTAAATCTGATTTAAATCACATGATTAGTCATAATTACTTCACTTCTCCTGGAGTTGCAAGTATCCAATTGGGTATACTATAGCCTACGTCACAAATTATGTTATTCCTACTAGAGCCCCTGAATTAGACAGGCTGACTCATCATCTATTTATGGAGCAAAGTAAATTTAACTAGCAAACAGCATTTTCTGCGAACCTGATTTCTAGCAAAAAGTAAGCATCAAACGAAGTGTCTTGTCATAAGTCGTTACTCGCCAGGTTGGAATTGTATAAGTCTAGTTCCTTTGGAAATAATTTATTTTGTTGTTTTACCTAAGTTTATGAATTTAGTAAACATATTTAAAACTCAGTTTATTAATTAAACTAAAAGGTAAATGTTATTCCTAGTAAAATTTTTGAATTGGAAGTAGTTGTGTTTTTTTTTCATATTATACCCAATTATAGTATGACGATTTTTTTAACGTTTCACGTAAACGAATTAAGATTAATTCTCCTTTATTTTTCTTTTCAGTTGATGATTTTTTTTATATATTTCAAATACCGCTGATTTTAATTCATTTAGATCCATGGGAATGCATTTTAGAAACCTAATTCTAAACAAAATAAACACGTGATTTCAGATAACTTTAGAAATATTAATATGGTGACGCAGTCCACTCTTAAAATCACATTCTCATTGATTGATCATATAGTTTATTTAACATTATGACTAATAAATAATCAATTGGAAACCTGCAAGCGAATTAGGGTGGGTATCTTAAACCTGATTGGTTTTTGAAACTTGGCATTTGTTTACGTTCGCAACTGTTCTTTCTATTACATTTCGAGTTAGCCAAGTCAGTCATGCATTTATTCTCTTAAGTGATACATTCGTTCCCAAAGATTTCAATTCTTAAAATCGGTTTGCGAAACATAGCATTTGCTTATGTTATACGTTAACAACTGTTCTTTCCATTACGTTTCGAGTAAGCCAAGCCAGCATGCATCAATTCTCTTAAGTGATACATTCTAAATTCTTCCACAAAGATTCGTTGTCAAAGATTTCAATTCTTTCACTATATATTTACACAGAGATTTAACAGAAAGACAGGCCTGAAGCCATGGGAAACATAAACTAACTAATTATGCCTTTAAGTTGCCAGGCACACAAATCAGAAATATATCATAGTTGCAATAAAATGCATAAACAAATATTAATTTTAAGTTAAGTAAAATAAGTAGACGAGAAGGAATTATATTTCAACTAATTCGATGTGCGATACGGTTTTGTATTCAATTAACTTATCGATAATTAACATTCTAACTTATATGTAGAGAAACTTAGCTCAACTTTAATGCGCCATTTCGCTGAAAAAGATTGGCGGCTCTGACGTCATAGGTCACATGTGTGGGTATGGATTATCTTCTTCTTGAAATGCAAGTACCCAATAAAGAGCGTGCAATCAACTCATTTTTTTTTAAATAATGAAAACTATGAGCTTGAATACACCAATAATGTCATCTTTGAAATATTTGAAAGAAAAATAGAACTGTCTATAGTTTAATTTAAAACAGTGGATAATGCTACAATGAGAAAAACAGTTATAGTCAAAATATCAGGTAGATATGGTAAAATTTACCGTGTTTTTAAAACTCCAAAAAACTCGATAACCTTTACGGAAGTGCTTTGGTAATGCCTTTCGGTACAGTTAACGATAAGATAGGGTTTTATATTACGTTATTAAATTTTTAAACAGTGGTAATTTTGCCATGATTCCTTAGAGCATTGCATTAAACTCACTTATTCGGTTAAAATTACTTTTCAGTTTTGTAAGTTGCAACTAAATGTGTGGTAATAAGAACTATAACTGTAAAAACAAGAATTTCCGGTGAATGCTGTATATTTGGTTTTTATTACGAGAATTATTGCTTTTTTTACTGGAAATTTCATTACCATATCGCATGGTAGTTTTATTAGAATTTTTTTTTTGCGTTGAATGAGGGAAAAGAATGCGATCAAAACTACCAGAATATGATAATGGAGTTTCTGGCTCATTCTCACCAGATCACAAAATTAAAATGACGTCTCAGTGTAAAATGAAAGAATTGTGAAAGCATTTTAAATTCCTTAAGACACGAGCTAACGATTTCGAAGTTCATAATGATTTCACGGATCGTTAAAATACTTCATTACCACTATTACAAAAAACGGTTTTTTTTTTCCTTCTCTTTTTTTGATCACAGCGGTTTTCAATAATTCAAAAAATATTCTTAGATGAAGCTCATCTTTTCAATGGCTTGCTTTAATCTAAAAAGAAAAGAGAGGTGACAATACGTCGCAGTCACGGTTGCGAGCAGGGCGAAGTTCGTCCTAAAAAACGTAGCTGATTTACTGTTCCTAGGAATGAACTTTTAAGAATATGAGATATTCTTTGGGCCAATTACGGATTATATTGAACGGAAGAACAAAATTGTTCGGTAGGTGTGCGCCTGAAGGTGTGGAACAGTACTGATGAACCCAGTCAGCGTGCTAGAAAACACTTTTTTTTTTTTTTTAGAATTTAAGATTTTATACATATTTTTTTAGGCTTAATAATCTGAGTATGAAAAAGGAGCCAATGCAAAATAAATTGATTTCCTTTTTAAAATGAGATACAGTAGTAGAAGTAAATGGTGGATGCAGTTGTAAATTTATTTTAAATCGTTAATGTTTGCAATTAAATATTAGCTTTAAAAAAGTACATATACGTTATCTGTAAAAAATTCTGGATAAAATTTCGTTAAGTACCGGCAATGTGGGTGATTCATTCGTAAAATTCATTTTTTCCGTAAAATATTATACCGTAAATTTTACGGTAATATTTATTTAATTAGAGTGATTCAGTGGTTTTATAATTATTATTACTGCAAAAATTATGGTGCATCAGATTTTTTATCCCTCAACATGTTACGGAAAAAAGTACCGACACCCTAAGTGCTGGTACCTTATACTGTAATTTGATTCTGAATTATTTACAGTGCACGCTTAAAATATTTTAAAAATGTAATCTGTGCATACATTTTTCATTTGCATTCGATAAAGTTAAGCACAAGTCACCCATAATCTCATCACATATTGCATGATTCGCTATTCCTGGCATTCGGTATCGTACGTATAACGAGTCTATCTAATGGCACCGACCTGATCTCGAAACTGTGCTCTCATATTACAACTCGCATGAGTACGGTGTATACGTACTCTGTAGTATACTGTTTGTAATTTTCGGAAACCGAAAGTCATCTTCTGGTAGAAAATTGACTCAATTTTCTTTCTTTGTTAACCTGCAGAGAACTATATAAAATCATTTTCCTAATTTATTTAGTAAATTCACTGTAAGAACTTCGGGAGCAAATTATGGTAAAAAGTATCGGCTTTTAGGGTGCATCATGCGCAAAATCCAATTTCCGTAAAAACTATTTTAAGTTAAAATATTATACCGTAATTTTTATTTAATTTGAGTGATTCAGGAATTTTACGATATTTATTACTGTAAAAATTACGGTCCATCACAATTTTTTTTATTCCGTAATATATTTCTATTTCGGAAAATCATGGTAAAAAGTACCGGCACCCTTAAGTGCCGGTACTTTTTACCTTAATTTAATCCGGATTTTTTTACAGTGTAACTAATTCATCTTTAGAAATTATTTTTATTTAATTTGATTCATTGAATAGGGAGCTTTTACCCCAGCCTGCCTTGATTAATAACTAAACACTCATTTTTGCTACTGATAACAAAATTGTAACATCAAAATTAAAAATTATTCTTTTTAAGGATCCTATCATTTTTTTTTTTTGAATAACCATACATTTGATTCCACAAATTGAGATCTCAATTGGGGGACCTAAAAAATTTTACTTGGGTGCCAATACAACTTATTCTACAAAGTATTTACAAATCTTACTAATCATCATATTTGTATTTATAGTTTCTATTTTCTATAAAGAGTCCTTGAATATTTTTCGTCAGAGAGTTGATTTGACAATAGTATATATATATATATATATATATATATATATATATATATATATATATATATATATATATATATATATATCTGAACATCTGGAGACTAAAAACCCGGTATATGGTACCAGGTTGTAAATTTTTCTTACCGGCGTCTAGGTCATAACCGAGTGAGGAAAATCTGGCCAGGTACCCGAATATACTGTGAAAAATATATATTACGGTATAAAATATCGGCACTTTGGGTGTACGTCATTCATAAAATTCATTTTGCCGTAAAATAAATTACAGTAATATTTATTTAATTATAGAGATTCAGAGATTTTACAGTAATTATTACTGTATAAAAACTACGGTATATCAGATTTTTTGTTCCGTAACATGTTTCGGTGAAAAAGAATTTTATATCATAAAAAGTATTTGCACCCTGAGTGCTGATACTCTTTTTACCTTAATTTGATCAGTAATTTTACCTTAATTCGATTCAGAATATTTTACAGTATAAAATATTCTTGATCGAATTACGGTAAAAGTTACGATTTTCACTACTAAAAACTGAGATATAAGTGTGAACTTATTATTTTTATCAAGCTTTAAGTAAAAATGTTTAGAATTTTTCTTATGACAATATTGAACAACATATTTAGTTCTATTTCACGGTATATATGAAATTTTTTAATGAGTTTTTAGTCCAAGAGCTGTTAGCGAGACAAGAAAAATAAATAGATTTCAAGTTCAAATTACTTGAAAAAAAATATCGATCAAGTTTTAAATAGATTTATAATTTTTGAACCGCTGTGTTCCAAAAATAAACTTTTAAATTAACGCTGTTTTCAAAACAAACTGTGTCGAACTCAGTCGGATACCTTAAAGTGCCGTTTGTGTAGAAACGCATAGGAAATTATTCTTTAAATATGTATAAAAACCTTTATATTTCTATAAAGGAAGTATCGCTAGATAAAAAAGTAAGTATTCGCGTAAATCTGTGTTTAAATGGCATAATTATCCATTGATTTCTGGTTTCAAATTAAGGATCTCAGCTATTTCCCAAGTAAGTCCAAAACATTAATGGCGCGTGAATTATTGTATAAAAACATCTTGTAATTGTTAGTTGAAACCGATTATCTTGATTTGCTCCAGTTTTTAGGTAACATCTTCCGTAAAGCAAGTTTCACCACTATTGTTCTTAATTTAGATGAAAAATCTATTCTTTTTCTTCCCTGAAACTGCTTGACATATCTAGGGAAAAAGTTAAGGCTTGAATTTGCTCGAAAATGAGATATTTTTGTAATTGTTTGTTATTTCCTGTATATGATTTCCAGATTTGTTTTTGAGAACAAACTTGACGGCGGCAGTTGATAAAAAATACATAAACAGCAAAGTTAGCTTATATATTTTTGACGAATTTGTGAAACCTACATTTCGAAATAATAAGTGAAAATAAATTTTACATACAATGGGGTTTTATAAGAATCACTTTTTCATCCAAGACATTTTTTGATTTGCTTTTATGTTTAGTTTTTAAGTAAATATAAACAAGTTTACTCGTTAAAGTTACGTACACATGTTGCATATAAGTTTGATGCTGTGATACATATTTTTGAAATATTTATTTGATGCTGTCGTTTCATAAAAAGTTTTGACTTAAAATAGATACTATTACTCCTTGCTTTACTTTGCATTTTACTGAAAATTGATACTATTATTATTAAATAGATACTATAATTAGAATTATAGTGGTTTCTCACACGAGATTCATTTTGTTAAAGTGAGTAAAACAAGGCTGCAAATTTAAACTACTGAGAAGAATTTAAAGAGTTTTTATTCTCATACTTATGCATATAAAAACGTGACTTATTTTTTAAATGGAGACCTAGCGTACGTAGCTCCCCGCTGCGGTAACACGCTTAACTATCTCATTTTATTTATTTATTTATTATTATTTTAAATTTCAGATCAATGGGTAATAGCTTTCCTGGTCAGTAAAGGAGGACTTGGTGCAATGCCGACCGTACTGTTCAATCATACCGTTGTTGATGAAATTGTGGAGCTTTAATCTGCATGGTCCTTTAACCCACAACCTTAATGCTCTACTTTGCTTTATTACTTTAAATAAAATTTATGAAATTCACGTGGTTATTTATTTTATTTTAATTATAAAATAACAGAATGTTTTGTACGGGTATTCCGAGTGTCAAAGTAGCAAAACGTATGCATCTTTCTTAGGTCCAAAAGTAAATAAAAATTTTAATTTAATATTTTAATTTCTATTTATTGATCTGTTTTTCAATTTTCTTTACATGGTGAATATAATGTCACACATTGAGAAAACAAGTATGCTTAAAACTACATGAATATGGTAAAATTTTTCGTATTTTTCGCACTGTGAGAGCGCCAAATATCTCAATAATTTATATCGAGGCTCTTTAATGATTTTGGGAAAACTAACCATAAAATATAATGTTATGATATGTGATAAAAATTTGGTGGAAGTAGTAAAATAAGGTAACTTTAACATGCTCATTTAGAGCATGGTGTAAAAGCTATTTAAACGATTAAATTTACTTTAAGTATTTTTTACGAAATCCACCGTGTGTGGTATTCTGGTAAACTACTACCAAATGAATGGAAATATTAACAATTGACTGGTTTAAATACCATATATTTTGCTTTTTAATACCAGTAAAATATTTTTTATTCAATAGAAATGCCATTACTATACAGTAAGGTAATTTAATTAGAATTTTTTTTTCTCTGTGCTTAAAAACGAGCTGTGATGATATCACAGTGTAGTATCTATAAGAGTTATTCGTTCATGGTTTAGATTTCATAATTAAAAGAAAAAGAAAATTTTAACAATTAAATAACCATTTATGAAAAAGCTGTACGGAGAAAAAATAAAAACATTTATTAATGACGCTTTAAGTTTTTACAGTTATCGTGTTTTTCCATGGAGACCTAAACAAATGATTATTTTATTTTTGATGCCAAAGAAACATATGCATTAAACGTACAGTGCGCAAAGAAAAGGAATAACTTTTGATCTAATAATCGTATTATCGCATATTAAAAATACATACTGTATACATTAAAAATAAGGCATTAGGCATGAAACTAAATGAGTACCATTGTAAAAAAATTACGAATCCCAATTTACTATTTCTTAATTATAATTTTATTGATGGCCCTTAAGAAATGGAATTTTTTCATTGGTTTA
This sequence comes from Parasteatoda tepidariorum, assembly GCF_982258835.1. Taxonomy (NCBI): domain Eukaryota; kingdom Metazoa; phylum Arthropoda; class Arachnida; order Araneae; family Theridiidae; genus Parasteatoda; species Parasteatoda tepidariorum. The sequence goes on along the minus strand of NC_141758.1, from coordinate 41,627,148 downwards.
GTGGAAGGCATTGTTTTAAATTTAACTGTAGACGATTCAGTCTTGTCAAATATTTTAGAGATAACATCAGTGATGTTTGTTAGATAATAGCTCTAATCAAAAAAAGTTTTTTATTGTGCGTTATGCAACACTTGGCTATTTTTTATTCTTTATGCCAGATTACGTGAACAATTAAATATGTGAAAATCCACTTCCAAAAGAAGTTATTCAGGGTGATTCATTTTTTACTCTCGATCGTTTAAATTAAGCAAATATATATCATTAAATAAACAAACGTGAATGGTTATGAAGGATTATCTTTAGAAATATTAATTCCTGAATAATATTTAATGAAGGATTATCATTAGAAATATTAATTCCTAAATAATATTTAATGAAGGATTATCATTTTAAATATTAATTCCTAAATAAAATAAACATTATGTAAACACGAACGGTTATTATTATTTTAACAAGGATCATCATTTAAAATATTAATGGTAAATAATCTGAACATTAAATAAACATGAATGGTTAACATTGTTTTGTAGATAATTATCAATTTAAATATTAATTCCTAAATAAAATAAACATTAAGTAAACACGAAGGGTTATCACTATTTTAATAAAGATCATCATTTAAAATATTAATTCCTAAATAAAAGAAAATATCTAAAGAACAGGAATTGTTAGTATTATTTTATTAAGGATTACTATTTAAAATATTAATTCTTACATAAAATAAATACGAATGGTTATCATTATTTTACTAAGGATTATCATTATAAATATTAATTCCTAAATAAAATAAACATTATGTAAACACGAACGTTTAGTATTATTTTAACAAGGATCATCATTTAAAATATTAATTCGTAAATAATATGAACATTAAATAATATGAAAATTTAATTAACCTGAATTGTTATCATTGTTTTGTGGAGAGTTATCATTTTAAATATTAATTCCTAAATAAAATAAACGTTAAGTAAACACGAAAGGTTATCACTATTATAATAAGAACCATCATTTAAAATATTAATTTCTAAATAAAATAAAACATTTAAAGAACAGGAATTGTTAGTATTATTTTATTAAGGATTATTATTTGAAATATTAATTCTTACATATGCGACTGGTTATCACTATTTTACTAAGGATTATCATTTTGAATATTAATTCCTAAATAAAATATATATTAAATAAACACGAAAGATTATCATTATTTTGCTACGGATTGCTATTTTAAATTCAAACAATATCCGTAGAGTATGTAAATAATAATGTCAGCAGCATTCTTAGCTCGATCTATTCTTTCAAAAGGCGTTACAAAATATCATTTCTTTAGCCTGAAATATCAACTACCGAAAAAAGCTCTGTCATATTTATCACAGTTACACTGGCGTTGAGCCAGGAGTAAAAGTATTTCAATTTGCGTATTTGCAATGGCAATGAACTTTTGGCAAATGTTTAAACCCTTCAAAAGCGATGTTTATCATTATGTTTGAACTCAGTATAAAGGTAGAAAATTTTTAAATATTGCAAGTCAGCGTTTGTCTATTTTTAAAAAATAATTTTTGTAAAATTTTGATCAGTAAAATGACGAAAAGCTTTCTAAATTAATGTCTATCACAAATGCTATACATTAATTTAAAACCTTTTTCTTATATTGTCTAATCGTGAGAGGTTTTCGTGGTTTTCCTTTCCATGTAAAGCAAACATGGGTTAGTACTATCAAAAGTCCTCGACGAAGGCAAATTTCTCCCAATGCATCATCCAGGAGTTCCCTTGCCTTCTGGATTGGGTTCAAATTTGCAAGGCTACAGAGTTGAACATTTGTAGATGTATACCCAAAATTGGGTCGGCTATTCAACAACGGTTATAAAATAAAATTCAGATGTTCAGTAAATTAGTAACGTATTTAGATTAAGTTTTAGTGATGACTAAGAGAGTTTGAAAATGTTGCATTAGTCCCTGCTTTGGCTTACTTTAACTAACTTATTTTTGAGAGCAAAAATTAAATTTGTGTTGTATATGTCAGAGCTACAAGGTAGAAATCAGTTATTCTACACTGAGAAAAAAATATTGTCAAAGCTACCAGGAGATAGTAAAATTCCATAGTAAAATTTATTTTCATCCGTATTTCCCCCTATAGGGGAGCACCAAAAACGATATCGACGAGCATTGGTAATCTTATGGTAAAATTAATATAAAAATATGTTTTTTTTTTCTTTTTACCATGATGTCTGGTAGTAAGTGTTGTAAAATATGATAAAATTGCCCAATTTTATCATGATACTTTAGGGCATGGCTAAAAGTCCATTTTTTTTATTTCGGTAAAATTTATTTTTCAGTTCTGTACTTTTTACTAATTGTGAGGTAACAAGAGCTATGAATGTGAGAACCAGAATTTCTGGTAAACCGTTACCATGTAAGCGGAAAAAATTACGTAATGAATGATTTAAATACCATGTAATTTGGTTTTATTTTCAAAATTATGCTGTTTTTTTTTCTCCAGAAACATCATTACCATACAAATATATTAATTTTAACAGAATTTTTTTCTCGCTGGGGAAATTATCTAGTTAACGTGCAAATTAACTAGGGTGATCCGTCAAAGTGCCAAAAAATTGTTTCACTTCTTAAATCACCTAGGTACTCTGCAAACTACCTAGATAATGTGTGCATTATCTGTAGGCAATCGTTAAAATGAAATAAGATCTTTGCTGGAAACGGCAACATCTTTGCACACTTGAAAAATAAGTTGCTACAAGCGAACAATCTATACATTAGTTGATAGAATCAGTCATCAATTTTAATGAGTTCCGAATTTTAATGTTAGTTCAAAGTTCCGAATTTTAATGTTACGGGGACCCTTAACAGGACGTTATAGCGCAAGCGTACACATAATCCACTGGAGGGGATTTTGAGCTTTATGCATCGGTTCAATGTATGTGTTAATGTTAAAGTTCAGAAACCATTAAAAAGCACATTACCTAGCTAGTCTGCAGATTAACAATAGGATGATCCGTTAAAGTGAGATTTCCGAAATTAAAGTAGATAGTGTGCGTATTAAGAGGGCGCTACACCACGAGAGAAACTTTTCATGGAAAGTTCTCTTTCACCGTCATAAATAATTTAAAATTAAAAGTTTAGAGAAATTCGAGTTCATGCAAACATAGCGTAAGCCATGAAGTTTCAAATACTGAAAGGAAAATTTCAAAATATCAAAATGGAAACAAATTATGAAAAGATAACATTGGGATTACGCAGCGGGGGAATTCTCTTCAAATTGTTTGTCTGAATTTTGATATTTTGAATTTTTTTCCAGAAATTGAAACTTCATACCCTTCTCTAGACTTGTCTGAACTCACTTTTTCTATACTTTAAATTACTTATGATGGTGAAAGAGAACTTTCTATGAAAAGTTTCTCTCGTGGTGTAGCGCCCTCTTATACGCACATTACCTACGCAAATTGCGAAAACTTCAACTCAACGGATCATCTTGCCGGCCTTAGCATTGACATATACACCGAAGAGCCATTACATTATAACCACCATCCATCTATAACAATGGGCTCGCCCAGGTTATCATGGTTTCTCGCCCAGGAACAATGCTTTCATGGGACAAATTAGGACTCATAATCCTCATAGAACAATCTCTGACGTCTGTAAGCTACGTGAACATAGTTGCAGACCAGGTTCATGGCAACAGTTTTTCCTGCGGAGGATGGTGTTTTCCAACAGGATAATGCACCATGTCATAAGGGTCGAATTGTCATAGATTGGTTCGAGGAACATTCCAGTGACTTTCAAGTCATGTCTTGGCCCCCAAATTCACTTGACCTTAATCCAATAGAGCATTTGTGGTCCTACTTGGAAAACCAAATTCGTGCTGCCACGCTACTCCCTCGCAATGTAAGGGAATTGCAGGACCAGTTGGTGAGCGCTTAGTAACAGATACCTCAGATTACCAATCAGCGCCTTGTGGAATCAATGCCACGGTGGATGCTAGCAGTTTTGAGGACTAAAGGTGGTCCTACATGTTATTAGCAGGGTGGTCATAATGTAATGGCTCTTCGGTGTACATTGGATCAGTGTATGTAGCTCAAAATACCCTCTAGTGGATTACATTTACGAAATATTTCAATGAAACTGGTATTTTTATAATGAAATTTATATGAAAAAATAGCTATAAATTTTCGTGATAAATTTCCCAAAATGTATTTAATCTTATTAATTTTCCCCTGCAGATGGTACATTTTAAATTAAATATCGTAACGGTGTTTGTACAAAAATGAAAACCTTTTGAAAAAATTAATTAAATTGCTTTGAGTATAATTTTTAATTTTTCCTTCGTGGGCAGTTTGCAGCTATTTGAGATGATCAATACATAGACTTGGATTAAAGTAACTAATTTTTCGGTCATGAAAAAAGTGAAAATATATTTTTTTTTAACTAAAGGAACAAAATAAATGCTTAATATAATATCATATGAAGCCTTTATTCTGTTCCTTTTTCCATTTTTTAAAAAAATAATAAACGCAAAAGCATTCTAGAAGAGTAGATAATTTCACGCAAACAATTTGGAAACATGAACTTAAGGAGAGCAGTAGACTTCTTAATTATTATTTTGAACTAAAAAAATATCATATTTTCTCTATAGGGGCGTAGAAAATCATGTAAGTATTTAGTAATTTTTTCTTCTACCAATTATTTATATTACAAACTTTTAGGTATGGAAAATTTAAAAAATTCCTAAAGACACTTGAAAAACCTTTTATTTAGTGTACTTTTCTCTTAGAAGTATATTTTCCCTACTTAAATGGGGCTAAATGTTGAAGCCTTCACATAATATATAAATGTAACAATAATTGAATATCCACATTAAAAAATGTGTACAAGTATGTTGCTGTGAATATCAGCTATTTTCCGTTACTTTAGTTTAAAAAGAATTAAAACGTTATTTTTTTTATTTTTATTTTTTTTAAAAAAACTTTTAAGATGCGGTATTGCTCATAAAATACAATGGAAATCGTAGTACGGGAGAAAAAAAAACGCAAACAATTTGGTTAAAATTACGTTAAATAGAAATTAACTTCTTTAAATTTGCATGAAAAATTAATAAATTCACCAAACTCAAAATAAGCGTTAGTAATATTCATGGTAATAAAACGTAAATTGTATTTTAAAAAAAATACGTTTCTTTCTTAGTTAAAATAACATAAAATTTACTTTAAGAGTCGGTTACGAAATTCCCTGTTATAAAAATAAGCGTTAAAAACACGTAAATATTCATGGTTAAAAAAAAATAATAAAAAAAACGAATTTATATAACCGAAAATAAACGTAAATACGTGGAGCATCCAGAAAGTAAGTTTCCCTAATTTAAAAAAAAAAAGAACTCGCACTTTCAGGAACATATTTATTGGCATCAAATACAGCAATGTTTCAGCTATTTTTCAACATAGCCGCCACCAGAATTGAGACACTTGTCGTATCGTGAGATCAACTTTTGTATCCCTCTGTCATAGAACTCTGCCGCCTGTGAATGGAACCAGCGTTTGACAGACGTCTTCAGCTCTTCGTCGTTGCCAAAGCGCTCACCGGAGGACAGGAATGTCTTGAGGTGCAAGAAAACATGAAAATCTCTGTGAGCAATATCAGCTCTGTAGGATGGATGATCAAACAACTCTCAGCCAAATTCCGTCAAAACAGCTGCTGTGCGTCGTACCGTATGTGGATAAGCATTGTCATGGAGGAGCGCAACACATGCAGTAATCATTCCACGACTCTTGTTTTGAATGGCACGTCAGAATCAGTAACGGTAGACGTCTGTCACACGCAGGTTCCATTCACAGGCGGCCGAGTTCTACGACAATATATTTTATTTCAAGAATATATCAAATCAAAGAAAATCAAAAATTTAACTTGAAATCAATATCATAAGAAGGTCTCTTAACATATACTATGATTGACTATGGAAAAACTATTGGGCCCAGCGGTATCGTTTTTGATTACAATAATATTTATGAATATGACGTAAAAACAAAACTACAACGACAGACTCTGTTATGCCAATTAATCTCAAAATTAATTAGCAATGCGACAAAAAGATAATTATCGTAATTATGCACTTTTAATAGTTAATTTAAATATTATTTTTAAAATTTAAGTACGTATAAATTTAAAGGATATCAGAGGTACAAATTAACTTAAAATACAGCTCAATAAATTCATATTTTAATTAAGAACCATCTTCACAGTTTCTCATCTTATTTTCCATGTCTATTTTCCTCAATGTATATACACCGAACCGCTGTGGCTCGGGGGACAGAGCGTTCGCCTTCCAATGAGGTGAACCGGGTTCGAATCCAGGCGATGGCTGGTCGATACGAATCCGCATCCGGCTTACACCGACCACAGGGCTGACGTGAAATATCCTCAGTGGTAAACGGATCATGGATTAGAGTCCCTTTGCTGTCAGGTTAACCGTGGGTGGTTTTCCTCTCCATGTAGAGCAAATGCGGGTTAGTTCCCTCAAAAAGTCCTCCACGAAGGCAAATTTCTCCCAAAACTTGATCCAGGAGTTCCCCCGTCTTCTGGATTAGGTTCAAAATTACAAGGTTACGGAGTGAACATTAGAAGTCGTAAACCCGAAAATTGGGTCGGCTGTTCAATGACGGTTTTTCTGTATATACACCAAAAATTTGTTACTGTATTAAAATTTTTACAGACTTAATTTTACGAAGCACAGAAAACTAAAATCGAAAAATCCTGAATAACTTTTGATTTGATGGTCAGATTTTCACGTACTAGGACTTTTTCTAAATGGTTCGAGGGGATGATCTCAAATATGCTAATTAGTTAACGCGGACGATAGTTTAAGATACCAAATCAGACACAAAAACGTGCTTTCTCTGAATAAACATATATCTCTTTTTCATGATTTATAATTTCTGATTTCCAAAATAAGGGGATAGCCGCTATCTGGGGGATATCATTCAAACAGTTAGGTCAGATGTGCTGCCAAAAATCTGGATCCCTTAATATTAATTTTAATTTTTGTATATTTTGCCATATTTCGTGAACTTTTTAAGCGAATCAAAAAGTTTTTGAACACAATTATAAAATTCATTTATCTAAAGCTAATTCCGTATGGAAAATAGTTTTTACTGATTATTCATATTTTTTTTACATAATAGTTGAAAAAGTTTGAATATCAACTCAAACATATTTTGCATCATTTCAAAGAATGTAATTGTATGTGGCAAAATATTAGGGAGACCGGGAAGTAACGTCGTTTCGGAGCATTAAATATTCATTAGTTTTAAAAACCGAGTCATTTTTTTTATCCATTTCGATTCAATTTAGATAAGGCATTGAAAGGTTGTTGCTAGCGAGGGTGAATGCATTACTGATTAAAAATAAAATCGTGATAACAAATATCAAATACACCGAAACGACCTTACTTTCCAGTTCCCCGGATACAAAATAAGAACGAAATCGATCGGATAGTTTCCGAGAAATCAAATTTTAGAAAAATCAAATATTGAATGAAATGTTTAACTATTAAGAGTGAGTCATAATATGTGAAAATCTGATCATTAGATTAAGAGTTATTAAGGGTATAGAGCATTCACAAGCCGTGCAACATTTTAGGAAATATCAATTAGTTTGAGAAAATCTCATACACCCAGCAACAAGTTTAGTCTCATGGATAACATTTCGACCTTAAGAGGCCAAGGGTTTTAGTTCTTAGCACGCTTTATGCATGGCTAATCGAGTTTAACAAAGAGTGATCACTTCGGAAAATGGTTTATTGCGGTGACATGAAGACAAATTTAAAAGACACCTCCAATGCTAGTAACTGTGAGTGATAAGTTGATTAACTTACGGCACATCATCGATTGTGACGCTCAATGTAAGAGTTAAATTTTGAAGTAATATAAAGGCAGCGAAATTGTGGTTAAAAAACAATACATAGTACGTACGTTAGTCCCTTTGATGTTAAGTTGGTAACAGAGCCGGATTATACCTTTCGTAGGCCCTAGGCATAGCCGTTTTGGGGCCCTCCCCGCCTCCCCTCTTTTCAAAATATATGCTAAAACTTTCTCGCATTTTTATTATGGGTTTTAATTTACAAATTTGTTTATCGAACTTTATCTGCAATACCGACATACTGCCGATATTGCAGTTGATATCGATAATACCATTATGATTAGTTCGATTGATAACTATGCAAACACTTCACGTCAACAATACAACAACACACCAGCAAAGAAAACAGTGAACTTGATAGTGAGATTAATTACAAGAAATATTTATACTACAAATAGCTTCATAGTTTTCATGATACTACTATGATAACTAAGTGAAGGAAATTAACATTGTCAAAAGTAAATCTTTTGAAATTATTTATAAATAAATTTGAACTTGTGAATACTTTTCCTAACGTTCACATTGCATTAAGAATATATTTGTCGATTCTTGGATCAAATGCAGAAGGAAAAAGATCTTTCTCCAGATTAAAACTGATAAAAAATTATTTGCGTTCAACAATGAATCAAGATCGTTTGGCATCGCTCGCACTTATGTCTATTGAATACGACATTTTGCGTAGTTTGGAATTCGACAGCATAATACAAGATTTCGTTGAATCCAAAAAAGTAATATCATAAGATCCGGCAAAATAATTTATTACCGAAAAATATTATATTTTTATTTGTATCTTCATAATTTTGTGTACAATACACTTGTTGTTTTTAAAGCTAAATTATTTTTGTCAACAAATTTTTTTCTCCCAAGTTTTTCGTAGGCCCCTGAATTTCGTAGGCCCTAGGCACGTGCCTAGTGTCATAGGTCAATCCGGCCCTGGTTGGTAATATAAAGGTGAGACGTTGATAGTTTTTTTTAATGCAGTAAAATAAACACAAATCAATGTTTTTCCAAATACTATAGTTTTATTAGCACAAGTAAACCGTCCAATTATAGAGAGAATACCCCGTTCAGCTTGACAAAAGCTCATTAGGTGTACCTAATTTTTCAACGATTTTCAATTTCTTTACGACTTTTTCGTGAGTGATTTCAATAAATTGCTATTAATTCATTTATGGATTTCCTGCATGAAATATATATTTTACGGTGTCCTTGGTGGGATAATGTCTAATGGTCTATAATTACAGATCCGTCGAACTCAATTGATAGCCCAATTGAAAATTTGATATTGTTTGCAAAATAAAAAATAAGTGCTTAAAACACCAATCTTTTGAAGGCTTGTTTGGCTTGATGGCCAGTCCATGTCTTTAATTTCTGGTCACAAAAAAAAGCAGTTGTATTCGCTCTATAAGGGTACCCAAGAGCCGTGGTACCTCAGGGGATAGAGCGCGAGTCTCCCAACGAGGCGACCCAGGTTCGATCCAATCGACGGCTTGGCGATATGAATTTCGCACTGGCTCGCACCAACCACAATGCTGACGTAAAGTATTGTCAGTGGTAGACGGAACATGGGTTAGAGTTCCCATGCTGTCTGGTTAACCGTTGGAGATTTTCGTGCTTTTCCCCTCCAAGTAACGCAAATGCGGGTTAGTTCCATCAAAAAGTTCTCCGCAAAGGCATATTTCTCCCAAAACTTGGTCCAGAAATTCCCTTGTCTTCTGGATTGGGTTAAAAATTTCAAGGACATGGAGTTGAACATCGTTGAGTCGTGAATTCAAAATTAGATCGGTTGTTCAAAGATGGTTATAAAACAGAATAAAATATAATGGTACGCAATGTAACGTGTTCGGTTGAAGATAGCTCTGTTACAGCAGCAATATTCTCAATTTGTACGCACTGTAGCATAGGGTCTACTTCTGATGTCCTCTAGCATGAACTTAATTCACATATTTTGCGTACTGCTTACACAGTTGGAGTAGCTTTATTTTAACTGGCCAGGAGGCAGCTCCTGAGCTAGTAACCCTCTATTCAAACTCCCAAAACCACATCCAACAGGAAAATGTCCAGCAACGACAGATTTGATATGCACTTTGCTGCGTAAAAAAGTTTATCGTTGCGTGCCTGTATCGAACTCATGATACTCAGCTCTTTACCAACGGGATGAGCGAAACTTTAAACCATTGCGCCATTGTAGCAATTTAAAAACCCGCATATAGCTTTCGTTTCTTCCGGCAGTATTTCTGGTTAATTTCCAAATATGGTTTTCTCTTAAGTAAATTTGTTACAATCGAATTCACAGAGCTACTGCATTCTGACTGCTTATTGCTTTTAATGAGTCACCATGGCTTTGATAATGAATGATGTGGTGGCCCAACCATATTATGTTGTCACTTTGATTGAGTTTGGATTCCATTTCTCTTCTAAATTGTTAAAAAAAAGGGAGAAAAAGATTGTCATTTAATGAAAAAATGTAGCAGTAATTTACCGGGGATTTTAGATTTCTGTAACAAAAAAACATAAAAAAATCTGTATTCTTTCCAGTTCCTTTCAGTAAGACTGGGTACGGTAAAAATATGTACAGCTGACGCTAAAAAAAAATTAACGTTGAGTGTGACCGAGGCGATTTTGTTTTTCGCGTCAAAACGAATCATGTTAGAAGGGAGTAAAGTGTAATGCTGCCATCTGTCGAGGAGCGAGAGAGTTATAGATGTAATCATCAATATTGAGTTGTGGAAAAGATGTTCGTTAACCAATGGCTGCAATTAACTGGTGGACTTTATAACCGTTGTCGGATGCTAATCGCTACAATTTAATTGTATGATGCAGACTCGGAAAAATAAAACTATAGAAAATCACTGAGTACACGAAAAAACTTTATTTTGGTGGAGAAGAGATAAATATCGAAAAAGCCTTATTTGTTGTCCTTTTAAAATTAAAGGTTTTCGTTAACAAAGCATAATCAGCACCGTCTTTGACGCATGGGCACACCCGAGCAGTGCCCGAGGGCCTTAAGCACTCAGGGGGCCCTTGAGAATCTTACTTTTTATAAATTGTATTAAAAAAAACTTAGGACTCAACAAATTTACCTTACATATTTTTTTTAAATAAATATATTATATTGTATAAAGCAGGGCTTCTTAAACTTTTTTATATAGCGACCCCCTTCAAGCTTAGGAAATTTTAAACGACCCCCTCCTCCATATAATGAAATATATATTAACCGTAGATGTAGATGTAATATCGCACTATTTTACAATGTAAATAAAATAAGTATTAAAGAATACGTACCCATTCATTTCACATATATATAATTGGAAACGTTGACGGGATATCGGTCGTAATAAAACACAATAAATAGAATGACATAAAACTATATATATATTTATTCAATAGAAAAAATAAAGTTTTGTAACAATTTTTTTATAAGAAAACATATTATTAACATCAAACAATATTAATGTGACGGATGTGGTTGTTTATTTTTACACAAATAATTAAATCTAGGCTCAATTTGAGTTAGTGCAGATCGTAATAAATTTTCAACGTTTATTAAAGTTGAACGGTATTTTGATTTTATGTAAGTTAATGTGGAAAAGGCTGATTCACATAAATATGTCGTACAAAATGGCAGTAATTTGTTCATTGCCATTTCCGATAGTAGGTGATATTCTGATTTGATTTCTATCCAAAATTCATGCACAGGTACTTGATAAAATCTAAGTCGCAAGGTAGTATCACTTGTTAATTCGGCAAATTCTTCTTGTGCTTTTAAGTTTAAAAAATTAATTTCTTCCATTTCAATTGAAAATGGATTGCAAATCCATTGTTGTGTATCGATATCATTGGGAAAATACCTATGCATGTAAACTTCCATATCCTTCAAATGATTAACTATAATTTTTGTTATAGGAGTATCTTTTTTTGAAATATTGTTACTAATTATATACTCGTCAGTAAATGGAAACATTTCGAGCGATCCACTTTCCACTCTGTTCTTCCATATAAGAATTTTTTTAACAAAGGCCTCAATTTATTTTTTAACATAAACATATTAACGCAGACTCCCTGCATTGATAAATTCATATCATTGATTTTATCAAAAATATCTGCCAAATAGCATAGCTTGAGAAGCCATAAATTATCTTGAAAATAATCGGCCAAATTAGAATTTTGCTCTGTTAGAAATATAAGAACTTCATCTTTTAAAGTTAATAATCGTTTCAAACTTCGACCTCTTGATAGCCACCTAACTTCAGCATGTAGCAATAAACTTGTATAATCCGAATCCATATCAATGCACAAATTTTTAAACAATCGACTATTAAGTGCTCGACTTTTAATAAAGTTAATGATTTTGACTGCATCAAAAAACACAGTGTTTACTTCTGGTGCAGTTTTTTTAACAACAAGTGCCTCTCGGTGAATCATACAATGTGTAAATGTAATATGATCATTTCCAGCTTTAACAAATGCTGTAAAACCAAGATCTTGTCCGGTCATTGCTGCAGCACCGTCCGTGCACACACCAACACAATTTTTCCAATTTAATCCTTCTTTTTCAAAAAAACTCATTTACTTTTTTATATATATCTTTTCCACGAGTATGACCTTCCAGAGGACGACAAAACAGTATATCTTCATGAATGCTTCCCTCATAAATATATCTTACAAAAAGTAACAACTGTGCCATTTTTGAAATGTCTGTCGACTCGTCCAGTTGTATTGCAAACTTTGAGCTGTCTTTAAGCCTCATAAGAAGCTGTTGAAATTGATCATTGCTAATGTCTGAAATTCTTTTGGACACAGTGTCATTTGATAATGGAATTTTACTAATTTCAGCAGCATACTGTTTTCCATGAACAATTTCAGACATTCTTATAGCTGCAGGTAGTAAAAGTTGCTCTCCAATAGTAAAAGGCTTTTTCGTTTTTGCTATCAAATACGAAACTTCATACGATGCCAATGTATATTTATCATTCAAAGTAACATACTTCTCCAAAGTGTTCTTTTCTTTATTTGATGTTTGCAAAAGACGCTCAAAATATTCTATTGGCTTTTTTGATAACGTTGCATGTTTAGTATTCAAATGTCGTTGCAGTTTTGACGGTTTCATGCTTTCTGCAGCCAAAACTTCTTTGCAAATTAAGCACACTGGTTGTTCTTCATTGTTGTGAGAAGAGCATGTGAAGCCATACTGCAAATATGATTCGTCATATTTTCTTTTTTTTGTTTTGCTAGAAGTCGGATTTGAAGCACTGCAACTTGGTTGTGACGGCGTGGCAGACTTATTAGTTGGAATTTTAATTAGCCATTTATCCATGATGGTTAAATAATAATAAATAATTAAACAAAATGTAGTTGAACTTTAACGTAATAATTAAAAACACCAACTGAAAATTACACAGTAAATACACACATGTCACTACGAAGACAAAGCTGAGTCCAAACTGAAGTACAAACAGAAAAATAACTACACTCGAATCTTTACCAGTGCAATGACAACAAATTACGACCAGATCAACCCCGACGCATGGCGTGTTCAAAGTGTGCAGCGCACAAAGGCACCGTATCACAAAGACGCCGAAAAAGAAGCTTTCATTTAATTTTTTTTATTATTGTTTTATAAAAATAATATGCCGATTCGCCTAGCCTAGCTTGATTATGCTTCCGTATTGTATGTGTAAGCTGTAAGGCGACGCGGCGTCTGGGTACTTATAATCACTAAGTTATCTTGCAAACACTGACGCCGGCGGCCAGACATCAATGTCGAACGTTCAGTTGAAAATCGAGGAGCGCGTTGTATTTATTATTTTAAATGCTACTTCCATATTTTCATTTATAGGCCCTACATAACAGTTTTGCATTGCCACTTTTTTCAAAAAATAGTTATAATAAAACTACAATAGTATTTTGTATGATTTTTATTTGTATTTATATTTGTACGTAGTGTGTATACTAATTTTAAAATTTTATTTATAATGATTGAAAAGTATCAGATCTTTGCGACCCCCTTTCAGTAGTCTCGCGACCCCCCTGGGGGTCGCGACCCACAGTTTAAGAAGCCCTGGTATAAAGTATGTATCTTGAATGTTTTTTTCTACAAATAGAGATTGATTATCTTGTAAACAACAATAATTTGAATAGTTTATCACCAGGGAAACTTAAAAAGGCAACCGAAATTTATTTTTCTACGTTCCAATGAAATTTTTATGTGAATTCAGTTTTTTTTTGGTTCTACTAAAAACAAATTTAAATCAAAATATATTTAAATTTGTTTAAAATATTGCATAGGTTAAAAATGCTTTATTTTATGAGTGCGAAGTTTTTTAGTTTGATTTTAAGCAGTATGATATGTTGTATGTGCCCGAAACATTTCTTTGCCCGGGGACCCTGCATGCTATTAAGATGGCCCTGAGCATAATAATCTGTATTAATGGTTACAGATTTTATTTACTTTCCAAATGTCTTTTGAAAGACTGAAATTTAATTTTACAATAAATTTCTGCAATTTTAAACCGAAATTTTTTTTTTTTTTTTTTTTGCAAATAAACAGTTTGTAAATTAAACAGTATTCTATACTTTTAACAGTGCATGATTGTCTACGAATATCCATATAATTTAATTTCCATATTATGTTGAAATATTTTTCCCTAGTGAATGTAACCTTAAAAATGGAACAAAAAAAAAATTTTTTTTTGTACTAACTACAGTGCTAATATTTAAAACCTGCGTGAATTAGCAGTATGTAATTTTACCTGTAATGGTAATTTGCTTAACTTTATTCGAAGCCACAGATTTATTCATATCAACAGCTAGGTGTCCTTCAGAACCGAGATCATAAATACCTTATCTAACTGCCCAACACCACAAGGATGTGATCCCAATTCGGTACCCTTGCATTACATCTCATTTTAGTATGTAAACGTACTCTTAACTTTGTTCAACCTCGAAGCATCCGGGTATAAGGAGGCACAACTTGCTCCTTCCTTCGGTCCTGAAAGGGTTAAATCAGCCAATATGAATTGTTATGAATGAGCTGTTGTTCCAATCATAGAACCCATATCGAGGGTAGTTTTTATTTTTCGTAATTTTTTATTTTACGTTTTAAAATAAAATGTCTTTGAATCTGATTTAGTAAAATCGATAATTAGATAATGATCAATTAAATCTATAATTAGATAATGATCTAAGCTTCTTTAATATAAAATTATTATATTTATTGTAGTTGCCTTCGAAATAGTTTTTTATATTAACAAATGAAGTTCATAACAGTGAAGTGTTCATAAAGGTTATGAACACTTCACTGACTTGCATTAATATAATAATGTATTAAAAAGTATAAATGCTACCAGCTCATTCCTTGGAATTTCTTGGTTTAACGATAGCAAATGGCATTTAATAAATTTTTCCTATAAGTACTTATCATTTTATTGCCGTTTTTTTTTACTCCATGACCCATGTGATATAAGGAAAGAATGATTTACGGTAACAAGTACAAAATTATAAAACTTACGAATTTGATGATCATTACGTTTAATGACCTATCTATAGCAAACTTCCATTATTTTCTTAGACATATTCTGAATCGGTATACATTAAGCATTTCATAAAGGCATCGCGATCAATTATTTACGTTTTTATTAACGTTATTTTTTATAAATGTTAATTTCTGTAATGTAGGAAAGACATTGACAGATCCATAGTCGCTTAAATGCGTATTCTTAAGCTATTATGGTTGCAAGGAAAGTTCTTCTACGTTGCTATGTCAAAGTCGCTTGTTATGAAGCACTCTATGAACACTGGTCGGAGCAAACAACTCTAAATTGATATAGAGCAGATTATAAGGATTGAGAATTGCATTGAAACACACGACAGGAAATCTCATGGTACATAGCTGGGGACTGCCCCTTTAAGTTGCATTTGAACGAGTCCTTTTTTTTATCTCATCTTTCTTTAGTTTTCGATAAATCTTATATTTTATAAGGATTACTGTCTGTAATTGCAATTAAATAGAGTTAGAAATTAATGTTTTGTTGTAATTGAATGATCAGTCAGCTAACATGGGGAACTCATAAAGTTTGTCGTCAAATCATTGAATTACCATAAAACAAATTTGTTGGATGATTTTATATTTTATTACCGGCATTGAACAGATGACCCGATTCTGAGTTTACGACTATCAATCAAAACTTAACCCCGTCCCGCCCCCTTCAGGAGGCATCCGGGAAGATTGCAGACACAAAGTGCGCGCACGTGACTACTCAGCAAGAAAAAAAGAGGATTCACAAAGGTAAGCTTGGTAACGATCCATGGCGACATGTCGGAATAATGGGCAAGAGAGGCAAAAGCAACTCCGGGGAAAATCCTGGCAGATGCAACCCTGATTGTTTATGACTATCAATGTTCAACTCCATAACCTCGTGATTTTAAATCCTACCAGGAAGACAAGGGAACTCTCGGATCAAGTATAGGGAGAAACTAGCCTTCGAGAAGGACTTTTTGGTGGAACTAAACCGTATTTGCCTTAAATGGACAATCACGAAAACCTCCCACCGTCAGCCCGATGGCAAGATAATTCTAACCGATGACCTCTGAAAATATTTTACGTCAGCACTTTTACGTAAGCAGAATTCGTATCAAACAGCCACCGCTGAGATTTGAAACTGGGTCACCTCATTAGGAGGGGAACGCTGTCTCTGAGCCAACCCGGCAGCATATTTTTTGGGATATAACTTTCATCAATAAACGCATCAATAAACGCATAAATCAATAAACGCAAAAATCAATAAACGCATAAATAAAAGCATCGGTTCAAATGGGTGAGAACAACCTGGTGAAAGTGTGAAAGGTTCCGATAGTGGCTTGATTCTCTCTCCCTTTCTCTCCATGAAGTAACTCTTACATAATTTACTCTTCTCTCCATAAAGTTACTCTTACGCTACGTCTTAAAGTTACGTAAATTTTTGATATATCTTATTATTCGATAGTTATATATTTAATTATCAACATAAGGCAAAATATCAAAATTAAAAACTTGTAGTAAATTTTCGATTAAAGATGATTTTAATATTTTTCAGTAAATTACTTAGTTTCAGTAGATTAGTTAGTTTCAGTGGATTACATTAAATACATTGTATTTTATACGATGCGATAGTTATCAATGAATAATCTCTTTCTAAAATCGATTGTTAACAAAATATTATAGTTACCTCTTTTCATTTATTCGAAAAATTTGCTTTCCAAGAAATACTAGTTTTATATTTGTTATGATGATTAATAGAAATGTAATATTGTTAATATTTCAAATTTTAAATAATATTGTTCAGTTAAAAAGTGGAAAAAGCTGGTAAGTGTTATGAAGGAAAAAAAAAAAAAATTTGATTGAAATAAAATAGGTAATTTCTGTAGCGTTAATGTGGACAAAATCCTCTAATATTTAAGAACACGGCAAAAATAATGTCCGCTTTTTACAATTTAGTATTTTTTTTTAAAATAATGCAATGTTAAAATAATAGGGCTGACACATAAAATTTCATTTCTTATAAAGTGCAATCTGATACATGAAATTTACTTCAACATGAAAGCCGCAACACAAACTACCTACATACTTGTAAGACCGCCTACAATATTCTATTTACTTTATGTTTGAAAAAAAAACGCCTACATTATGATCACAAATGGCTCGCTTACTAACGGTACTTCTGCAATGAGAGGCGGAGCTAATCATAGTTCAACTTATTTTTATTTACATCCTTAATTTGTAATACATTTTAAATCAAATATAAATATTAGTTGGTTTGTTTATTTCTCCTAATTTAAAATTTGCATACGACTATGAAGTTTTTCTAAGAGTCCTTCAAAACGCGAATTAGAACTAATTAATTAGTTGGTTTATTGGTTACAATGTATACATCAAGCTACCAGACTTTGACAGTTTCAAATATAATACGGTTAAAAAAAAATTACATTTTCACTGTACTTAATACTACTTTACTCGTACTTCGTTGTACTTTACTTATAGTTTTTCTAAAAGCCCATCAAAACGTGAATTAAAACTAATTAATAACCAGCCTTATTGGCTTCGTTTCAATGTATATCAAGCAACCAGACTTTTTTTACTTTCATTGTATATTGTATCTACCACCATTTAAAATGGTTAGCAAACACAGCAATAAAAACTTCGAGGACTTAAGCAGTTATTTAAGATGTCTAATCTAATCTAGGAGGTTGTTTGGGGTGCCTGAGGCCGGAACGGCCCTTTACCCCTTCATCTTGTGATGATGTCGATGAGGTTATTCCTTGTGGTTGGAATGAGGATGAGGTGATATTAGTAAGATGAGGCTACATCAGTGGAGATGGGCTTGAGTTGAGGCATGAGAGTCATCATTGTGATGGGGAGACCCCATTCAGTAGAGATTGAAGTAGGCTTGTGACTTCATGATTCTTGAGGAGCTCCTGCAGTTCTTTTACTAGTGAGACCAGGCGATGAGCTGTGGATGCAGGTGTGTCCTTGGATTGTTGGCTTTTTCCACTGGGGCGGGCCTCGCACCCAGTGAAATTGGAGGTGTGGTTCCCGTCGCAGTTACAGCATTTGGCGGGAGAATTTCTGTCTTTTTCACATTGGTAGGAGTAGTGGAAGTCTGCACATTTCATGCATCTCGGCTGATTGGCACAGGAGCGCTGAGTATGTCCGTAGCTTTGACATCTAAAGCACTGGATGGGCCGGCGGCCGCCACGAAATTTCTCGGTAGAGATGGGAATCTGCATGATACTCTGGATGGAATGAGCTTTCTGCTGATTGGCCAATGGAGTAATGACGAGAAAAAGGGGGAGGAGCCTATAGGCTCCACCCACCCTCTTCTTGAACTGGATAATCCTATGTGAAGTGATGCCTGATTTCTCAATTTCTAGAGAAATATCCTCTATTTTGAAGTCGACTGGAAGCCCTCGGATGAGAATCTTAGCAGACTTGGATGGTTGTTCTTCCTTGGGTTCCAAAGTAGTGTCAGTAGTAGGCTCAGGCACTGGGAGGGATTCAGGAGTAGAAGGGCTGTTAGTAGTCTTTGTGGTGATTCCATGAGTTTGCTTCTTCTTATTCCTTTTTCTCCTCTTGGCAGGTTGTTCTATCTGGTTATGAGTCTGGGGCTCAGTTTCTGAGGCCGAGGCCTCTTCACTAAGCTCCGAGATGTTTTCCGGTACTGAAGAGTTGGTTTCGGAAGAAGTAGCTATCTCTGAGGCTTCCTTCGGCTTATCTGGTTGGTTCAGCGTGACTGTTTCAATAGGCATGATTTCCTTATCAGACTCCTCAGGGAATAGTTCATTTCTTCTGATGTTGAGAGCTTTCACTTTAAATTCAAGTAATAAGGATGGCTTTTCTCCGTTTGATATTTGTCGTTTCATTAATCCTTCAATGATCTCAATTTGTCTATCAATGATTCCTTTAGTGAGGCACTGATTAGCAAATGTAGAGCAGAACTCCAATCGTTCTTCGTCAGTTTCCAGCATAGCAAATCTTTCACTAGGATCGGTCCGCCGCTTCCCACCTCGCGAAAAGCGTTGGTAAGACATGGTGCGCACAGAGCTAGTTTTAACACAACCGCACTCTGCAGAGGCTTGAGTCGAACTGTATTTAAGATGACAATATGAAAATAAATATATTATATATATTTTTTAATTTAAGGTGGTAGATACTTAATCACATAAATATAAATACAATATTCCGTATGGTAGTATAGCATCAGAGGATACGTTTAAATTAGATATCTAATTGATCAAGGAATGCCGTATGAGTGGATGTACAGTACAGAACCCGTTATCAGAAAACCGGAAAACCATAAAACTGGAACAAAATTCAATAAATTTTCCCGCCATTTTTAAAAAAAAATTTTTTTTTTTTCCTCATAAGATTTTAGGATTTTTTTTTCTGTTTTGAAAGATGCAGAGATGCCAACTGCTCCGGACACGCCAAATTAATTAAAAAAAACGGTAAGTAACTAACAAAGTAAATTTTGCAAATATTTGACTATTTTTGTTTGCTTTTTAAAAGGTATAGTATGGCCTAAGTACGATTAAGTGGTGAATTATATAAGCCTACGTATTATTTAGATATAGTGGTGGATAAAAATCTACTAAATTGAATTTATTAAACCACGAATCACAATTGATAAACTATCATTTTAAAATATATACTTGCTGTCCGGAGCAAGTTGGCATCTCTGAAGATGTTTACCTTACCATCATTTTGGAAATAATCATTAGTGTATTACTTCATCGTTTTTTCTTCTTTTTAAGATTATTTCCAAAAATTTTTTTTTTTTTTTTTTAGTTGGGTTTAACAATAAAAAAAAACGGCTTTTTGTAGCGATTCAGAAAACCGGAAAAATCAGTTATCTGGAATAGCGATGGTCCCGATCGTTCCGGATAATCGGTTCCCTACTGTATTTATAAATGCTACTTTTGTGAAATTAAATTTTTTTTCTATAATTTTATGACTTTATTGCATTGTATAGAATTTATGAGGGAAAACATTAAGTGATTTATTTAAATAGAAATTTACAATATAAAAAATTTGTTTACATTCACGTAAAACTAATAACTTATTGTAACATTATTCTTTAATAATTTCGTAAATCTATTTAAATACTGCTTCATATAGAAGTAATAAAAAAGAAGTATTTTTCAATAAATAATTTTTGCCGATATTCATCTATAAACTTAAATATTTATGTTCTTTATGAGTTAAATAGTATTTATTTGTATTAGCTTTTTTCCAAAGTAGTAAAAATTTCACTGCACATTTAACATACGATTTTATTATTTTAACACACGATTTTATCTTTCCCAGAAGTAAAATAATGTAACTACCACTTTACATTAAATTTTTTGATCTCTTCATATAATTTTTCTTCTCTTACAATTTGACATTGACAAAACGGCTTGAATTTTTATGGCTAACCACAATGTTGGCCTGATCAATGTATTTTACCTTACTGTTTGTAATTTAATGATGAATGGGAATTGGGATAGGTTCCGCTGTTTATTTAAATAAAGCAAGCAAGTACAGTTTGGCATGACGGAAAGATATGATTATCAAATAGCATCTTTGTATATCAAGAAAGCGTGAATAAGTAAATGTTAGAATAAGTAATCCTATATTACTTAATTTATTATTAAATTTGAACGCAATTAAATTTCAATTACAATATTGTAATTGAATTTAAACAGTGGCTATTAGTGATAGGCGATGGTACTTTTACATATCTGCAGTTATATACTGATAGTTTTCGTGCGTGTAAAACCATCTCTAACTCCACAACATACAGGGATAGGTTGAGGGGTGTGGGACCGAGATAGAAAAATAGGTACTGTTTGTCTCTCAGAACAGCCACAGTCATGGTGGTTGGCAACTGGTTTAACAACAGGACAAGTGTATTTTAAGTAGGACTGAGCAATGGCCAAAAATAAGAACAAAACAGAAGAATTTCAGATGGTTGATGTTTGGAAACAGGAAAGTGCTCTAGAATAGCAATATAATTTTCAGAGTATGAAAGATTGCTAGATCTGAAACATTGCGAAATTCTATTACGTGTTATTTTCGATTTCTTTTCATCGATGAAGGTTGAAGTTGTCGATAACAACTATCCCGACACTTAGAATAAAAAGGACTACTAAGTATAACGATTATTTGTTTTAATCGATTACATAAAATATTGATATTATCGATTTACTTAACTGAAAACTAATTATATCGATTACTTATTAAAAATATTCAGTCAATTTTTTTATACCAAATTTAAAAAATGATAACGATTAATTGAATGGAGTGATAGAAAGTATCGATTAATTTTATATCGATGTAACCACAGTCACTGCTATTTGTCACTGTTACTTTTGAATCACAGTAGCGGAAGTAACAGTGATAGAGAAGTAGCAGCTTTTGCCACCTCTTGTTACAATGCACAATGAAAAGTAACGCCTACAAAAGAACGCATGAGACTAGCCTTACGCATTGAGACTTCTGCATTGAGACGCGGAGCTAATCTGAAGTTCAACTTATTATTTTATGTAGTTCAACTTATTATTAAATCAGATAAAATATCCTTAGTCATATACTTTATCTGATTTACATTAAAAGAATGCACCAATAGCGTAAAAATCCCAACATTAGACTAAATATATATATATATATATATATATATATATATATATATATATATATATATATATATATATGTAGTGCTCGTTCTCGTTCTTTCTCGTAATCTCTTTAGCAGTCGCTTTCATTCTTGAATCATTATTTTGTTGATTCCAATTTTCGCAGTCATATTTTAATATTTTTAATATCCTTTATATAAGGATGACAACATAATGCATTTTCTATGAATTTATTGAATAAAGGATAAGGAAATCTATTTACAAATTATATACAAACGGAGCAGAGGCTCCGGGACACATCTTTACCATTTCATTTCCAAAATATAAGTGTACCTTCTTTAACGTAACATATGTTCATGTCATGTGATCTATATAACCCAGATGTTAGAGCCGGTGTCTGGAAGATCTTAAGACCAGATGGAGATGAACTAATATCTCAACAGTCTTGATTTTCATGGGAATTTGGTTTCTTTGAGATATTTTATTGCGCGGGTGGATTCATTTTACAAATAAAGATTTCATCGCTATTCAACGGGACTAAATGTATACGCGAAGAGCCAAGTTAAGTATGTGAAAGAGAAATTTAATGTTCTCAGAGACCAGATAAGCTTATCTGCAGATAGATATAATTCTTTTTGAGTTTAGTCTCAAAAGATCCTTTTAATTTTATAAAGCTAGTATTTTAGATACTACATATATATATATATATATATATATATATATATATATATATATATATATATATATATATTTTAAGTACAACAAAGTTGCAATCGCATGCTTAATTTCTTCTATTTAGAAAGAGATTTTTTTTTCTTAACCTTCACTCTTCTTTTACTAGATTGCCATCTCTTACTTGTATAATTAATTCCAAGTAAGCATTCAGTACAAAGTAGGCGTTACTTCTTTACCCAATAATGGTTTAACGCCCACAATTTTTTTTAACAGACATTCGGATTTCGGATTGGTTACCAGTGAGATATTTGTTGCAAGAGTTGAGAAACGAATGAACCAAGCCTTCGATTATGTTTCCCCATCGCTCTTTGTCCCAAACATTAGTCTCAACAGGCACGTGTTCCGACTTATTTGGAGTTTTTGTTGGAAAAGAAAGGCGTCGTGAGTTATTTTTTCTGGTATAGTTTCATGCTCACACAGGCAATGGAGGAATTGGAAAATTAGAACATCAGAAGCGTTAAGATCAGTCGAACAGTAACATAGATGATTATTTTTAAACATGATTTCGCTAGATTAAAAATTGTTCTAGAATTCCAATATTTCAATGTGTATGAACTGTATAAAAATTTGAAAAACATTTTTACAAAATAAGAAAGTTTTAATTTTTTAATGGTTTTGAAAACGGTAAAAACGTATCTAGTGATAATTTTAAGTCAATTTTAAGTTTAAGAAATTTTTAAAATGTTTCACATAATTTACACTAGTAAAACAAATGTCCATGTTTAAAACTGAAGTTAAAAATCAAAGTTTCTTCCTATTTAACTTCAAAATTGCCGAAAAACAACTTCCCAGTGAATTAATAATACATTACATTACCTTTGATAAAACTTATTTTAATGAAAATTTTATCCAATAGTACTTGAGATCTTTTTTTTAAAAAACTGCAAATTTTGTTTAATTTCTTAATATTATTTTATCTTTGTTGATTACCCTTGTGGTACTTGTTCGCTTCCCATTTTAGAATTCATCTTAATGAGTTCTTTTATTAAAAAAACACGTTTTATTAAAAAAAAACGTGTTTAATTTTAATCCAATGAAACAAGCAATACTATTGCATACTGTAAATTCGTGAATATTTTTCCAAGCCTTGAGAATTTTTCAATGCATTGGAAGCAATGATTAGGGGCCGATCAAGAAGTCAAAAAATGTATGTAATGAACAAAATTAATCTAAAGCAAATTATTGAAATTATATGAAACAAAAATATATAAATGAGTTTTTCCTATTGAAAGCATTAGCGAGAGTAAAAATATATAACGTAAACAAACGAAAAAAGAAAGAAAGAAGGATGTCGCCAAAACTTCGCCTGCTACATTTTAGCACTAAATTTAAAGGATATTATGTATTAATAATGAATATTTTTATATAATCATTAGTTCATGGTTAAGTTGTGTTCTTATTAATTTAGATATAAAAGTATAAAGTTTCATTTTAGAAAGAACAAAATTTAAAAAAAAAAATGGGATTAATATAATGTTTTAAGGAAAAGAAAATTCTAAAAGTTTATTTGTATAATAATAAAACAATTCTAATTTCTAAAAGTGATATATCAACTTACGGATGAAACGTATATTGTCTTCCTTTAACAAATCTTTCTGCGCCAACAAGCCGGATCAATAATTCATCGTATTTTAAAATTTTTGGCTTCAAAATTTCAGCAAATATTTTCTTCCATTGAAATAATAAAGAGAAACGGAGGGTGAAAATATTCTCTCTCGATTCACACAACAGTTACGTGGTTTCCTTATGAGGACAAAAATTATCGTAATGGGCGTGTTCAATTATATTTGAACTCTATAATTATACTTAAACTAATTTGCTCGATTTAAAAAAAAGAAAGAAAAGAAAAAGAAAAAACTAAAAACGATAAAGCTGCTGGTTTACTGAGTCGGTTAGTTTTTGGTGAAATTCCTTCTAAAATTATTTAATTATATTTCATATCAGTTTACACGTCAATATAGTTTTCTCATAATTTTAAATATAATATTTCATATTAGGAATCTTCATTACTTTTTTTACCTCCATAACAAAGCTGCTAGTTGACGAGGAAAGATTTTCAAGCTAATATTTTCGAAGGATGTATATGACATACAGGATGTCCGAAAAATATGGAAACGATCAAATATTTCAAAAGCTACTAAACTGATCAGAAATCTAAAATTACTCGAGGGAAATATTTTCAAAAGAGGCCATTCAATAATACCAAACTTTGTCCCCAACCTCAGCTCATAGAGATAAGTTTATTCACGCGGTAGCACAGTAGTCAGAGAATTAGACTCCGGTATGGAAGGGCCAGTGTTCGATTTTCGATTCTGCTAAGATCCATCGAATACATGCGATATAAGTGCTCATAAAATCCATCTAAATTTACAGCAAAAATTTATATGTTTTTGCTGTAATATCTTATCCAATTAAATTATGCATCCAACATTTTAAATTTTTTTATTATTACTATCATTAAATAAAATATTAATAAATAATAAAGATATATTTAAAAAATTGTATACCATCAAACTATCTATCAATTGCGTTCAAAAACTTTTTATACCTGTTCCACATCACAGAGCTTTTTGGAGCCCGCTCAAAAGTTCTTCAACTTTTGAGATTATCGTTTGCTACAGTTGATTATTTTACTGTTGAATTTTTGATTTATTCAACTCATAGTCTTTGCGTGTTGTCATCGTTCTTTACGTAATAATAAATCTTTTATCAATATTTTTTTAGAAAATTAAACTACAATGAAAAAAAATTAAAATCTTATACTAAGATAATAAGATGCAGTTCAAATTTTTATAAACTTAGGGAATATTACCACCTAATGTGGCTTGACTGTCCTATTTTATAAGTGCCAATCAAATTCTTTCAAAATGTGATAATTTAGTGCATCAAATTTTTTATTTTGATAGAAAATTGGCAACAAAAAAAAATTATATATTATATATATATATATATATATATATATATATATATATATATATATATATATATATATATATATATATATATATATATATATATATATATATATATATATATATAAATACATATATATTGGAATTGAACACAAAATGATTTACACTGGTGTGCAAAACCTAAGCAACAAGTGCGTTTCTTGTCATAACTCTACAAGATATCATCCGATTGACATGAAATTTGAATATGATGTACATTATTTTGTACTTAAACGATGGTAAAAGAATAACGGCGCAGAAATGAATATAAAGCTTAAAGTAGGGTATGGAACAAAAAAAGGCTTTATTTGACATATAGTGGCGTTACACATGATTGCCTCCTCCCCTTACTGTAATTGTTGCTTGGCATCGTCTCTCCATGCTAAGCACCAGATTATCCAGAAGTTCTTGGGGTAAACGTCTCCATTCCTCCTTTAACGCATCTTTCAGCTGATGGGTGTTACCAGGAGGATACTGTCGTGTCGCAAGACGTCTACATCACACACATGCTCTATGCGATTTAGATCTGGAGAGTAAGCTTGCCAATCCATTCGTGTGATATCTTCACTTTCCAGTAGCTCTTAAACATTAGCAGTACGGTGTGGCCGGGCATTTTCATCCATAAAAATGAAGTCTGGTCCAATGGCCCCTTGGACCAGACGCACATGGGATAGGATTACCTCATTGCAGTAGCGGTCTCCAGTTACAGAACCTCGGTCGAAGATCTGAAGCTCAGTCCGCCCGTTCAACATAATGCCACCCCAGACGAGAACTCCAGGACCACCGTAACGATCTCTTTCCGCGATGTTATTGGGATGAAATCGAGCTCCAACCTCTCTCCAGATCAACTGACGTTGAGAATCGCTTGTATCACTAAAACGACTCTCATCTGTGAAGGGGACGCGACTCCATTGATGAGGTGTCCAGGTTTCGTGCTCTCTGCACCACTCTAAACGGTGCCGCTGATGGCTAACTTTTAAAGGTACACTCTAAAAACTGTACCTCTGATTTCAGAGGCACATTTGAATCATTTGTGCCTCTGAATTTTAAGGGCACAACGTACCTTTAAAAATGAAAGGCACAATGTACCTCTGATTTCAGAGGCACATTTGGATTGTTTGTGCCTCTGAATTTTAAGGGCACAACGTACCTTTAAAAATGAAAGGCACAATGTACCTCTGATTTCAGAGGCAAAATCAGATGTACCTCTTAACTTGGAAGGTACATTGTACCTTAGATTTTGCTTTTATGTACCGCTCATTGAAACAAGCATTTAGTGGTACCAAAACTTGTTATTTACCAGATTTGAACACATTTTTTTTGCCTATTTGTAATTTGCTAGCACTTTATATAAAAAGGGACTTTCTGCTTGGTTTACACTATTACCAAGATATTAATTATAATAATTCTTAATGAAAAATATTTCTCAATTCTTTGAATATTGGCCACTTGAAAGTGATCATTTCAAAGGATTCCATCTAAGGCTTTTTCATAGACAATTATACAATTTGTAAATTTATACCATTTCTTTAATTATGTAGCGTTGTTTAATGATACTTCAACAACTACAATGATGCTTTTCTAATCAGATATAGGTACAAAAAGATAATATTTATTTCTGTTAAGCCAAGTCAATATAATTCATGGATTTTTTTTCTTTTCCAAAAAGCATCCTCAAAATGGAAATTTATTATAAATTTAGACATTTTTTAAATATTTAGAGATTTCATAAAATAGTTTTATAAGGATCAAAAATTAAACACTAAATATCATGAAATCTAATATCTTTTATTTTCACACATAAAGAACAATTTTACATAATTTAGTAACAGTTGCAATATGATGTATACAGTTGCACAAATTTGGAAAAACATAGAATATTTTAAAATGATAGATGTAGATTTTGACAACTTGGATATTTTATAACATGAAATATGTTTAAACAAATGACTTAACAAGTGTAAAATAAAAGATTTCTTTCCATTGAAATGAATTTTTTTAAAATCAAGATTTTGGCGAAACATATTAACCAGTTAGGCGCCATCATTCCCATTTTGGGAACATTAGCTTTCAATTTTTTTAGAACTAACTGTACTTAATATTATTTAATCGATGATTTTATTTGAGCTCAGAATATATGAAAAGCCTTCTGCAATTTTTTTGGAAAGCTTGTTTCAGAATTTTTTTTTTATTGTATTTTAAAGAACGTAAAATTCTGCATTTTTTCCCCAATCATTAAACATGCATTTGTTTTATAAATATTATTAAAATAAAAATTACTTTCGTGCTTAAACTTGATTACAACAATCGGATATAATTCTCTTTTCTATAATCCGAATTTCGATGTCTACAGTATTTCTTAAAATGTCCTATTTCACCACAATAGAAACATTCACGTTCAGATCTAAATTTCTTCACAATACTTGGCGAATTCCATTTCTCATTAAAATGTTCTTTCTGGCGATCGTTATTACACGGAATAGCTTGTGGATCATACTGAAAATTGGCAATGAGATTTTTTTTAAAGTAATAATAATTATCATCATAAATTTCTGACCTTTCAGCAGGAATAAGCTGTAAAGCACACGAAAACCAAAGATCGAAATTCACACTAAATCTCTTCGCTTTCTGTTCAAAGAGTTCGAAGTACCGTCGAATTCCACACTTCTTGGCATCAATTTTAAACATCTCATTCACTAATTTTTTCTAAAGTAGGAAATCCTTAATAACAATAATATTTGTCACCAATTCTTTCAAAAACTTAATAAAACATTTCTGGAACGGATCCCACCGCTGCCACCAATTAATACATAGCTGTAGCGTATCAAGCTATATTAAAGAACTGTTCAGTTTTTTTATAGAAACATTTATTTCACACCACAACAAATACAATAACAAATATAAAGTACCCGTAACGGGATAGTTAAATCTTATAAAGGAAACTAGAAAAAGTGCCCGTAGCGGGATATATGAAAACTCACCCGTAACGGGATAGATAAAATATCATAAAACAAACTAGATAAACCCGTAACGGGTAATATGAAAACTCAAATTCCACACAAAACTAATTCTAAAAAATCAACAACTTTCTGGTGTTCTAATTTTATCGTCTGCTTTTATTATTTGTATTTCGTCATAAAATATTTCATTGATGTGCGCATGCGCTTCTTCTCCGTTACATCGTACCGAAGAAAAAAAATGGAAGCCCATTTGAGAGGCACAGGGAACCGGTAAAATCCTTTCGTACCGCGCATTGACTCGCGTTTGCTGTGGTGCCTTTCATTTCTTGTGGTGCCTCTCATTTTTAAACGCACATTAGTTATGTGCCTCTAACGTGAGAAAATAAAGGGTACATTTAGCTTGTGCCTTTTATTTAAGAGGTACAGTTTTTAGAGTGTATGCAGCATTCAGGACGTCTAGCAAATAAGCCACTTTTGTGGAGGCGTCTGGCCACTGTAAATCTTGATACTTGTCGTCCTGTGGCTGTGCAGAGTTGCTGAGATATGGCGCTCGCTGACTGAAAACGGTTTCTTTTCGCCTGGAGGACAATGTAACGGTCATCTCTTGGTGTTGTTTTCCTTGGACGGCCACCACCAACCTTCCGAACAGCTGTACCACTAGTTTTAAAGGCATTCCAAGAACGAGAAACAACATTTTTGTTGATCCCGAACTCTTCGGCGACACTGGTCACACTACGCCTCTCCTCAAGCTTCCCAATCATTCTTCCTCGAGTAAAGTCGTCTAAATGATTTCTTGAAGACATGTTTCACAAAACAAATCACTTGCAGCGAATGTCTTTAACTACGGTGCTCTTCATCCTTTCATCACAGCTTTGACCTGCGCGCGCCGACCCACAAGGTTTACGTACACTTACATCACCTACGACGTTTTATTTCTAAAATTTGCATACAAATAATTTTTCTACTGAATTACGTGCATATTATACTGCAATTTCATAGTTATCTTATACTTTGTTGGGGACCTGTGGCCGAAAAACCACTTGTTTCTTAAGTTTTGCACACCAGAGTATTTATGTCAAAAAGACAACAACAACAAAAAATCTCCACTCTTCTTTTAAGATGAAAACTAATTAAACTTCAGTTTGTTTTCGTTTTCGAACTGTATCATTAGCTTGGAACCGACCCATTCTCGTAAAATGTTTTAGAGAAATGACAAAATACTAAGAAAAAAAAAACATTGAAGGTTCCTAAGTTATTAAAGCTTCCTTTTTTCGACTATTTGGACTCTGTAGATTGCGTTGACCCCCCCTCCCCATAGTTTGAGGGTCAAGTATCCAAACTCATCGACAAAAAGTATATTTATTCAGAGAAAGTGTAATGTTGTATCTGATTCTGTAGTTTCAAATATTGTCTGCAAAAATTAATCAGCATTACTAAGAAAATGATTCAAAATAATTAAACAATTGAAAACTGTACTTCCAGTGGAAATACGTGCAAAGCAGCTGAAATTCCAAAAGGAATTGAAACAAAATAAACAATGAAAAAATGAAAATTATGAAAAAATACGACAACCGAAGCTGATGTCTTCAGGGGGTACCAGCTTCGGAAGCCGTAAATGCAAAACCTTTTCTATCGAGAGAGCGCGACAAATGTCTAAATTGCTCTCTTTGTACCCCAAAAGTTTTGCCGAAGTCCAGGAAGAGAAAAAATACAATACAAAATATAAAAGAGAGAGCAATTTAGACATTTGTCGTGCTCTCTCGAGAGAAAAGGTTTTGCATTTACGGCTTCCGGAGCTGGTATCCCCTGAAGACGTCAGATTCGGTTGTCGTATTTTTTCATAATTTTCATTTTTTCATTTTTCATTGTTTATTTATCATTACTAAGGTAAGCTTCGCAAACCACATCATGCGTAAAAATTTAATGATCAGATCAGAAGTTATAAAACTGCTTTTTCTTTATTTATTTATTGATAGATTTTTTTTGCGTACTGTACGGGATAAATATAAAGAATGTTTTATTGATTAGCTTTAATGACCTATTATTTTAGAATTTTGATTTCATTTTTTTTATGACATGCCGTATAAGTGATTCTAAAAATAAAGACAGAGAATATTTTTATTTTTCTACTACCTCTGCAATTGTGAACTTTTCGTACAAACAATCGAAGTTTCTTTTCATAGACTTATATTCTATCAAATATACTTGATTGTTTTAGTGATATAACTTTTCTGTCATTTTAATATGTTTCTTTTTATATCTTCAATATTTTTTGTTTACATGTGGTTGATTCATCTCCGTTTTATATCCCTCGACGCAAGCTATGAATATAGAACAGATAAATGGCAGTGTATATTGTTAAATCATATCGCTTTTTTTATGAGAAAAACAAAAACTTTGTTAATAATTTAGTATGTACTTTGCTAATAACTTTGTTAAAGTTAAAAAGAAGCCCGTTATCAATAATTTTTATAAAAATTTTAATATTGTGAATTGTTTTAAAAATCTGCCATTTTAATTCCTTTAAAGTTGTAAATATAAAAAAACAAAATAAATGTGATAATAGATAAACGAAAATAATTTGGCCTTCTTTGATTTGTTATTGGAATTTGGAAATTCATTATTAAAATTCTAAAAATATTTAAAAAAATAATTAAAATAAGTTTAAGAAGAAAAAAAAGTAAGTTGTATTGCAATTTGATTTTCTTGTTCCACAAATAACATACATAATCCTTTGCTGTTGCTTATGAAAAAAAATGTTCGTTTCGTTTGTTGCCAAAATTTGAAAGTTTCATTATCAAATTTTGAAAGAATATTGCAGCAATTGTGTACTTGCAAGTGACGTCACGCATGGGTCAACAAATAAGGTTTGTAACGTGACGCCGTTTGAAAGTATCCAATTAAATCTGATTCTAAATTTGATACAGTGAGATAATAAAATCTTGTCTTAAAGCTGCAATGTTAAAACGTCAAGAGCACAATCACATGATTTAACACGTGATTAGTTACGAACACCAAACTAAATTTTAATTTTATTTTTTTATTCTTTTTTTTCATTAAATTATTAATAATATTCAGCAATACTTTGATGAAACTTGGCGCAACTTTGCAAAATTTAGCAAATATTGGCGATATTTTGCTTTCAGGCGATTTTACCTCATATCTATACATAATAATAAACGCGGCTGTGTGTGTGTGTGTGTCTGTAATCACAATATATCGCCCCAGAAGCCTCGCCCGGGCACGAAACTCGGCCCATAATTGTGTTTTGACATAATGAAGAAGTATTTTTTTTCTTTTTCAAAAATTTTGATTAGTTATTTAGTTATCAGTCATTTTGTAAGTCTATGCTTTTCGTCTGCTTTTTCGTCTTCAAAGAGCCATATTCAAAAAACTATTAAAAAATGCATATACTTTTCCCCACTCTTATAAATGTATGCTAATGCGAACCTCACAATTGAAATATTAATTTTCGACAACTTAAACCAATAATATACGAAGGAATTAATAATTTAATTGTAAAGTTCGCATTAGTTTTCATTTATTAAAGTGGAGAAAAGTTTAACTTTTGTATTAAAAATGTGGCAACATATTCGATACGTAA
Organism: Parasteatoda tepidariorum; assembly: GCF_982258835.1. Taxonomy (NCBI): domain Eukaryota; kingdom Metazoa; phylum Arthropoda; class Arachnida; order Araneae; family Theridiidae; genus Parasteatoda; species Parasteatoda tepidariorum. The sequence continues at coordinate 41,594,827 of NC_141758.1, read as the reverse complement.
ATAGAACGCTTCGCTTTGATATATTTGTCGCTGTTCATAATTGTTATAATAAGTTTTTCTTCTTCTTTCCACGCTCTATTTTTTTTTCCTTAAGCGAAGACGATAATTTTTATAGCGATATTGTAGTACTTTGTACAACTAAAAATTCTTTTCACAACACTTTAAAAATATTTACTTTATTTTCTTTATATATACAGAGAACAGTCGGCAAAGAATTCGATTAGGTTGAAAAACATTTCGCTAAAAAGGAACGAATTCCAAAAGAAAAAATAAACAACTTAAAGAATAAAAATGCTGATGCCAGCCAATTTTTTTAAAGTTAACTTAGAAATAACAAACCAAACGATGTTAAATAACAAACCAAACGATGTTAACAAAATGACGTAGAAAGCGCAACTAGATCAAAATTATACAAGCACAACTAGATCAAATTATAATACCTGAGTGCTTGACGTAACAGATATAGAAATAGAATTTGATACCATAAAAAATTATATAGAAATAGAAATTGATACCATAAAAAATTTATTCGTTTTCGTGTTCTTTTCATGTATTTAGCATTTTAGTTTTTTTTTTCTTAAGCGTTGTAGCTATGTAATTTCAAACATCCTCAAGAGCTATAACACATCTGCAGCAGAACTGGATATGAAGACAAAATTGCTGGACAGGAACACTTTAATTGTCCACTAATCTTTAAAATCTTCTAATCTTTGTCCACTATGTTTTAAAAAACTTTATTTGTGAAAACCTTCAGCGTGCCGGACAGCTGGCCGCCTTAGGCGGCTAGTCTTAAATAAAATAATTGTTTCAAGTGTTTCAGAATTGAATTTAAAAAAATACAGTTGCTATTAATTTTTTAAATTTTTTTTTTGCATTTATTAAGTTGTAAATAATAATCAGCGATACTTTGGAGTAAGTCGATAACACTTTGCAATTTTTTTTACAATTTTTTATATTTATGTATTCATCAGAGAGATGATCTCATGAGTGTCTTCAAAACTTTATAGCAGAGAGAAGCATATTAACATTTTTTTATAGCCAGCCAAAGATACCTTGCATACTTACAAAGATACATTGGATACCGTTCTTTGAAAAATACCTAACATAAAGGGTTAGTAATAAGGGAATAAGGGTGTTCACTTCCCAATGGGGTGACCCAGGTTCGAATACCATCGGTGGCAGGTCGATACGAACTATGCTCTCCATTAGCACTGACCGTGGTGCTGACTTAAAATATCTTAAGTCGCAGATTGATCATGGGTTATAAACTCTTGAAGCCGGGCTAACCGTGGGTGGTTTTCGTGGTTTTTCTCACCATGTAACGTAAATTCGGGTTATTTCCGTATAAAATGAAGTCTATGAGGGCCAGTTTGCTCCAATGTTTGATCCAGGAGTTTATTTGTCTCCTGGGTTGTGTTCAAATTTAAAAGTGTATGGTTGAATATTGATAGTCGTAAAATCAAAATTGGGTCGGCTGCTCAACGATGGTCTTAAAATGAAATAAAATTCATTAAAATAAAGGTTAATAAAGTTATTAGTGTGGTACAAGGACAGGTAATTATATTTGCAACAATTCATTTTTTCCAGCATTTTTTTTATATTTAAACTAGTGCACAGAGTAGTGCTTGGAAAAAAAATTTGAAAAAATATCAATATTTATGGCTGACTTTTTTAATCGACATTTTTTTATACAAATGCATAAAATGCTCTTTAAGTGTGAATGACCCTTCAATTAATCGAAGTTGATTTACAAAAATATTTAATTCTCTATTTAGCAGTTACGTATACAGATATGTGATAGCTCGATACGAGCTCCTCGTATATGAAAAAAAGAGTTTAATCCCTGATGGTAGAATTTTTGTTTTTATACATTTATGCATAGTTTAATTATATATTTAAATTTATTTTTGTGTAAATTTAGACAGAAATTATTTTATGCTTACAAACTATTAATTTCTAAAAAAATATTTTAAAATTTTTCTTTAATGCTAAGAAAAATTTTAATGACCTACAACTCCATTATTAAATCTGCTTAAAAATTATATTTTATTTTTCATTAAATATTTTGCTTAACTTATCAGTTAAAAATTTTAATTTCATATTAAAAATAATTGTCATTAGCTTTAAAATTTTCGAACGGATGCCTCTTTAGATTGATACCTGGCTTTTTGATATTGCCCTTCCTAGCCCCCCTCCCTTCTTAGCCCCCCCTCCCGCTATTTGATATTGCGGCTATTTTCTTATGACGTCAAAGAAAAATCTGAGCAAAGTCTTCATTACCGCTGATTGTTCTGAATTTCATGTGACGTTTATTGTCGGCATTCTTGTTATTTTAATGAATTTGCCCTTATCAGAATCGCTCTACAAATGATGTAGTGATGTAATTTAGCGGCACTCCGTTCTATCCAGTAGCGATTCTCATATGATTAACGACCACCAATTTCTTAGATCAAAAAGTGGTTCCATCCAGATCCGTCCAGTTTTGATGAGTCAGAGACGACAGTTATTCTTTTTCTTCTGACTTTACGAACGGATAGGAGATAATGGTGCGTCCGGAAAATGCTATCTTTGGATTCGGCATTGAATGGATTCCGTTGTTTGTAGTTTTGCTTTCTTGACGTAATAAGAAACGATCATTATTATGATTATTTAAGTTATTGTATAACGACTGTCTTCTTTCTTCCTACAAAAAAAATTAATAATAAAAAATTAAAATTTAAACTACTCGCTTCTGAAAAGAGAGAGAAAGAAGGGGGACTCGGTGCTAAAAGAGAAAAGCCGATTTAATTTACAAAACATTTTAAAGAAAAATATATATTTATATTTTAAATTTCTTTTTTATGTAATGTAAGTGTAAATTAAGATAAAACAATTACTATTTAGAATAAAATATTCTTATTTTTTTCAAAATGCAAAGGCTGTTTAAATTTGAAGGATCCAACACCTCATTAATTAACTTGTTTAAAAATCATATTTTACTTTTCATAAAATATTTCGCTTCAGCCAAATATTATGTATTATGGGGGGAAACTATTTTAATAGTACAGTAGGGAACCGATTATCCGGAACGATCGGGACCATCGCTATTCCGGATAACTGATTTTTCCGGTTTTCTGAATCGCTACAAAAAGCCGTCTTTTTTATTGTTAAACCCAACTAAAAAAAAAAAATTTGGAAATAATCTTAAAAAGAAGAAAAAACGATGAAATAATACACTAATGATTATTTCCAAAATGATGGTAAGGTAAACATCTTTCAAAAAAGAAAGAAAGATCCTAAAATCTTATTAGGAAGAAACATTTTTTTTAAAAAAATGGCGGGAAAATTTATCGAATTTCGCTCCGGTTTTTTGGTTTTCCGGTTTTCTGATTTCCGGATAACGGGTTCTGTACTGTATATAACACATGTAAAATTGGGAAGAAAATTGGATTTTCAAACTTAAGTCCACATGTAAACTTCGCATGAGTGTTTTTGGAAGTCTAAAGTGAGAGTAAAAATATTTGAGCATTAATGTAATTGAGCGAAAATGTAAGTACTTGATTGAATAAAAATATGCGAATGTACGGAGTACGTTTCAGTACATTGCAAGCAGGAAATAAAAAATATATAAAAGACCCTAAATTATGATTTTGGGAAAGGTTTGGAAAAATTATTGTTATAGAGGGAGATTTCCCTTAAATGGGGTGAAAATAGTTTTTTATACATATTAACAATCACACGAGAGAATTTTTTTTTATAAATTTCAAACCTCCATTAACTGTTATCTTCTATTTTTCCTCGTTGGTTATCCAATGCTATAGTCATTATTCCCATGCTTATAATTCTTGGATTTATTACCTTACGGGCGCATTGCTGGTATAGAATTTGTGAGAAATTTTACCTAATTTTAAAATATGTCATCCGAAATTCTCTATTTTAAATCTCAAACAGTTACATGCCAAAAAAATGGATTTTTCTAGTTTTTTCACGGAAAAAAGAATATATTTACCTGAAATTTTTTTGTCGCAAAATGCAGATTCGTGTTCAGCACCCTAAAAAAAACATAAATGAACAAAAAAAAAAAAAAGGTAGTTTCTAGGTAACGTCCATTTTTCAGTTCTATTGGTTGGATTACTGTGCTTTCTTAAAACATCTACATATATTTATTCAAATTTAAGTCCCTGCATTAGATATTTTTCTCTATCCTTTCTGTATCTAATAAAAGCTCTGAAAATGATTGAGCTGGGTAGCAAAACAAAGGCTTATGTGTGTAATTACACACTAAATGATGGAGAGAAAAAAGAAACAAATATTTATAGAGGCGACAAAAAAAGACTGTTTCTATGGCCACTAGCTAGACCAGTTTCAAATGCTGTAGTTATATTATTACTTATACCTAATAGTTTACCTCTTCCCTCTAAATGTTGAAATATTAAAAGACAACGACAGGAATTAACCGCACCCAGGTGAGTGCCCACAAGTAACATCCAATTTGGTTTTTCCAGTTAAACTATTCGCTGATTTCAAGGGGTCTATTAACGCTTATAACATTTTTGACCTTGGAATGAGGAAAGGTTAATTTCTAAATGGGAAAGCAGTGCTAGAAACTAGCAAATTACGACTCATAAACCATAGGCTTTAAACATTATATTGTTGAGAGACTTATTATGCTATTAAAAAGAAATTATTCCAGCAATATAGTTTTTCTTCTGATAGTCCTTAAAAGACATCTTCGCCATCTTGAATTTCACGTAAAATTCATCCTGGTGTTGTTTCGATATTTTTTGTACATAGCAAACCTTTGATATTGTAATAATAAAGAGTACTATACGTTTAAAAAAAAGTAGAAATTAAAGAGGTCACTTTAGTAGATTAGGAGAAATAATGCTTGATAAATTTTAATTAATTGACTTCTACAAATTTTTCCTTAAAACTTTGAAGCAACAAAATGATGCGATTTGCGGTTTTGAATGAGTAATTTGAAACTACACGTTTCTCAGTTTTTATATTTTTATAAAATCTAATTTTATTACAGTTAAATTTAATGAATACCAAATTGAATGTGGCTGAGAAATTCTTTATCATTTATTGCATAAAAACAAAGATATCAAAAATTGCTGATTGCAGAATTCTGCCGTGCAATTGAAAAAACAAAACAACGAAAGTGCTTCACGACTGATTCCGGAAAAAGTGGCTTGACAACTATTTTTCATCTATTGCTAAGGATATGAATGCTAAAATAGAATTCCAAAAAAACTGATAAAACAAAATTTTTTTTTTGAAAATTGCCTTTTTTTTGCAATATGTAGCGTAGTTGTTTTATGAGACAATATAAAGTATGCATCATTAATTTAGGATGCATGTTTACACGAATTCTTAAAATAAAATATTTCATAAATCAAACATAAGCGTGGCACAAAGGTAATATTAAGATGAATTCGAACTAGAACAGTCTAGACGCGAATAGAAATTATAGATTATAAAACTATTCACGTCAGATTACAGACTTACGAAGTAAAATAAAAATATTACGCAACTAAAATCATACATCATTTTAATGACGAACTTTTGTGTATGCTGAAGTATAGCAGTATCACAAACAACACACGACAAAGCATAATTGATTGTAAACATTCTATCAACGAAATAAAAAGTGCGCCAACCTGTAAATGTTTTCGAAAGCAAAAATATTTAACGTACGTTTGGTGTTATTATAAGGGAACTTCCTGTAAACTCTTAACATTCAACATTAACATTGTTTTAGATTTACTAAACTCCTTAAATTGAAAATGAAAGTTCGATTTGATGGAAACTTGAAACTAAGCTTTCATTCACACAATTCTTAACTTGAAAATAAGTGTTCATTCACACAATTCTTTTGGGTTGTTTAACATCAAATGCGGAGAGGTCGTACACGACAGTTTCTACAGTATAGAATTAAATGTTTTTATTATTGTATTTTACAAAGGCTTTTAATATTGTATTTGTAAGCACATCCGTTTATACACTTATTTTTTCCGTCAATCCGTTTTCGCTGAACTGAGGGCTATTAAACTCTAATGGGTGGGAATTTACCCTTATCCTTTGTTTTATTTTATTTTACAACTCTGGCGTTGAGCAATCCACTCAATTCTGAGTTTATATCTACCAATGTTCAACTCTGTAGCCTTGTAATTTTGAACCCTACCCATAATACAAGGAAACTCCTGGATCAGGCATTAGGAGAACTTCATGATGGATTTTCCAATTGAACTAACCTGCATGTGCCGTACACGGAGAGAAAAACCATGAAAAGCTCCTACGGTTAGCCCAACAGCAAGAGGTTTGCAAACAACAACCCATGACCCAGCTAACCCTTAGGGGTATTTTAAGTTAGTGTCGGTGCGAGTCGGGTGCAGAATTCATATCGACTAGCCCTCGCTGAGCAACCACGGCTATACTTATCCTTTAGTCTTATTTAAATATAGATGGAATTAAAACAGAAATTGTTATTTTTGTATTAGTGAGCACATCAGTTTATTCACTTATTCTTTTCGCCAATCCATTTTAGTTGAACTGAGGACCATTGAACTTTGATGGACCGGTAAACACTTATCCTGTAAACCTCTATAAATAATGATACAATTGAAGTAGAGATTGTTATTATTGCATTTGTAAACACATCCATTTTTTCACATATACTTTCCAGTTATTAATTAATTAATTTTCGTTTCCAGTTGTTATATAATTTTTTTTCTATCGTGAAACCGGAGAAAACGTATATTCTCTTTCTTAAATTCTGTACTATAAATCATAGAATTTTTTTTATATTTTATGTTAAAAAATTTAAGATATTGAATAAACTAAAACGTTTCGTTGAAAACCATGAAATTTAGAAATTCAGTTTCATAACAGAGATGAAATGCCAAACTATGTTTATTTTTTTTGATTTTACATACATCAAAATTTTCTATTTTTCCCCACGAACTTTTTCCTTTCTTTTTACTAAATACATGCACATATTTCTCCTGAATTAAAAAGGTTTAACTATAGCGTCTGAAAACACAGTTTTAAAAAATTCTCTGTGTTTCAGAATTTCTAAAGAATAAGAAAGTTGCGTAAGTGTGAACTTGCATCGTCTAAAATTAGCACTTTATTTCGTGTAGCACAACAAAAGTTAACATTCACACGCATGTTTAAGAATATTTTCTGATGCCTAATTTTAATTGCATCAATTACATTTAAAATTTTTAAACTTTCAATTATATTTAATCAATATAAAATCTCGTATACAAACAAAAATGAATTTAACTAGCTTGATCTGCATAAATTATTCTAAACATCTGGAAAGCTTGGCACAAATGTGAATTGAATTACATAAAATACTGGAAATTATCGATGAATGAAGTAATTAATGATGATAACCTTGTAAAGCCATGAAATTCTGTTAAGAATGAAAAGAATACGGAAGTTATCAATTTCCATTTATCGAATGTTCTATTTTTCCAAATATTGCGTTTTTAATCAGCGCTTCTTGTGATAGTTATCGAATTTATGAAGAATGATATTAATTTTATGAGCATTGATAGATAAAGAGCAACGAAATTTGAATGAGGAGTAACTCCGAAATTAGATAATATTGTAATTAAATGCGGTTTCTTTTAATAAGTGAATGTAACAGCTACAATAATTTAATAACAACAATTTAATAACAACAAAGACTTTTATCAGGGGACTGAAGTATGTGTTCAAGGTCAATATAATTTCCAGTAATGCCATTATTGTTGCCTTTTTGCTATAGAAACATTTTTCACATATAAAAAGTCATGAAAAAATTTGAATACTTAGTGGAGAATTAATTGTTTCATAATTTGAAATTCACAACTTCAAGTTTTTTCAACTAAAATTACAACACCACAGTTCTTTTCGAAAACAAAAATTTAATTGAAGTACCCATAATTCACATTGCACAAAAAAGATTATATTTTAAAAGCAATTTTTTTCGCAATTTTTACACTGAATAAAAAACATCAAAATAAAAAAAAATCCATGATACGTTTATATTTATTTTTTAAAACACAACAAAGCACCAACTTTTTTCTGTAATCATTTTTAAACGTTTCATTTACGTTTTGAAAATGCAATAATTAAAAAAAACCGTCATCTACTATAATTTTAATTTCACGTACAATTCCATTCGGGCTGTAGGACCTGAATTTAAATTTTTGAACTTAAATTGATATTATTATTAGTAAAAAGTATTATTTGAATTATTTATTATTATGATTATTATATCATGATGTAATAAGTGTAATAATTAAAATTTAGAGAAATTTTGGAACTGCTTAAAACTAACCATTTTGTTAAATAGTTGGAAGTGGGGGAAAATCCTTTCGGTAAACTTCAAATTAATCCATATTTAATTTTAATCTAATTCAATTCTAATAAAATTATAATTATATTAAATTTTGGCTCTACGGCTTGAACTGAATCGGTTATTAAATTCATATAATTACTACAATGAGATGTTTTTCTTCTGGTGCTTTTTTTTCCCGGTGTTTTTCAGGCTTTTTTTACCGATGTTTTTTTTTCTTTTTTTTTGGTATTAATTTTTTACTTATCATTGTTAGTTTCAGCACTTTCATTTCAGAAAGATAGATTTATAGATGGATAGATAGATAGATTGAAAGATAGATAGAGAAAGAGCACTTTTGGCTTCATCGTGCACATTCATGTTGCACGTATTTTTTTGCACATTTTAATCTGTGAAGCAGTCTCACAAAACTTTGTGGAAAAACAAAGCTTGAGCAGCACATATGTGCGCTGCTCAAAAGTGCTCCAATTTTTGAAGATTTTTCTTTCGAAGATTTCATTTTTTTTAATTATTATTTCATCAGCACTGATTGCATCTTAAAATATTATATTTGCCGAAATCGAGAAATTTTGGAGAAATTATTATAGAAACGTTTCTTTAAATAACAAAATGTAAAATTTAAGTTAAAGTACACTTATTACCAAGAAAACGCTAAAAATTGTGTTGTTATAATGGGATACTAAAGTGCGTCTTACAGGTCAATGCAATTCCCGTCATTGCCGTTACTATTGCCATTTTATTATAGGAATATATTACATAAAAAATATAGGGAAAAAAAAGGAAAACTCTGTGGAGAATTTATTATTTTATAATTTGAAGTTCACAACTTACTTTAAATATATTAATGTTAAGTTTTTTCAACTAAAATTTAAATATAATTTTAAATTTTATTTCTTTCAGGAGTCTATTGTTTGAAATGATTTAATGAAACATTAAATAATTATGATGATACGGGTTAATGCATTTCTCATTTCAGCAATAATCATGCATTTTAGCTTTTGTTCTGTTTAATTAGCGGTTGAATAGACGAAGCAGATAATAAAATGTAAACACTTCTAGCACTTGCTCTAGATATCAAACGCGTTACTTATCAAATCATTTACTATGTTGTAACCAGTCTAGACCAGTCTCATACTTTGCTTCTTTTCTGTTATACAAAGATTTTATGTACGTATAAGGTGGCACCAAAACATGAGGTATTTATCTATACAGGTTGGCAACACTTTTGCTATCACACGTAAATTTGGTGGTCTTTTTTTTTTTTTTCTTTTTAATAAATATGGAAATACCAAAAAATTTCTGATTTACTACAGGAAGTAATTATTTGATAAAATAGAACGTAAAATACCTTTTAAGTAAATGATAAGAAAAATGTCACAAAATATTCATAATTGATAAAAACCAGTAAAATCCAAAATTTTTATTAAAAAAAGTAACTAAGTATAGTTTGAATATAAAAAAAAAATCACCTCATGCTAAATTTTTTGATCACCTAGCAAAAGTTATTTACACGATATAAAATTGCTTTGATATTGTTTTACTCAATAAATTGCTGCTTAAATAAGAGATTTAGTAGCATATCATAAATTCAGGGCTGAAAATGTAAAAGATTTTTCGATACAAAGCAAAATTTGAATAATTTTAAAAGGTAGATTGAGAAAAAAAGCAAGGTCAAAACAAACAGAATAGTGTAAAATTCACCACCAATGGGAACACAAAAAGCTAAAATTTGGTAAATGAGGTAAAATTTGATGAATAAAAAAATTATTATAATAAATTGTTTATAATAAATGAATGATTTTAAAATTTGATTTGATTTTATCATGATTTCTTAGAGCATGGCTAAAAAACCATTTATTAGGTAAAATTAATTTTCCAATTTTATATTTTCTACTAAATGTGTGATAATAAGAATCATAATTTTTAAAACCAGAATTTTCGGCAAACCTTTATCACAAAAACGGAAAAATTATTAAAGGAATGGTTTAAGTACCGTATATTTTGGTTTTTATTACCAGAATTAAGTTCTTTTTCATTTATTTTTCAATCGGAAATGTCAATACGGTAATTTCACCAGAATTCTTTTTTCTCAGTGTACTTAATATATTAAAATATTCTTTTATCCGATAATAGTAACTGACTCTCTTGGAAGTTCTAACTGTGTGAGGCTGAATCTTTAGGTTATTTTTGGGATGTCATTTCTATTAACGTCCCTTAACAAAAACCTAAGGAAATAAAATTTTGTTTAATATGTATGCCATGATGCATACAAATAGTTTTCGCATAATTTTGTTGCATTTTGCAAATCACAAAGGATTTGTTATTTAATGTGTTTTATTCATATTGTCTAGTTTTATTTATGCATAGCACAAAGAAGTTTAGTATATCCAATATATAGTTTAGTATATCCAATATATTAGTAGCAATAAGAAGTTTAGTATATCCAAATGGAATACTAAACTTCTTATAAAATTGACAAAGTTAATTCTAACTTACATACCAGCATAAAGTTACTAATTTTGGTCCTGGAAATTCTTCAGAGCCTCAAAACATTCTGCAATAAAAGAAACAACTCTAATAAGACAATCACTTTTTAAGCAAAAAATAGTTCCTTTTTTGAACTGTGTTCATATCCAAGGGTCCTAATTACAATCTGTGTTTAAATCAGTGGTTCCCGAATTTTTTTTTCTCGTACACCCCTTGCCATGCTTTTTGGTTTTGGGTAGACCCCCTGCTTACCTGATATTGATTTTTTGTAAATTCATCAACTTCAAATGTATTTTTGACAGCTGGTATAGTGCTACTCACTGTGAAATATTCAAATTTCTAACTGTAGTGAAGTGTAGTGTGAAAAGTTTGAAAATAAAACCCATGTTAATTTTATACATTTCTTAATTAAATTCAAACTAATTTAATTTAATTAATATGTAAATGGAATGAAATAGTGCACTATAAAGCCCGTACTCCGCTACTAATATTATAATTGCTGAAATAAGTGTGTATACAAAACCGTAGTAGTGCATTGCCGGTCTGTTTATTATGTTTTTACATAAAAACTAAGCAGCAATCTTCGTGATCTTGTGCGCAGATAAAATTGGAGGTCTAGCTAGCTAAAGAGTTGACACAGGCTAGGCTACAAATTACCGTGGAAAAATACTTCTTCGTTACAAAACCTCACACGCAGAGAAAATAAAAACGTACACGGGCGGAGTTGCAGGCAACTGCTAGTTTATAATAATTCAGTTTCATATATCAGAAAATAATCCTAATAACTTAAATTTTAATAAAATTTTAACTTCATAGCTACTTTTATAAATTATGTAGAATGTAGATAGGTATATGTCTTTATATTATAAGGTAGTATAATGTAAGTAAATAGGTAAACTGTCAGTGAATGTTGATTATTCCATTCATGAAATGCCAAAATTAAAGTCACGACCTGTTTATACGAGATCCACTATTGTTGACCCCCATTTTGATTTCATAGACAGCCTATTTATTTAATCATTTGACATGGATCCCTTGCAGGTTGTCTTCGACCCCTGGGGGGTCGATATTCACCACTTTGGGAATCACTGGTTTAAATCAAAATGGCCATGTTGATTTTTCTATAAAAATGACTCAACATCAAACTGAAGGACTTTTATAGTTATGTTCTTACGATATTTTGAATTTTTGGACTGTCCAGTTTGATTCTGATCTTTTTGAATACAACAACCTTTATACAACCTTTTTGCAAGGGTATTTATTCGTGATGTTCATAGGCACGTCAATGAGATCTAACCGTGTCTACGCGCAGCTCACAAGCAAAAGAACGTTAGTGCAGGCTTAAATGCAAACTGAACTTTGAAAAGAAAACTTAAATTTTAAATTCTTTGAATACTTGAAAATGTTAGGATGACATTATTAAAGTAATTCTAATCAAAGTATTAATAATAATACATGCGGTAAAAAATTCTGGTAAAATTACCGCATAGAATTTTTATGACATTTCTGGTTAAAAAAAATAATAAAAATTCTGACTAATAAAACAAAAATACACGGTATTTAAACCATTTATTTGATAATTTTTCCGTTTATATGGTAACTGTTTATCGAAATTTCAGGTTTTTAAAGTTTTAGTTTTTTTTACCACACATTTAGTAAAAAAACAAAACTGAAAAGTACATTTTACTTAATAAATGGTTTTTATTCCATGTTCTAAGATATCGTACAAAAATTTCCGAACTTTACTTCATTTACCAGACTTAACTGTAAACTACAAAATCATATTTTATTGTTAATTTTACTAAAATCATTACCAAAGCGCTTCGATAAAAATTACCGAACTTTTTGGTGTTGCCATAAAGGCAGAAACTCAATCAATTTCACCATATTCTGGTTGTTTTGACTAAATTTTTTTTCTCAGTGTGTATTGTGCAAAATATTTTAAGAAAATACAATTGTAAATTTTTATTTTTTAAGTGGAATTGTTTTTTAAAATTTCAAAACATTGCGAGCTTTAGAAAAATATGTATCTCTGTTGTGTATGTGTGTCACAATTATTGGCAAAAATTTTCAGTGCATACTTGTACTCAGGCACATTAACAATTATTTAGTCTTAAACGGATATTTTTGAAAACGAAACAAGATGAAGAAAAAATTCTAATCATACACTAAACCACATTTTTTAGTTGCGGTTGCTTGACAGTTAGGGCCTTGTCACGAACTCATGCATACAAAACTAATGTAAAATGCATAATAATATTTTTTTAATGTTGAATAAATCGAATAATAGCTCAAAAATATATACCGCAGGAAATTTTCCTTCGGTTAAATTCGAGGCTTAGTTAAATAATTATTTGATCGATTCCAGGAAAGAGCAACTAAATTAAGTTAAGAGTCACAAAGATATTGCAGCACGCTCAAAGCATTAAGTAAAAGGAAAATAAAAAGCAACTGAGAGAGAAACTGGAATTCAAATCTTTTCTCTTGGAAAGCATACAATTTATTATACATTTTATGTGTACTATACTGTATTGTTGCTTCAACTTACAGTTAACGATTTGTTCAGCTATATTGCGCTATTTTCTGTTAAATGTTTGTGGTCGTGAAAATGCAAAATATTATTGTTTAATAAAGATATACAGCTCTAATAAGACAATTACTTTTCAAACATGAAATAATTCCTTTTTAGAACAGTGTTTATTTCCAAGCATCTCCATTGCAGTTAAGTTTAGATCTAAGTGGCCATGTTAATTCATCTCTAAAAGTGATTCAACATATAGTTGAAGGATTTTTACAGTTAATGTATATAGTTATATAGCATTCGATATTTTGAATTTTTGGACTATCCAGTGTTATTATGATCTTTTTGAATGTAACGACTCTTGTCTCATTAAACCTTTTTGCGAAGATATTTGCAGATAATATTCATATGCACGCAAATCAAATCTAACCACGTCAATCAACACCACCACCATCACTGACGCGTAGTTCACAAACGAAAGAACATTGGTGCATAACTATTTAAAAAAATCCTAAGTGCAAACAGGACTTAGAAAAAGAAACTCAAATTTTGAGTTATTACTATGAAAATTTGAAAATTTTAGGATTGCATTCTTAAAGTTATTTTAATTAAATAATTAATAATAATATATTCTTCAAAATGTTTCAAGAAAATACATTTTTAAATTTGAAATACAATTGTTTTTTAAATTTAAAAATATTCCATGCTTTAGAAAAATATGCAAGTTTGTTTTTTAGCAGTTTTTTTATTGTATACACTTAGACAAATTAACAATTATAAAATCTTGAATAAATAATTTTAAAAAAAGAAACAAGATTAAAAAGTTCTAATCATACACAAAATCAGAATTTTGAGTTGTATTTGCCTGTTATCTAGGGATTGATGACGAACTCAAAAATGTAAAACTTACGTAAAGCATAATAACACCTTATTATTATAAAATAAATCAAGTAATTGCTCAAAATTACCTCACAACGTAATTTTTTGGTTAAGGTTTCAACGATTTCCCGAAAGAATTTGAATTATCTGTTACAAAAATATTGCAAAACAATCGAAACATTAGACAAAACGAAAAGAAAGCACTTATGTAACTTGCATTCAAATCTTTCCTCATAAAACGCATAAAATTTATAATAGGCTTCTACGTTCTGTCTGTACTATACTTTATTGCTGCTTCCACTTCCACACTGAAACAGATGACGATTTATTTAACTATATTCTGCTAGTATCTGTTTATTGTCGAAAATAGGAAAATATTATTGTTTACCAAAGTTATAGTTGTAAGTATAGGGTAAACTAACCAGTGAAGGAACACTTAAGCTTCGCTTGCCTTTTAAAAAATCATATTAATTTCAAAATTCGTAATTTTAGTTAAATGACAGTGTCAACATATTTGTTACGAATTGCAAATTATGTAAAAAAGTTGTAGAGAACTTACATAATATTGTTTTAAAGTTTTGGAGGTTCAAATAACAAGTAGTAAGAAGACCAAGTGAAGGAACAGCTCTTACCAGTAAATGAACACCCTGTAAGGGAACACTTAATTTTGCTTATTTTTTAATACTCTTTATAAATTTATATGCCATACAAATATTTAAAAACAAGCCTATTCATGAAATTATAATATATAAATACTTGGAAAATGTTAACTTTTTTTTGTAATCATGAATTGAAAATTAAAGTGTCAACATATTAACACATACTGTTCATTCACTGAGAAATCTATGCCCAGTAAAGGAACATGTCTGTTCCCTCACTGGTTAGAAGTTGTTTTTCGTATTTTTAACATACTTTTGGTGCAGAACATCACTAAAGGTACAAGAAAATTAAAATTTATCTTTTATTTTCATTAACTCAGAAAAAAAAACAGTAAAGGAACACTGGAACCTTCACTGGTTTTTCATCGTTTGGTGATCCAGTGAATAAACACCCCCTTATCTCAGTACTTGATTATGCTATGGTGCTTTAAGAGAAATAAAACGTAACTTCAATAACTTTATTTTGAATTCTCTTTTACACAGTGAGAAAAATAAAACTATTACATGCAATTAATTCCACTTCAAACATATAAATCCAAACACTCACCTTATAAAATTTTTTCAACGAAACAAGGTGTTACAGAGATAATAACAAATTCAAAAATTTTTCCAGAGAAGTCTATTTGGCCAGGTAATCCAAAACATTGCTAGATGATTTCCTATTGTTTGGCAGTAAGCTATTGTTACCAATCAATCTAAAGAAAAACTTTCAAATTCTTATTTTTAATCAATATATATGAAATGTTCCTTCACTGGGTAGTGTTCCTTCACTGGTTGGCTTACCCTATAAATATGGTTGTAGAAACATTGAATCACTCATTTTTATCTCTTCAATAAATGTTTTTCAAATTATGTCCTTCTAATCAAGTAAAACTAATTACATTGTTATTTGTAATTATTTATACAGAGTGTTTTAACAAGTGAGGAATTCTTAATAAAACATAATGTTTCTTTCATTTAATACTGAAATTTTCATTGTTACCAACAGAAAAAAAGGGGCGACCTAAATTAAATAAGCAACTGGTCACTTTTTAGCCATCGTCCTTTTTTTAAAAAAGAAAAAAAATTATTGTTCAATGTTAATATCGTATCAATGCAGAAAGGCAGAATTTTTATAAAAATGTCCAATTATGTCTACAAACAAAATGTCGATCCTTCAGAATCCATCTATTTGTGGTGGAACAATTTATGTGGAAGGAGAGTTCTTTAAAAATACAAATCTTTCAAAGTTGTAATGCATGCATTTCTCTGTTCCTTGGACTAGAAGGCAATTAAGATCAAGTCTAATCAGTCGAAAAACCAAAATTAAAATTTATGAGACTGTTATTCTACCTGTATTGCTTTATGCAAGTGAAACATGGACACTAAACGCAGACACTCAGCGTACTCTTGGTGTTTTTGAAAGGAAAATCCTAAGAAATATTTTTGGCCCAGTACAGGAAAGAGGCTGTTGTCGAATCAGATACAACTTTGAATTATATAGACTCTATGGACAGCCACAGATAGTGCAGGTCATCCGAAGCAACAGATTGAGATGGCTTGGCCATATCTGGAGAGGTCCAGAAAACAATGCAGTACGAATCGCCACCTTTAAAAATCCTTCTGGATCTCGGGCCAGAGGAAGACCTCCAACTAGATGGCTGGATGACACTACTAAAGATCTCAAAGTAATAAAGATTAACAACTGGAAAAAAGTCGCCATGGATAGGAGGCGTTGGAGGCTACGCGTGGTTGAGGCAGCCAAGGCCTGTAAGGGGCTGTCGTACTGATGAAGAAGAAGAGGAATGCATACATTAAATGCATTACACCCCCCCCCTCAAATATTTTGAAATAAAGCTCTCTCAGTGTGTTTAACTAAATTTTGTCCCATATTTATATTATTTTTACTGTTGACTTAAACTTTTATAGGCGTAGATTGTTTTTAATATGATTTTTTTAAATGTGATTTAATACAAGTGAAAAAAAGTTTTCAGAAAGTGGCTATGGAATAAAAAGGACCTATCGATATCGGTTACCGACTCATTAGGTTTGAGTGGCTACTAATTTATTCGAGTATACTAACCACATATTTATATTATTATTATAATTCGCACTTTTACATTATTGCAGCTGAATCTTAAAGGCTGAATTTCAATTTAAGACTTTTTATGTTTCTTATCATAAATTTTTAGCTTCAATAAACTAAAAAAGTAAAAACAAATTATGTATGCAGATAATTGTTGTTCTTCAAACAGCAAATAACTCGACGAGGCCATTAAAGAAATGGATTTTGTGAGCTCAAAATTCATACCTAATAAAGACACATCTACCACATGTATTCTTTTATACAAAATTTTAACAAGTAAATAAGGGTTGCCCAAACGAAAAGTGGACGCGCGTGATATTTTCATAAATACAATATGCGATAGCATCGCCATCATTCAAAATTAGGAACTAACCCATTAATGCCATGTCAGGAAAAATAATTTATAAATGATAAAATTGGTTACATAAATTTCTTTTCCCAATTACCATGTAGGCATCTCTTTCTAGTACCTACAAATCTTGTTTGTAAAAAAGTATTGAGCTCTGGTTCAGAGTTCTTTCTAGGAATAAAAAAGGGCAGGGTGCTTAATCATTGAAAAGGGCTATCTCGTAACACCGCTAAAATTTATCAAATGTGTACTATTGTGTAATAATTGAATTTGATCCTCAACAATTTTTTTTCTCTTATATTACTTTATGCGTGTATTTCAAAAAAGTAATACTCACTCCTTATCAAAATAAAATAAATTTTTTTAGTTAAGAAAAAATAATTAAAGTTATTCTATAAGACAATTGGGTACAAATTTAAAAAAAAAAATAATAAACTAAAAAAATGGTTAAATTATCTACAACTTGAAAATTTTGTTTCTATAATTTAAACTAATTATGAAACATACCTCTGATCTGAAAATTTCAAGGAAATTCACGCTTAAATCATTGCACAAATAAATGCAGAAAGATTAAAAATAATACGTTTGAAATCTTCCTTTAATTCTTACATTGTTTCTTTCGACTTAATAATAGATGAAATAATGATTTTGCAAAGAAACTCTCATTTCTGACCTAACAGCCATTGTATGCTTTCTACTTTTTCCTTAAAAATTCAGTAACGGTATGTGTAAGAAAGGCAAATGATAAAAATATGAAAGATAATAATTTAAATAAAATTGTCATAGAATGTACAGATTTTAACCTATTTATTGAGAGAATAATTTTGTTTACTGATTTAGAGATTACTGATGCTTGTAACCATTAAGTTATTTAAATGGAAATTAATGATGCTTGTAATCATTAAGTTATTTAAATGGAAATTAATGATACTTGTAACCATTAAATTATTTAAATGGAAATTAATGATGCTTGTAACCATTAAATTATTTAAATGGAAATTAATGATGCTTGTAACCATTAAGTTATTTAAATGGAAGTTAATGATGCTTGTAACCATTAAGTTATTTAAATGGAAGTTAATGATGCTTGTAACCATTAAGTTATTTAATGAGAGAGTACTTATGCTTCTAACCTTTAAGTTATTTAATCGGAAATTACTGGTGCTTTTTACCATTAAGTTATTCAAGCGGAGATTATTGGTGCTTGTAACAATTAAATTATTCAATCGGAAATTACTGGTGCTTCTAACCATTAAGTTATTTAATCGGAGATTACTGGATCTTTTAACCATTAAGTTATTTAATTGGAAACTACTGATGCTTGTAACCATTAAATTATTTAATCATAGTCTACTGGTGCTTTTAACCATTAAGTTATTCAATCAGAGATTACTGGTGATTTTATAAGCATTAAATAATTCAATTGGAGATTACTGGAGCTTGTAATTATTATTACAAAGAATCATGGTTATTTGAAATCGTAAATAATGATTACTAAATGGCTACTTTCGCGTGAAAACTGGTTGTTTATCCTACTGATTGAATGACTACACTGCAAAAAAATGCCGCTTCAAATTAGGGTACGAAGCTCCGGCACTGTGGGTGCATCATCCGTAAATCCATTTTTACCGTAAGACATTATACCGTAATTTTTACAGTACCGTTTATTTAATTAGAGTGATATCGTGGTTTTACGGTAATGGCGGTCTTACTGCAAAAAATATGGCTTACAGGATTTTTTGATCCATAACATGGATAAATGGATTTTAGTGTAAAAAGTATCGGCACCACAAGTGTTGGCACTTTTTAACGCCATTTGATCCAGAATTTTTTATAGAAATGAATTTTTTATTTTATATGAAAAATTGAAATTTGTAAGCAACATAATAAGTTTTTTTTAAGATGATAATAATTTGATTTTAAGAAAAAAGGATTTTTTTTTCATTGTCCCAATGTAATTACAGTTTTTTTTTTCCCCGTTTCTTCACCCAAACTGCAGTGCTATTCTAAAAAAGAGATATCTAATGTTATCTTGGGAGTTGCATGTGATCAGAATAAACGAACCTTGAACTACAATGCCTTCTTTATAGTACTCATTTCTGCAGATAAAAATTACCCTGGGAGCTAAAATCAATGGACTACTGATTGACAACGATAAAACGTTCTTTACCCATACAATATAGTTTACACAACCGTTTCTAAGCAACTGCATAGAATAATATTTAGTTTGTGACGTACCCTACGAGATTTGTTTACTCATTATTTACAAATAGGCTGTATTATAAAATGTACTTTGAAATATATTTAAGCTGTATTGTTTTGGATAGGAAATAAAAGTACAATGTTGTGGCGAAATTCATATTATTATCTAAATATTTAAAACAGTTAGGAATATGTTTGTTGCATATAATAGAATATGAAATAATACATAAACTGATATAATAGTTGAAAGCTTTAGTCTCTGTGCATAGAAAATAAAAGAATTGCAGGACAAAATCTCGATACTTTCCTACTCATAATAATCACAAATTCATACGAAATTTAATTTTCTAATTTTAGAACAATATTTGGTTATCTCCAGTTCAATATTTCTTCAATAATGATTCTAATCAATAATCAATTAATATTTTGAATGTTGGAATAATTATTGAAGAACTACAAACATTTAAAAATGATAAAATAGTCCAGTTCTTTGAAAAAATTTATGCCCAAGGATTGCTTTAAACATAAAGTTTTGCCATGTCATAATATATTTATTATTTATTAAACGACAAACAATAAAATGGGCAGGTCACGTTATCACAATGGACGAAGACCGTACCATAAAAAGAGTTTTTAATGCCAGGCCAGTTGGCACACGAAAAAGAGGCAGGCCGACTAAAATTTTACTTGCTGTACATCTCAATCTATTCAACAGGAAAAATTACATAGAAAACATGCCTTGTTATTATTGTGCAAGGTTAGATGTTTTAGTAAGTACAAGATAAGAATAGCAATTTTTATACATAAAAACCCTTGAACCAATCACAGGAAAAACCTTCGACTTTGAATTATTGAACGATTAACTAACTATTGTTACGCTTGATAATAAGACTGCTGTATCATTTGGCATTTTTTAAAAATTTATGTTCACTTTTATTGAAAATAAACGAAAATTTAAAGAGAAAATAATTAGTAATTATATAAATGCGTTGTTTAGTTAATTAGTATAAAAAGGAAATAAATCCCATCCGCTATGTCATCAAGTAAACTTATAAAAAGATACATTTTGTGTAACATCTTATTAATTCTGTTTGCAACTTTACAAGTAAAATTTTATGTGGTAGGTCAAGTCTAAGCGTGTTATTATTGGAATTTTACTTCTGGTCGTTGTATTTGTTCAAACGAGTTATTACCCAAAATGTTACTTTTATAAGCTTATGCTTGTTGATAATGAATTGTTTCGGTTCTTTAGTGTGATAAAATAGAAGAGTGACAAGAATAACTTTTATTGGTATTTAATGGTGTTTTGTGTTTAAAAATATATTTTAATAGTTAAGAATTTTTTAGTTGTGACCAAATGTTTAATTTATTAGCATAAAATATTGTTTGCGTTTTATGAATAGAAATTTAATGCGATATTTTAATAGTTTTCTTTCATCTACTTCATTCTGTAGAGCTCATAACTGCAGTGAGAAGGAGCTAAAGAAATTTAAAATTGTTTTTTTTCTTCTTTTTTTTAAAAAATTAATCGTTTTCCTACACATAATTTAGAATATTAAAGTTCAGTATTCAGTGGTTTATTTTTCCCATATCACAAATATACAGCTTAACTCTTAGTTGAAATATTTAAATTTCAAATATGCAGCTAACTTTATTTGAAATTTAAATATTTATTGATTTTTCTCATAACTGAGAAAAAAAGAATGGTAAAACCTGCAAGAATATGATAAAATTGACTGTGTTTCTGTCTCAATAGGAACACCAAAAAATCGTACAGTTATTTTTACAGAAGAGCTCTTTGGTACGCTATGTTTTGGTTTTATTAACCAAAATTATGATTTTTTGTTTGTTTGGCTTTTTTAACAGGAATGTTATTATAATAAAAGTATAGTAATTTTACCAGAATTTTTTTCCTCGTGTGTAGTTTTTATGCTTGTATCCAAAGTGTAACAAAAATTATATTGAATGAAATAAAATATATTTTTCACCCACAAATTTTGTTTAAAACTCTTTAATTAGAAACAAGAACTTTTTAGTTTGAACCGAATATTTTTATTTTAAATTGATTTCAAATGTTTATTTTTAGTAAGAAATTTGTATTTTTTTTTAAAAAATTACTATTTCTTTTTAAATAACAAATGTCATAAATGTAACTTAGTGAAAAAAGTGAATGAAATGAAAAAATATATAAAAAGCAACGATGTTTAGCGGTTTAGAATAAAGTTCAGGTACTTCTTAACATTACTTATTATGTTCATAATTTTTGATTCATCATGTCTCACAAAAGTCCTTCCATAAATTTCGAAGAAATATAAATTTTAAATTAAATTTACTAGAAAAACTAATGACATATTGAAAAAAACTTCATTAATAACTTCAAGTTATGCCTATTTAATGTATAAAGAATTAAATGAGTTGAATTATGTTTTATACTCTAAATTTTGTTCCAAAAATATTTTACTCAAATGATACAAAACATAGGTATTTGAATTATTGATAAAACGCACTACAGTATTATTTTTAAATTTGTAAACAAAAATATTTGCTGTGATATCGTTGTGAGAAAAAAAGAAGAAATATTAAATCTGAAAATAGTCTGGATGACATATAAACAAACTTTTATTTTTATGAACAATACTTGTAAAAAAGAATTTTTCATTGGATTGAGATTCGTTTTACCAAAAGTAAAGTATTTCTTACATGGAATATTACTGGTGGATATCTTTGATATTTCACAATGTTTTCGAAAATCAACTGTAAATGGCTATAACCTTTACAAATCGTTATATTGCTACTTTTCAGAAGTGTTTTTTTTTTTTCAGATCACTTATTTATTTAAATGTTCTTCTTACAAATAATGGTGAAATACATTTATATTTTTTGAAAATAAACACATAATTTTTTTCTCCCAAGAAAGAATAGATTTAAACTCTATTTTTAGCTTTTAACCATAATTTCCCAATCGATGAAGAAATCTGACGAGTCATTTCATTCAAAAGCTAACGTCAGAGAAAAGCTTTAAATGATAAATCTTATCTCTAGCTGTAAATGAGAAACGGAAGTGGGAACAAAGTTTTCTACTTAAAGTTTCACTTGGATTTGAAATGGAAACAAAATGAAATCGTTACATAAGCAAAACAATTTATTTGCTCAACTAAACAAAGCTGCAAAAGTATAAGTGAAAGGAAAACGCATATTGAACTTGCTTGTAACTTATAGCTCGTATGTTTTTAGTTCATATTTCTGATAGTAAAGATAAAAAGAAATATATTTTGAATTGTTTATAAATTTTCATATATAGAATTGCAATTTTCACAGCTTAATAGGGATCCATTTAAGATGCGTGAATTAATCAATGCTTACTAATAATTAGAATGCATCGTTACACAAAAAATTATCTTTACAAAATAAATTTATCCGATTTTTGATAGATTTAGAATAACTTAAATGATAAATATATAATAGCACATTGAGAAAAAATTTCTGATTCTGAAATTGAAAAATTATTATCGAATCGAAAATTTAATAAAAACATATTATTTTTTAATAATACGAAACTTATATTTTTCGAAGTTTAACTTTCAAGAGAGAAAAAAATCTTGAATGAACTTATGATGTCTATCGTCATGCATTCTGAATTATGAACAAAAAGAAATCAATGTTGAACCATAATATCAATTACGTAAACCATACTTAGACGCAGATTAGCAAGAACCATAATAAAATCTTAAAGCGAACTAGATTACCGTTCAAGATCAATCATCGTATCTTGTAAAAAAAGTTCGGAGTTATTATTAAAATAATTGAAGGAATTTAAAAAAAAAAAGTCATATATTTAAAATTTGATTTCTCAAGAACTATTAGACTGATTTTACTCAAATTTTGTATTTAGCCGCAAAATTACATTCTTTTGAATGATGTAAAAATTATATTGTTCAATATGTTTTTTGACTATTAATAAATAAAATAATAAAAATTTACGAAAAATATTTTTTTTATGAAATTATCTTTGTCTAAACGAAATTTATTAATGTGTGCAGAAATTTTTTAATTCATTTAAAGATTTCTCGAGATATAGTAAAATACTAAAAAAGTAAACTTAACATTAAGGGGTAAACTTTGGGCGGCCATCCTAAAAAAACTATTGAGACCATATTTCCCAGACCGCGGCTACTCCCTATGTTTTAGGGGTTAGAAATCCAAATACAGCGGAAAATTTTTTTTATTCAGGGAACGCTTTTGTGTCTGATTTTGTAGCTTAAAATATCTTCTGCGCTATCTGATAAGCATATTTGAAGTCACCCCCTCGAACAACTAAAAGTGAGTCTTAGAATGTGAGGATCCAATCATTAGATCCAATCATTAGATAGTCTGTTTTTCCCCGCATTGTACACATTAGAGGAAACTTTATATAGTGGCCGCTGCAATGACACAACATGAAAGACATTCCATTCGCTAAAAAGTTTTTAAGATACAGAGAAGTAAGCAAATAGTGAAATTAAAATTTCCGATCTCCCGACTAAGCAATTGGGAGCATATTTTCCAAATTGCAATCCTTTGTGCAATTAAAATTGGAAATCAGTAATTGCGGCAACGCGAAATAAAGTTTCCTAACTCACCACCTACTTCGTACAGATATGGTGATTAGAGCAATCTATTACGATCCTGGAAGTCCTTGATTCGAATCCTGCTAGCAAAAATCTTTCTTATCCAGATTTTGTCTTCAGCATACTATTGAGACTATGCATTTTGCTCAAAAATCAGTTAGTTAACTGTTATTTGTTTCGGAGCTATTTTGGCACATTTTTCTCAATTTTGAGAAAACCTTCTTTACAATGTTACAGTGCTTTTTCGCACATTATCATCTACAGACTATCACTTCATTGATCATTCGATATTTTTTCATAAAAGATACGTGATGTTGGCCTTAATGAAAGGAAATATATAATTTTGGAGTCTTAGGATATTGATTAATTAAAAAATGAATTGGAGTGGAAAATTACTATCTAAATCAGGAAGAAAAAAAGCTATCAAAATATAGTAAAAAATTATCAAGTCTATTAAAGCAAAAGAGGAATTTTAAAGAAATAAAAAGATAAATTTATTTTGAGGTTAAAGTGAAAACATTAAGTTGTATTTATTCCCTCCATTCTTTTACGAACGACCTTGTTAAAATTCTTCAGACGTTGAAAGTAATTTGGTTAAATTTTTCCATGCTTTAAATTAATTTGCTATACATGTAGATTTTATGACTGTACTTTATACAAGGATTTAGAAACTATACACATAGAATACATTGCCTATTTTTAAAAATAATATTTTAAGACTTAATTTTAAATGCTAAAATTTTATCAAAGAAAAGTAAATTACTAGTCTCGAAATCAAGCGTTAGAATTAACAAGTTAAAATTGAGTCATTTTTTTAAAATTATTACAAATATTTCTGAAAGAATATTCTTTGTACAATTGCTTTAACAGTTTTCTGTTTCTTTTCTAAAGGTATTAAACAAATATCTTTCATAAGCCAATCTATACTTTTAAAAACTATCTTAATGAAGTCATTTCAAATTTCCGTATGAGGGTTTGTAAATTAATATATAAGTGAGCAAAACATAAAAATGTTATAAAAAATTTGCGAATCATGATCGAGGTCAATCCGAAATTTAGTAACTGAAGACAGCTAAAACTAATTAATTTAACAGATGAAACTAAGCGTGTCGTGTAATTATTGCAATCCAAGAACTTTTATAATTTCATTCGAAATACAGTAATACCTCTATTTAACGAAGTCGCTAAATCCAAATAATAAGTTCGTTATATGGAAAATTCGTTAAATAGAAAATCACCTTTTGAAATACTTAAACAACACAAAACAGGTTTTAAATTCATAAATCCTAGACACAATTAAAATAGCAATTGATACACCTTTATCTTGTAAACTTGTATCTACTATTTATTTTAGAAATCTTAAGCATAAAAGAAATCTGTATGGAAAACAAGAAAAGAGCAAAACATTATCCTGTGTTACACTATCATACTACTTACATTTCCAACTAAAACAAAAGCTAAATTTATGCATAAAACTATAGCTACATTTATTATAAAAGTAATTTTCAACATACATTACCACATGCGTTCTTAAGTTTAATTACTACAGATAAAATTCGTTAAATTTGTCTGAGTTTTTCGTTTGAAATGCAAACAAAAAGGGAAAGGGATTTTACTGCTTTCTCTAAAAGTTAAGTGGCTTCGAAAATCAATCTCCTCCATAAAATGCATTGACAAGTTTCAAATGTTCTAAAATATTTGGGAAATAGGGAAGTGGAGTTTGGCAAATAGAAAATTCTTTTCGCTATTTAGAAATTATTTTACGAAGAAATTTCCAAAATGTTCTTGGTTCCTCAAAACAAATCGCAAAGTGGAGAAATTCTTAAAATGGAAGTTCGTTAAATAGAAGTCCGACTGTATTAATTAATTTTTGCTGTTTTTTTAATGGCACATTTCACATGATTCAAATTTAATCCATCGGATTTTGAAAAAGAATTGTGGGAAAAAGCAAATTTATTAATTTCGATATTTTAAAAAGCTATTAACTCTTAAGAAAATGTATTTATTGTTATACAATTATTAAAATCGAGCAGCTGATTTTTGAAACAAATTTAACTGGCATGCAGCAATTTTAAAACAGTTGGCACATTGAAACAAATTTACGAAAAATAGGTGTTTTAATATGTACTGAAAATTAAAAGTGATTTCTAGGGAAAATATTATTTACCCAGATTAAATAATACAATTGCTTATTTACTATAGCTAGACATTTTATTACCTCATAACAGTACATTTGTTGCTAGGAAACAATTTTCAAAAATAATCTCATATCTTTGACAAAATTGATTTTGAAAGTCACCTGGATTACTTTTCTAATGTCAAGCACGAAGACTGAGGAAAAATAATAATATTTGATAAGACAAGGTATGTATTCAGGTTAGATTATAAATGGCAAAAAAGAAACGGATTTGATGAATGACTGTAAACAAATAAACATTCTCACGTTTTGTCAATGTTGCTATTGTATTATTATGATATACAATACATCATCTAACTGAAATAACCGATAATAATAAAGTAAAAATAAGACTTGGTGAATTACTAATCAAAATCAATTTAGTAAAGAAAAAATGCATTAGAGTCATTTGAAAAAGTAATTTCACTTTTTTTGGAATGAACCCATAGTTGCATTGGAATTTAAATGTATACTTGTAAATTTGAGTGAATTTAAAGCATACTTAATTGTAAAAGAAATTTTACAAATCATATGGAAACTACATACTAATAAAGTCATAGAAATATGAATAAAGTTGGAGAAATATAAGTTAAGTTAAAGAAATATGAATAAAATAATTTTTTTATCCTTTCCAACAAAAGTTTAAAAAGTATTTACTTGAATTAATTTTAAATATTAATATTTTAATTTGCTCTATAGCACAGATCACATATGTTGGAAACAAGATAAAATAATTACTTATGTATGTTATTTTTCCGGATCAATATTTAGCTATTTTTCTCTCCTTTTTTTACTGATACTTTGTTACCACCAGATCCAAGCAATTGTAGTTCATAATTATTTATTTCATGCCCGTTATTAGGTATAAGGTAAGAGTACTAAAAAATAATAGTTTTTTTTTTATTTAAATTTATTTAATGAGTCTGTTGTAAAAATTTAGACTACTTAATATATTCTAAAATTCATATTTTTTATTGATTTTTTTAAATTCATACTCATTGAAAAGAACTTGAGAAAAAGTTATTGTAACTTAATATTTCTAAAACTGAATTACAACTCCTTAATACCACTGGGGACAAATGTTTTTGTTGTATTTATGCAAATACCTGATTCGGGTGTGAGGATCGGATTTCAAATCTCATATTATATTTGCTCCTGAAGTTATAGATTTTTTCAATGACAATTTTAGTCTATTTTTGGTCGTAATGTTCAAAATTAAAAACGTTATAGATAAAAGGGAGTCGCGTAAATGATGAGAGACGCTTCTAGGGGAGTTGGGGCACAACATCAGAATAAAAATTGCCTTTGCGGATAGGATCGCTCCCTTATTGTGAATTGTTTCTTCGTGTGCTTCTAAACTGGTCATAATAAGAAAGTGCCCCTAGCGGTGAATGAAGACATTTTCGGGCATGAGCTCTTATGCAGTTTTATTCCTGATGATATGCTTTAACTCTCCCTGAAGTTTCTCGCAACATTTAAGCTAACTTTGTTACATGTAACGTTTTTAAACTTGTACATTTCAATAAAATATAGACTAAGAAAATTTTGTCAAATATCTGTAGCTTGGAATGAGAAACTGATTGCAGATTTGAAATCAGCTATGAGAAAGTCTCTAACATCTATTAAAAAAATCCCATGCAGCAGTAGAGAAAAGATATTGTTCTTTGTAACTGTCCATATTTTTTGGATATACCAGTTCCCATTCTTTGAACAAAAAAATTACCAAAAAATGGTTGATTTTATTTTTACCTTCTATGCTGATTTCCAGAAAAATTATGTATGAGAACAGAAAAAAAAATTATTTATCTTTTATCTGCTATATACTAATCATATAATTTTATTTAACTTATCTGAGATGTATATTCCTTATTCATGGAAACTGCAACTCTGCTTATGAAGCTACAATTATTTGATCAAAGGTTATTCGGATTTGTTCTTTAAATTCACTTGTCCCGAGTGTATTATTTACAGCTGAAACTAAATTCCTTAACTTCTACAAAGACGATAATGAATTTAGCATTTAGTTTTCTGTTTTTATGGTCGGATATACTTTTTTAATGATTTTTAATTTCATTATTTCTTCAAAACTAACTGTAACTTTGAGTTTAATCAATTTCTAGCAAAAGTTCTAAGTTTGAATTTATTAAAAAACATTTCAGCAGTTAAGAAACCGTTTTTTTAATAGCCCAAGCTTGCTTGAATTAAGTAAGAAGCCATAAAAGTTACTGATATTTTAGAAAATCAAGTTACACTGCAAAAAATTCTGGATAAAATTGCAGTATTAAATACCGGCAATTAGGGAGCATCATCAGCAAAATCCATTTACTGTAAAATACCGTAACCGTAATTAAACCGTAACGGTAAATAAAATTAAACCGTAATTTTTTAGTAATATTAATTTACCAAGAGTGATTCAGTTACATAGCAAAAAATTACGGTATATCTGATTTTACTTTCTGTAAAATGTTCCATTAAAAATGCCAGTGCTTTTTAATGTAATTTTTACATTTTAATGTAATTTTTTGTCAATATACGTCTTTGCGAAATTATTTCAATATATTGTACTTTTTTCATTATTTTTAATAACTCGTCTGAAAATTAAAAATATTATACATACCGTTATGCTTTTTAAATAATATCAAATTTTAAATCTGAGTTATTTAGATCAAACTATGCTATTAATTAGTTTTAAATTCCCCACAAAGTCTTTATTTTTGAAGCGAAAATTTTTTTTTTCATTCATACATTTTGTAGAGAAATCTTAAAATCCGTAAAAATGGATTTAACAGTAAAAACTCCCGACATCCTTAATGCCAGTACTTTTCATCGTAATTTGATCGGAAATTTTTTACAGTGTATGGGTTATAAAATTTATTTTCATCACAAACTAAATTATTATTTTTGATTACAAATTATAATTAACTATTAGTCAAGGAGCTATTTTATTGTTTAGATGAATTTTTGTTTAAATGTTCTTCAATTTCAACTAAATTCAATCAATGGGAAATAAAATAAGTAGAGGTTTATAAGTATTTTCAATTATAATGTAGTACTATAAGTTTAAAAACATTCATTTCAAAATAGTTTCATATGTAGTGACTACGAATTTTACAAAACTTTCGAACTAAGTAGTATTAGTTATTATTTCTTGAAAATAAAAATTGAAATTTAAGAAATATGGTAGATGGAAATTTTTTTAAGACTATAAGAAAGCTGCATTTATTGAGCCTAACGTATTGTTGCTCAGAAAAGTAAATCCTTTTATCAAACTTAATCATGCAGAAAAAGAAGAGGAAAAAATCATAAGTATTAATAACAATCAGAAGATCCAATCATGCATTGATAAATTTAAAATTAATTACAAAATATTTGCTTGAAAATTTAAAAAAAAAATTCGTTGAAAACTGTGCAATGTATTAGAAATTAAAATAGTTTTTTTTATGCTACGCATGCGCTTTTTTTTACACATAATTTTGTAGTAAATCGTATTTGGCAGCTAATTCAATAAGTCCGATTTGAATATCTTAAAAATTTAATAACTTTCAAGCAATTTTCTAAGTATTTTTTGCACGTTTTAAAAGAAACTCAATATGATAATTATTTTAAACAAGATTTATTAAAAATGACACTGGCACTGTTAGGGATCATCTCCGATAAAAGCATCTTTTCTTTCCCCTGTTGTAAGTATGAACGTTTATTGTAAGGTATTATCTTTTGTTATTTAATTTTGTCTTATAATACAAAATACTATTTGTAAAAAAAATAAACCTTATTATTTTGAGTTTCCTTTAAAAAGTACAAAAGCAACTACGAAAATAGTTTGAAACTTTTTAAATTTTTTAGATATTCAAATCGGACTTTTTTCATTAATTGCCAAATGCGATTTACTACAAAATTATGTGAAAATAATAAGGAAGATATAGCAAAAAAAAGCTTATTAAAACAAAAAAAATATTACTTTTTAATAAAAATGTTCATATCTCCCTAAATATTTAAGCTGGACTTATGGAATTCTGTTCAATTATTGCATATAATAACTAAAATAATTGTTACAAGGTATACAAATTTACAAATTTATTGCTGCATTTTTTGGCATAGGGTGTTAAAAACATTATTTTCCGTTTGTAATTTATTGTCGGTCCCTCAAACCTTTAAAAGTTTTAAATTTCATTGAGAAGAATGAGAAATTTCATGATCTAAACATTTCTGAAGTTATGAAAAGATTCTTTAATTATTTCTAGAGAAATATGAAAAATGAATTCGTAAAGAAGTGTTTTTATTATTTTGCTCAACCCCAGTATGTTTTCCTCAAAAATTAAGAGTTTCTCAGTATAATTAGTCATTGATTCATAATTTTAAGTTAATTAATTATTAATGAATTTATTCATGATAATTATTATTAGTAGAAGTAGTAGGCTAATTAGTAGAAGTATAAGCAAAACATTTATCTTTTATTTTGGAAACTAATGCGTGTACTTAACAAAGTTTTCATAAAGAAACTTTAAATAGTTAGATTTTTATGAAACCTAAATGAAACTTTATTGAAAGTAGAACGTGTACCTTATAAGCCTTTTAGCTAGATTTATACTTATGAATGAGGGCTATTAAGTTGTCATTCTCCTGACTGAAAGGTGCAAGGTACGACACGGGCACCAATACATGTTAAGTTTCCCCTTCATGCTTTCCTGAAACATACACTGAAAAAAAAAGTACAGTCAAAACTATCAGAATATTGTAAAATTTACTATGTTTATGGATCTATAGGCACACTAAAAAGCTCGGTAACTTTCATTGAAGCGCTTTGGTAATGATTTTTGTTAAATTAACAATAAATAATATATTGTTTAACAATATGTGATTGAAATTTCGTAAATGTAATGAAATTTGGTAATTTTAAAATGATGGCATAAAAACCATTTACTCGGTTAAATTTTCTTTTTAGTTCCGCATTTTTTGCGAAATGTATGGTAAACTTTAATTTAATTTTGAAAAGAAGAATTATAAAAAGGAACTATAATTTCAAAAATTATGAAATGAACAAGAAAAATTACCATATTAACGGTTTAAATACCGTATATTTTAGTTCTGTTAACCAGAATTATGCTTTTACTATTATTATTATTATTATTAGAAATGTCTGTATATATATAACAAATTTTTTTATATGGCTTTATAATATGTGATAAAAATTTGGTTAAATTTGGTAATTTTACCATGATTCCTTTGAGCATGGCATGAAAACCATTTCGTTGGTTAAATTTACTCTTCTGATTTGTATTTTTTACTAAATATGTTGTAATAAGAGCTAGAATTTTGAAAAGCAAACGTTCCGCTATACCATTGCTATATGAACGGAAAAATTACGATATGAATAGTTTAACTACCGTATATTTTGGTTTTGTTAATCAGAATCAAGTTCTTTTTCCTGGAAATGTGTTTACCAAACAGTATGTTCATTTTACCAGAATTTTTTCATCGTTTATATTTATACATTTCCATCTGTTGTAGTTCTACTTCGTATATCAAAGCATTTAGCATGAAACTTCGGATATCTATGCATTTAGCATATCTATATATTTATCATGAAGCAAAAATAATTAGACAAAAATATTTTTTTGCGATATAAATTTTTACCAAATTTAATTTGTGAAAATTTCATATATTTTTCTTCTCTCCAAATTCCGTAATCAATTGTAAATCTCACCATTATCTCTATAGTGCCTAACGTACATAAAAAAGCATCTATTTATGATTATAATTCGACAACAATCTCTGGATTTAATAAAATGAAAACACTTTGATGTGGATACCACAGTTAAAGTTCAGTCCATTTTATTTTATTAGAATAATAAATGATTAAAAGATTTATAAAACTTTTGCTATTAAAAAATATAATAAAAGCAATTTATCTTCATAAGATTAGAAAATTTATCTTCTTGTTTTTCATGCTTTTATGATGCATGGGACTCTTTGAGAAAACAAATATAATGAAACTCATTTATTTTGTACGGGTAATATTCAAATAAATAAAGTTCTAAATTATTATTAATCGCTCCTTAAATAATAATAGCATTGTTATTTCGATTGTAAAAATAAAGATAAGAAAAACAATCATGAGTATTTTTTTGTTACTAAACATGTTACTATAGCTCAAAAAAATAACGATTTAATAGAACATTTAATAAGAAAGATAAAAAAAAAAGACTTATCAGATATGAACCTTTCCAATAAATCTAAATGCTATAACTGTTTTAAAAAACTAATACTTTAATAATGTAAGATTTACTTTACAGGCTTGCTTTACATAATAATGCTTAAACCATTACTGTTAATGTCCTTTTAAAGGAACACTTCCTTTTTTGAAAAAATAAAAAATGCAAGTTATAATACAAGTAATTTACTATTACGATTCATTTTGACGAATCAAGATTGTTTCGTCTACTATAATTTATTACTGATATCAATATTAATATTTGATCGGAAGATGATCACTTTAGCTTTTTAAAGCTAAAGTGGTAGAAATCTGCTGAATAATTTGCGAAGTCTGGAAACATCCCTGAGGATGATCCAAAGGCATGCCATCATAATTCTGATCCTCTGCTGGGAGATGGCTCCCCTGCTTTGGTAGAACGACAACCTGCGCGTGAAGTCGAGCACTTGACTCATGGAGCTAGGAGTAGATGGAGGAGACACTAGCAGAAATTCGTGAAGCCGAAAGCTCGGCAATGTTAACCGCGAAATTAACCGTCGGCCATCTTACATACTTCAAAACATTGGCAGTTGTAGCTCGTTTATGCTTGAATTGTCGTATGTTCGGACAGTCATTATCATTTTTTTATTCGTTATTCGAGTAGTCTTACTTTGTCTTATTATTTTTTCTTGGACTTCTTATTATTTTAATTATGACTTCTTGCATCTTAAGGTTTTATGTTACTTTATGAAAATTTCAGCTGTAGTTTTATTTATTTCTGTCGAAGTTATTCATCTGAAAATTGATATTTTTTAATTAATATTTTTGATTAAATTGATATTTTTTAAAACCAGAAAGTATCCCACCAAATATGAAATAGATAAAAAAAATTTAAATTTATTAAAAACCTAATATTATATACAAATGATTGCATATAATATTAGATAATAATAAAGTACTCCATGATTATATATACATTTATTCTAAGCTTTATAGTGATGTAGTTTTTGCTTAATGTTAAGGTATTGATAGTTTTTGTTCTATACCTTCATTTAATGTATTTCTCCTAAAAAAATAATAATAATAATTTTTATTAAAGCGTAGGGTTTTTTAATCCCTAAACAAAGTCCTTTTTTAAATCAAAGAGATTTATTTTAAATTTAGCAATAATCAATTTCCTATTTATAGAGAATATATATATATATATGTAATACAAGAGTTAAATACTTTTGTATTAATAAAAGAACTAAAACTCTTTCGTT
This sequence comes from Parasteatoda tepidariorum, assembly GCF_982258835.1. NCBI lineage: Eukaryota > Metazoa > Arthropoda > Arachnida > Araneae > Theridiidae > Parasteatoda > Parasteatoda tepidariorum. The sequence goes on along the minus strand of NC_141758.1, from coordinate 41,561,098 downwards.
TTCATAAAATATCTTTGTTAAATAATAAGCGTAGAGAGATTCTATTTTGGGAATTCAAGGCTGAAAACATACCATTGAAATATAAATAGATTTATATTTCAAGGGAAAAGTTATTTTTAGAATCGTTCCCTTTTTCAATTCCATATAAGGAAGCAGAAATGATTTTCCTTAATGCGTAAGGATACAAGGAATGTACGAATGTGCCTTTTTACTTCAAATCTATGTTGCTATAAAACGTAAGAGCGCATAGTTTTGCGTGGCATTTCATAATGATGTGATCCAAATAAGCTGTGCCGGAATTGTCCGGAGTCTTGTCCATTCCCCCTCCCGTAGGGAATGTGGACGTCAACTGTAATCAATACCAGCCTACCTTTAATAAACCTGTTTAGAACGTATGATGGCTTATGACTGCAATTATTTCAAGCTTAATACAACACTAATAACAGGGTTGGAGCCCTGTTATTACAAGTCGGCAGCATAGTTGCTTGCTGAGGAAACCTTTGGAGAAAGCTTAAGATTTTCTATCTCTGGAACTAAGCGTAACGGAGGCTGACTGCTTCGTGGAAATTTTCCATCACCCCCGGAGGAGAAAAAAATCGGCAGTGAAAAAAACGTTGAAGGAAGGAGGGCGATTTTCCACCCGTACTACTTGTACCTCGTCGCGCCTGAAAGATTGTCCCCTGAAACCAGTGAAAGTATCCCATCCGATGACCCTACAGTTCCATAGTGCCTCTAAGTTTGAAGAAACATCATTCATGGTAGTGATTCGACACCGAGTGATCCTACAATTCTTACTACTCAAGTTGTGAAATAAAAAGTGAATGTGCGCGAATCTTAATCATGGATATTCATGAATTGCTACAAGTCAAGTGCGCGAAAAAAAAAAAAAAAAAAAAAAAGTGATATATTTTTTCTTCTTCAACGATATAGATGAAGGTCAAAAGTGTAGCAAATGGAAAGGATCGACTGTAGATATATTTTTTTTTACTCTCTCATTTTTATTTTCTTTCTCAATGTTATGCTTAAATATTTTAGTAATATTAAATATGAGTAGTAATCTAAATATTTTATTTTGAATATCTCAATAGTATATTATAATGATTAGATTGAATTTCTTGTGTTTAAATATATATTTTTTTATATAATATTGATATAATATTGTTCTTTAGTGCATTTAAAATGTTTTTTTTGGAAGAAAAAAAAAAGTATGGTTCAAATGTCAATTAAACTAGTGACGGCAAACTAAATTAATTTTTTTATTAAACTTTTGTTTCCAAATGATTTTTTAGATTTAACCACATGAAAAATTAAATTGTTCAGAACTTTCTTTTGAACTTAAAGAATGAAGAGTTTTCAAATAAACTTAAAGAAAGTGTAATACTTTTTTACTTTTTCGGACTTGGTCAAAACTAAAAATTCCTATTTTAAAAAAATGTGAAACCCAAGCAAACGGACAGTTAACACTTAAACAAAATTTGTGAGACTCCCTTATTACGATAGGCCAAATTGTTAACTCAGCTAAGTTTTTATAATTGATACTGATTTACCATATGCTTTAGTAGGGTTATAGACTTGCAGGGATTTTTGTTTGTTTATTGATTGTGTCGGGCCAGTTGTTATTCTATTTGGTAAGAGACTGATCATCTCTGCTAATTCTAAAAGTGACAACTTATCTTTGCACATTAAACAGTAGAATTCTCAAAATGTTAAGGTTAAAAATGGTGAAAAAGATGTTTCAAAAAAAGTAAACATCGAAAAAAGAAAAGAATGATGCTTCAAAAAAGTAAGCATCGAAAAAATGAATGTTAAGGATGTTTCAGTAAAAGTAAACATCAAAAAATAGAAAGAAAGAATGTCCAAAAAGTTCAAATGTTTCGAAGATAGATCTAGGTAATGGATGCGTTCATTATCAGGTTAATATCGACGAAAAAATATGTGAAGGGTAACAAAAACAAAAAATAAAAGGAAAAATAGGAAAAAGAAAGAATGGCCAAGAAACTGATTACAAAAACAAAATAACTAAAAAGAAATTTAAGTAAACAAAATTTTGAAAAAGTACATGTATCAAAGCTTAGGAAATATCAGAAACCACAATGTTAAAATTAAATTCGAAATGTTGAAATTAAATTCATAAATTAAATGTTGAAATTAAATTCTAAATAAATGACACTTGTTGTCCAGTTCGTTTTCCATAAAAAGTTGTATATTTTTGTGTGAAAAATTTTTTGAAAATTTTAGTAGAATAGTTATATTTCATATAGTAAATAATCATTTAACCACACAGAATCTTAAATTCTGATTAAATGACACTTGTTGTCCAGTTCGTTTCCATAAAATGTTGTATATTTTTGTGTGAAAAATTTTTGAAAATTTTAGTAGATTAGTTATATAAATGTTTAGTTTTTCTTTCTGTTTAATTGACAAAACAGATAATATGCATAATCATGTTTTTCATATTTTTGTCATTGTAAATAATATTTTTCTTCTCATAATTGAAAATATGTTGTTTGTAGTAAGGTAAAAGGAACAATCGTACCAACTTAAAAATTTTAAATTTAAAGTATTCTAAATTTTTTTTTTTTGGCTCACCAAAAAATTTTTTTGGGGGGGATGTAATACAAGAGTTAAATACTTTTGTATTAATAAAAGAACTAAAACTCTTTCGTTTTCATAAAATATCTTTGTTAAATAATAAGCGTAGAGAGATTCTATTTTGGGAATTCAAGGCTGAAAACATACCATTGAAATATAAATAGATTTATATTTCAAGGGAAGAGTTATTTTTAGAATCGTTCCCTTTTTCAATTCCATATAAGGAAGCAGAAATGATTTTCCTTAATGCGTAAGGATACAAGGAATGTACGAATGTGCCTTTTTACTTCAAATCTATGTTGATATAAAACGTAAGAGCGCATAGTTTTGCGTGTCTTTTCATAATGATGTGATTCAAATAAGCTGTGCCGGAATTGTCCGGAGTCTTGTCCATTCCCCCTCCCGTAGGGAATGTGGACGTCAACTGTAATCAATACCAGCCTACCTTTAATAAACCTGTTTAGAACATATGATGGCTTATGACTGCAATTATTTCAAGCTAAATACAACACTGATAACAGGGTTGGAGCCCTGTTATTACATATATATATATATATATATATATATTTAAGGATTTGTGAAGTTAAACCTTTTTAAAGAAATTGTTTATTGCTCTCAGGGCTAAGATATTTTGAGTTAGTCACTAGAATACTGTGATAATATTTTCACTATCTCTAATTTTTATTTGTTTTTAAGAAATATTTTGACAAAAAATTTTTAAACTAATTTACTTAGTAAGCAATTAAAAATCTCATATTTTAAGTATTCATAAAATTTTCATAGTATAAATTATTTAGGTATATTAATATGGATTTGTATAGACTAATTTTTAGCAAGAGAAATGAACATAAATTATGTATTGCACTTTCTGAAATTCTTTTTTTAACAAGAAACATCTTTCAATATTCTGGTATTCAATTTTATTTTCTATATTGAGCTATGAGTTAGCTCCATGGATGTGACACATTCATAACCGCTCAGAGCTTGTTCTTTAAATTCTAATTTTTCTTAACGTAATAAGTTTATCTACCTTTACTAGCATAATAATTATTAAGTTTGAACTCTTAAGATTGAACTTATAAAACTCTCAGGGTGGTTGAAATTTTACAATTCTTAATAAATTTAATTATATTTTTTAAGTTGTATTGATAAATACATAGCGATTGTAAAATGAAATAGATCTACTTTTGTTTTAAAAATTCTCCAAGTTAAAGTTTTTTTTTTTCTAAATGTTTTTGTTGTATACCTTCATTGAAAACATTAAATGTGTTTTTCTCTACATTTAAGAATCTTTTTCTGGATTTATAAAGTTCAATGCACCCCTCGAAGGAAATTGTTAGTTGTTTTTTGTTGTATACATTAAATGTACATACCTTCATTGAAAGCATTGAACATGTTTCTCTCTCAATGTATATATATATATTATTATTGTTTTTTTTTAATGCATAGAATTTTCTAATGCCTAAGGCTAAATTTTTTTTCTTTCAAATTTAATAATTTTGAAAACAGCTATATTCAATTTATAAACAAAATATATGTATATATTTAAGGATCTGTTTCTAGATTTTTCAATGTGCCTTTGCTCAGGTTTAAGAAATTTTTTTTTTTTTTTTTTGAATAATCACTAGAATACTGTGATAATATTTTATTAATCCGTAACATATTTTTCCCTTTTTTTAATAAACATTTTGACAAATTTTTTTTAAAATTGATTTACTTTGTATGCAATTAAAAATGTCCTATTTAAGTATTCATAAAACTCTCAAAGTATAAATCTTCATATGTATAGATTTATTTTTAGCAAGAGAAATTTGTATAAATTTATGTATTTCACTTTCTGAAATCATTCTTTAACAATAACATCTTTCAATATTGTGGTATTCAATTTATTTCTATATTCAGCTTGGAGTTAGCTCCATGGATGCAACACATTCATAACTACCTAATATTTTTTTTTCTTGTCTTTTCTTAAAATAATTAGTTACCTGACTTTATGGACCTATGAATTAAGACTAACAGAGTAATATAAATTTTAAATTTCTAGATAATAAACTTTTTCATCTTCTTGAAATTGTTTTGAAAAGTGCATAGTGATTGTTAAATGAACTTGACCTAATATTAACTTTACCAAGAATTCCATTTGTTTTAAAAATTCTGTCAAGTTGAAATGTTTTTTCTAAAAGTTAGAAATACGAAAATTCTAACGGCTAAATAAAAATGGAGAAAGCTTGGATGGATGGATCTCTTATTTAACTTAAAAGACTAAACTCGACACTTTAAATCAAATTAAGAACCCTTCAAAACCGCCCTCCAAGCTTCGTTAAAAAGCATGGATTAATTAGAAATAGAAAGATGTATGAGCGCACAACGACGCAGCAAGTAAGATGGCGGAGAACTCTCGCGGTTGCTTCCCCTTGAAAGGAGTGGGCCAATGGGAATGTCTTCTCCTAGCTCCATGACTTGACTGTAGGACAGTTTAACGCTGACCAATACCGCTCACCCTCGGTCACTAAGCAGGCTGATCAAAATGGTCATCCACCCGTTTACTGATAGCATCCAGTGTTGCTTAACTTGGGGACCGTGTCTTCACGATAAGTCTACTGCGAGACTTACCCTAATGCAGTATTTATTAAGCAACAGTTAAGCTACTGATTTAGTTCAGCCTGGACCAGGCATTTTTACATTTACAAATGCATATTTTTTATACCTTAAAATGCTGGTAAATGTAAGCCTATAGCTTACATAGGAAAAAACCCACCGACGGAAAACAAAGCTAACAAATTTTTACTACTTTGCTAAATAGTTAAAATGACTGACTTTTGCTAAAAAATTACGTACCTACAAAATAGCATGGTAGCAAAAACCATATTTTATAGCTAATTTTACCAAGTATTTACTAAAGCGATTCGGTATAAATTACCTTGATTTTTGGTGTAGCAGTGTTTTCCAAAGTATGGTGCGCGTACCCCCAGGGGTACGGGAAGAGTTTAGCAGGGGTACGCGTACTTATGCGAAATATCATGCAACAAACGAAAATTTCAAAGCATTTTATTTAAAAACAAAGCTAGCTATGAAAATTTACGATTATGTTTTTTTCTATTGTTTATTTTTTGCAGAGTTAACTGTTAATAATTATAGTAGTGTCAACAGCCAGTTCAACAACTTCATATGTGAAGTCGCTTTTTCAGCATTCGAGGACATTAAGACGTTAAAAAGAAATGATTATTGGACATGGAATCGCATCGCAGACTAAAATTGACCACAAGAGAACCGAATTATGATGAACTGTTATCACGGCAAAAACTATATCATCCTTCTCACTGACGTAAATGAACTTATTACAAAATTTTGTACCAAAAAAAGAAAAATAAACGAATTTTTAAAAAAAAATACATTCATTTTTTTATTAGTGGTACACAAAAGTCATAAGTTTGGGAAACACTGTCATAGAGCAGTGTTTCCCAAACTTATGACTTTTGTGTACCCTTTCTAAATTTTTGCAACGCTGTGTACCACTAATAAAAAAATGAATGTATTTTTTACTATAAAAAAATTGCGCAAAAGTTAAAAATCACAAATCACTGTTGACTCCACTTATTATTAACTGTTAACTCTGCAAAAAATAGCCAATAGAAAAGTTAGTAATCGTAAATTTTCATGGCTAGCTTTGTTTTTAAATAAAATTGTTTGAAATTTTCGTTTGTTGCAAGATATTTCGCAAAAGTACGCGTACCCCTGCTAAACTGTTCCCGTACCCCCGCTAAACTGTTCCCGTACCCCCGCTAAACTGTTCCCGTACCCCCGCTAAACTGTTTCCGTACCCCTAGGGGTACGCGCACCACACTTTGGGAAACACTGCCATAGAGGGAGAAACACGGTAAATTTGATCATATTCTGGTTGTTTCTACCATACTTTTTTCTCCGTGCACATAAGCACTCGGTAAAAATTACCGAGCTTTTTGGTGTTCCCATAAGGCCAGAAGCACGGTAAATTTTACCAAATTCTAGTAGTTTTGACCATACTTTTTTTTTCATGGTAGAAATAAAGATAATAAATAATACATTATTTTTCTGAATGGTGTGCAATGAAGAAAAATATTTTGAATCTTCGTTTGAAATTTAGAAAATTTATCGCGATTTTTAAAACCACTTGTTGTTAAAATGCATTAATTTTTTGAACCTTACTCTAATGTCCGAGGTATTCATCTATTTTTTTAATGAACAAAACAAAACGTAATGCTAATTATTTGAAGATAAGTTTCGCAGCAGATAATGTTTACGTAAGCGTCATTAAAATAATGATGAAAACTTATCAAAATATGTTACAAATTGACGCATTTATTTTTTCAAAACATAGTTTAATTAGCTCTCGCAGTGAAAGAAAAACAATGATTAAACATGAAGGCGATATATACGATGCGTTGGTCTAAATGAAATATCGGAAAATATTTATAGTAATTTAGAGCTGGATAAGGTATCAATGGCCCTGGACCAGGTGAGTAAAGGAGCATACAATTTATAATAAAAGATTATTTTCGTATATTTTCAAAATAAACAAGACATTAAGTTTATTGATATTAAGTTTGACCAATATTTCATTAATTATATATGATTTCAGTTAAAATAAATTAAAATTGATAAATTATGTACACACAGCCTAAATAAAGAAAATAAATTATGCAATAAAAAAAATCTTACAAATATATTTACAATTACAATTTTTCTATTTATAACGTAAAATGCCTCTATATTAGAATAAGTAAATAGGAATTTTCAAAACGGAGAAAAAAAAGTTTTCTTTTTCGTTGTCTAACATTGATAAATTTTAATGTAGCAAATTTCGTATACAATCATTATTAATGAAGAAGGTAAGACAAAAGTTCGAAAACAAAAGTTGTTATATTAAAAGTTGTTTATTGTTTTGCAAGTCCTGCACGACTCTCAAATTTATAAAATAAAACATTGTTTAAGTATGTACAGAAATAACTTTTAAAAAGAGAAAGATTATTTTTTAAAAAAAAGATTCGGCGAAAGATTACATCGGCGAAATATTCAATCATATGAAATCAGAAGATGGAAAAATCTTTTGTTTTTTTCTAGCAAGGTTGATTACAAATATAATTTGCTCTCTTGAGTTTTGAGAGGGATTTTTCCAATTTGGAAGGATTTGTTATCAGTATAAAAAAAATCTTACAAATATGATTATAATAAGGAAAAATCAAATTAAATAATTTTCAAATATATATCATTTCAGATCTTAAGGTCTCATCATGGTCATCATAATAAAATGCAATGCAGTTTTTTAAAGAGTGTTCATCTATATTTCTTGTAGTTTTCAGTCATATAAAAGCTGGAAAAAAAGCAAAATCTGTCTGCATTTTTATTCTACAGTCTTTATTCATAATTACATAGAATGTTTCAAATTTGAATTTTTTCAAATGACGTGTAATATTTCATGCTCATTACACAAAAAAGCAGTCTCACCCTGAATAACTGTTGATCGAAAAATCGCATTTTCACCTAATAGTATTCAATCCTAATGATTCGCGGGTTCGACCTCAACTATACTAATTAATCAGTGCAGAAGATACATTAAGTTACGAAATCAGATATAAAAACGCACTTTCTCTGAATAAAAAGACCTTATTGTCATCGATTTCGGATTCCTGACTTTCGAAATAGTATTCAATTCTAGTGACTCGCAGATTCGTCCTCAATTATGCTAATTAATTACTGCAGAAGATACATTAAGTTACGAAATCAGATATAAAATCGTACTTTCTCTGAATAAAAATACCTTATTATCATCCACTTTGAATTCCTGATTTTCGAAATAGGGTGATGATGGTCGCAATCTAGGAAATATGGAACCAATAGTTTGGTTAGGAGAGCAGTCGACAGTTTAGGCCTCATCTTGTTAATCTTTTTTCTTACATATTTTACCATATCTCGAAAACTTTTCAAGCGAATAGAAAACTGTTTGCACAAAATTGTAGAATTAGTTTATCCAAAGATCACTTCATGGAAAAAAAATAGTTTTTAATACACTAATTATTATTATTTTTTATTTTATTTAGTAATAGTCAGAATTATAAAGCATTCAAATTCTTGCACCATTTTAAAAAATTTAATTTTATGTGGCTTAATATAAAACTTGAACAAAATAGGTCGAATAGTTTCTCAAAAAAAAATTTCAGATGAATGATTTTTTTAAAAAATTCGATTTCTCAGGAACTATTTACCTGAATTTGTTGAAATTTAGTTTTTTGATTTAAATTTTTGTTCATACTCTCTATTTCCATTTCTGAAGACAACATCAATACACATTCTTGTGTAACTCTCGTTCACTCATCTTTGTTTTTGATTCGTAAAACGGGATCAAGTATTTTGAGCCTAGTTTTTTTTAAAAGAAAAATCGAACAAAATTGGAATAAACTGAGAAAAAGGTATTTAACAAGAATTAAAAGGTTTTAATATTCGCAACAAATTTTCTTACTTTTCCGTTTTCTTCCACATTTTCTTTTCTTTTTCATTTGAACAGACATATTTATATGAATAATGAATTTTGAATTAGTATGGAACAACTTTAAAAACATTTTTAAAATTATATGTAGATTTCTGACCTGTATTTCTCTATTTCAAGAAAACAGAAATTAATTAATATAAAAATAAAAGCACAACTTTTTCTAATTTCTCGGTGTGTAATAAGTAATTACAATGTTTAAACTGACTTTTGAAAAGAGTGACTAACCTATAACAGTTTTCAATTTTTTTTTTTTACTTATAAAGTTACATTTAGGAATCGTGTATTAAATAACTCAAAATAATTTAAATCTCGTTTCATTTTAAGATCAAGTAAACTAATTTGTTATTGATATGAATGCGTTAAAAAAAGTGCTAACGAGTTAAGGTGCTTTTTGAAAAAGAAATAAGAGTAGAGCTAGATTGTTCAATTTATGCTAATGTGCCCCAATTTTACTCGAGAAGTATGTTTGCTTAATTTGTTCTTTTATACCTCAAAAGCGTTAAGAAATAAATTAAGAATTGCATATTCTTGAAATTGAATGTCATAGCGTTGTTACATAGCATATTGCATACAAGATTAAAAAAAAGTTCGGAAAATTTGAATAGAAAAAACTTGCTTTTTATATTGATTTTTTTTAAAAAGAAATTGCCTTGCATAATTTAGGTACGCAGATTTCTTAAAGTCTACTGAACTAAGATTTATAAAGCTATTTAACCACAGAAAAACTAATTAACTGTATGATTACAATTTGAGATACGAGTGTCCCATTCATCTGTCATCGTATGCATCCTACAATTATTTTATTTTTAATTTTTACATTAAACTACATTTGATTTTTAATTTTGATTCATTGTCATATCAAACTTATTTTTTATATTGATTTCTTTGTTTAGTTGAACGCATGATTTCATCTAAGTGAGAGACATAGCAAGACACAGAGTTCTATGTATCTAAGGATTAAGACATCTAGGATTTAAAAAGCAATTTATCTGTGGAGAAATTAATGTTGTGCTTCGAATGACGCTTGGTCTAGCCAATCTCGCTTGCCATTAACTTTGTGAATTCAGTCAGGAAGGTGAGAGAGCACCGCAAAGGTGAAAGTATGCTTGTCTCAGAACCCCACGGAAAACTCACAATACCATTCATTCGTGAGGCCACTTCTTCAATTTAGATATAGATCTGATGAGAAGGAAATATTCCCCAGACTCTTTTTTTCCATAGTACTACTCAGCGAGTGACCACAAGTCTTTCGATTCCACTGATTTTACTAGCATGTATACCGCATGCAATCGGTGGGTCTTAGCGGAGTCGGGGATCGAAACCCGTGCACTCCGGATTGAAGTCTAATTCTCAGAGAAATAAATTTAAAGTACAATTACACTTTGAGATTCAAAAAGTATCCATCTGTTTTCCCAAACATCCTCCAATTTCCTTATTCCTTAGTCTCAAAATATTTATAGCATAATTCATTTATTGCATTTTAACAAACAGTGTGTGATCGAAGGATTAGTTTTGAAATTGTAAGAATTTGAGCTGGGCATGCCCGATTTAAAAAGATTTCAAGAAGTTAAAAGAAAAGAGAATTACTACAGAATACTGAAAAGAAAAAAAAACAATCTACACGGATTAATTGAATTTTTTTATCAATTTTCTTTTTTTATTATCCATTGAGAAATGGTAACATGATGCCAATCTTTATATGACCTTCATATTCCTTGGCGAAAAGGGTGGTGTCAATATTTCGTGAAAAAATATTTCATAAAAAAACGAAAATGAAGCGATATAAAACCTTGAATTATCTTCTTTTTTTATTTACAAAGGACATCTGAAAGTTTAGACACGCTTGAAATAATCCTACAGGTGTTAAGTGTTGGCAAACAAATACTTAGGTTTTTTGCACTGTAATTGCGCAGTCAATCAAATATTTTACTACTAGAAAGCAATACCTTAAAATATTGACTCTCAAAATTAGTTATTTTGTACATAAAGTGTTCAAATTTCGTGTTTCTGGTTTCGTTTTTAGATTGTGAAACAGGTCTATACTACTCGAAAGAACATTATTTCTGCTAGTTGCACTGTTAATAAATGTGAGACTATATACTGATGTATAAATTTTAGATTACATTAGTTGAACAGTTAACATTTATGACTATGCATAGATAATTACTAAATTATTGAAATAAACAATTGATTAATATTATGTTTACTATAATCAGAACAAAGTATGTTTCTCAGTTCATTCCCTCACTCTTTTTTTTTCTTTTTGAAATTTTTATATTTGACAGTAAAATTTCTCAAAGATGGCCGGAGGTTGGTTACAGCTATACAGAGTATGTGAAAAAGTTGGTAATGGCAGATTAATTACGAAAATATTTTCAAAAAAAGAGGGGATTGGAGTCAGTGTGACTACTTTGTGGTTTTTACCCCTTTCACGCAGGATTTTTATCAAACATATATTCTTGCATTTTTTAAAAATTATTTTGTATTATTTCAGATCAAAGTAAACGAAAAATATTATATTTAGCATTTTAATAATTCTTGGTTATAAAATGCAGCATGGAACGCACCTTTGTCTTTTTTTTTTTTTTCTTTTTTTTTTTTTTTTTTTTTTGCGTAAATGGTATGATCTTCCAAGCACGGTTTCAGTCTCTTAGATCTGAGAGAAACAGCTATTTATCATTGAAATTTCTTTAATTTTCAAAATAAATTATTAATAAATGTTTCAACATGAATGAAAAAAAAGTTATATTCAAACTACTTTTTCGGATTTTATATTTTAGGACAAATATAATTCCGATAATCTAACAGATAGATTTTTTTAGTAATTATTAGATTACTTTTTTTTATAATTCAAAAATGCCGAAATATATTTCCGCTTGTGATTAGAGCGTCATAAAAAATATATATAAATAAGACACCGGTGTCTTATTTATATATATTTTTTATGATTCTTATCTGCGAGAAAGAGTTAGAGAAGTAATCATTTTATTTTTTATGTTATGTTCGCTTATCATTGAAGGAATTATCTCACATTTCGTTTTTAACAGCATAAATATCTCATTTTTAGTTTCTCTCCCTCTCTTCTTTTTTGATACAACTAACATATTTATTATGAATTGTTTGAAAATTATTAATTAATTTATTATTAATTATAATTTTATTAATAATAATATAATTTATATTATTTTTTTAATTATTATTAGTTTATTATAATAAATGTTAATAAATATTAAGTTAATTATTAACCTAATATTTATTAATTTATTAATTAATTATACTACTTGGAATTAATTTTCCTGTTAAGTATTAAATTGCATAGAAACTGTAGCTTTTAGATAGAAACAGATTGCATATTGGAAATCAAAATATCGAAGAGTTATCAAAAATCCAATGTAACAGTAGAAAAAAAATTCTCCAGCGAAGATTTCCATCACTAAAAAATTCTGAAACATACTTCCAGGACTTAGATGTAGTATATTTTCCCCTAAACGACAGTTATGAAACATTTAAAGCGAAAACAAGAGTGAAAAATCAAACAACCTTAAACTAAATAGTATATTGTCTCTATTGCATTAAAAGAAATCGTGTCAATGATCATTTTGTAGTTGTTAGTGATGCAATTCTCTGATTCTCTAATATAGGACCCATTTTTTTTTTTTTTAATCTATACTATCAAGGTTTGCTAATAGTAATTGCATTCTTCCATTTGTATTCTCATTATCTTAAAAAAATACAACGCTAATTTACAAAACTGGTTTTTCAATGTTACTGCTTTTCGGTTTTAGAAATTCTGAACATAATATTTAATGTAAATTTGACACAAACGTTTTTTAAACTTTTTGATATAATTTAAGGACACTGATTTTCTGACTTAGAATTTATTTTGCGTATTTCAAGGTTTATTAATTCAGTTTCTCTTTTTTTCAAACATTTTCCTAGTCGTATCTTTCTCTGCTCCACCTATTTAACAGCTTTCAATTATGACGAATTATATGAATCAGCGCCGATAAATATCATCCCTCAAGGTCTGCCAGAAATTATTAATTTAGGATATCTTATATCTTTTCTTTTCGACCACCAGGTGGCTATTACGAAAGTATTAAATTCTTGAGATTTGACATCCTATTCGTGACGCAGTTTGAAAACAAAATGGCCGGGCACCGGTATTTGTCTCCCCCCCCCCCCTGATTTATGAAAATCTAGGTATCTAACTGGTTAGGTATCTTTTCTTATTGAATTCACCTTGGCCTCGTTTATATAAGGGGATCTTTCATTTTGATTGGATTTAGGTTTTTTTTTTTTTTTTAAGTCTGAAAATTTGTTAAATCAAAAAACGCATTCTCATTACTTCTTTCGTTTTGAAATTTAAAATATTTTAAATGCGATGAAAAATGACGATTTTAATTTGCATTAGTTAAATTTGTTTGCAAAACAAATTATTTGTAAACAGTATTTGTTTCACGCATTTTTTTTTTTAACGTCTGTTAGTGTAAAATTCAATTTCAACGTAATTTTGACCAAATGTTTTCATTCCTGAATAGGTGTTTCATCCACATCATTGTCGGTGAATTAAAACAGATCAACTTAGTAAACATAATGATGCTTGTAATCTTCCTAATTTAATCACCATACTTGCTAATTGGTATGCTTAAATTAGTTATAAATGTTAGGATTTACTATTTTTGTTTTTGATTTGATAAATTTGATTAACTAAGTTTTGACCACCACTATAAATAAACAATTTAAAAATATATATAAAACTTAATAATAATAGCGAGTAAAATTAAACAAATTAAGTTTCCAGATTTTTAAAAATCTGTGTTGGCATCTGTGCATCTCAAATTTCACAATTAAAATTTTAGCTTTAAAATCAAAGTTTTGTATTAAGAAAATTATAAGCAAGGTTAATAGTTCAAACTCATTTAAAAAAAAATTTTTTTATATGATTTCAATTTTAAAAATTTCCAATTTTTGTATAAAGACGTAGTTTACGTCGTACTTAATTTCCCTTTAATTGCATAATCATTACACTAGTTTAAGCTCAACATATAGAATAAATAAGAAAGTTTGAATTGACAAATCAATCACCTATTGAGCAGAGTTGGCCAAAAATGTAATCGATTACATTTTTTGATTACAGTAATCAATTACTTGTAATCATGATTACAATTTTCAAAAATTTTGATTACAGCTGTAATCATGATTACAATATTGATTACAGTAATCAATTACTTGTAATCGTGATTACAAAGTTTGATTACAGCTGTAATCATGATTACATAGTCGATTACAGTAATCAATTACTTGTAATCATGATTACAATTTTCAAAAAATTTTGATTACAGCTGTAATCATGATTACAATTTTGATTACAGTAATCAATTACTTGTAATCATGATTCCAAGTAATTGCGATTACAAGTAATCACAACAAAAACGATTACAAGTAATTATGATTACAAGTAATCAAAATATATGATTACATGTAATTTGATTACATGTAATTATGATTACATGTAATCTAATTACACGATTACAAGACTATTGTATTCTTATAAATGATTATATTTTACAGTAGATAGTAGAATGTATTTTATAATGATACATTTTGCACGTATTAACATGTACTGCATTTTGTACGTATTTGTATACGTACAAATGAATGTAACTGAAATGTATGTACATATGATTTTATCTAGTGCATATGTTCAGACATTTTAGTATCACACACATGTACATACACTTATATTGTAGGTATAAAATATATGTACGTATGTATATAGATAATAATTACGTATGTATGTGCAAACAATGTAGGCATGTACATTTATACACAATGAATATATGCATTTTATGCAAATATTTGTGTATGTAAAATGTATATCTATGTTCATGTACGCATGTATATACAAGTACTTGTGTTTGTACGAACATACATACATTGTCTGTACAATGTATGTCCCATGCATGTATGTGCAATTTATTTATGAACAGTAGAATATATGTATGCATGTACAATATAGGTATATCTGTAGGATGTACAATATATGTATGTATACATGTACATGATATGCATGTCCAGTGTATTTATGTACATGTACATAATATGTTCATGCTCAACGTAAGTATCCAAATATGCATAATACATTTGTGAACTATTGTACGTACATTGGGCGTATTTATATTTCACATATATTCATACATGTATTCGACATGCATAACGTACGTACATACACACATTTGAGATGCATATATTGTACAGATGTATATACATATAGCGTACAGATGTATATACATATAGCGTACAGATGTATATTCATATAATGTACATATGATGAAATGAACATATAATGTTCATATAATGTACATATGTGTGTACATATACAGTACGTATGTGCATAAATATATTGGGCATAATTCTTTCGTACAAATTTTACATGTGTACATGCATGCTATCCCTATCTATGCATATGGTGCAATGTATATATGTACAATGAATGTATCCACACATGTACAATACACGTATGTTCCATGTATGCATATCCATATGTACTATATATGCGCATACAATACATGAATGTATGTACATACACTGTACATGCGTACATACATTACACGTATACATATGTACATTACATTTATGTCTAAATATGTGTACAATGCAATAAATAAAATGCATGTAAGTTAACTTTTAATGACTCAAGCAAGTTAAATGACAAAATCAAACGATATTTAAATTTAGTTTTCAGCTTTAATTGTTCTATATCATTTTGAAATTCTCTGAATAAAAAATTATTTTCAAGTATTTTCATGAAATGTTTGACAATACAGATTTATTTTTTTTATAACATAATGCATGATTCATAGAAATTTTTTAAATGGTAAGAAAAACGGTAAATTTTATGTGTGGAATTAATATTTAGAAATTCCAAATAAAATTATCGTTTGCTTTCTAAAAAATATGAGCTCGAGTTTCATATACCTTAGAATAATTTTAAAACAAAGTTTAATAACTTTACTCATATAAATTTTTTTAATGTATGCACAATGTATGTGTATATTGTAATTACATATATTTAAATGTACGCACGTATTTGTACATTACTTGTAATTATGTACATGTATATGTTGTATGCACATGCATACATTATGCATATAACTATTTTTTTGTACATCCATGCATTACATGCGCATAAGTATTAACAAAGTAAGTAGTTATACAAGTACATACGTAAGTTGTACATAAGTACATACTTTGCGTGCACATATATCGATGTACATATAAATATGCATGTATACATGTACGCATTTTATTTACGCAACTATGTGCATATATTGTACCTTTAAATAACATTTTTACATATTGTACGCAAATACGTACAATTTTATATACAAGCGTACATTGTATATATACGTGCTATTATCGTAAATTTATACAATATATGCACTTAAGTACATAAAAGCATGCAAACGCATAAACATTATTTTCATATACGTTCATACATACATTGTCTATGTATACAAAGATGCAAAACATTGCCTTTTTGTACAAACTAACATACATGCGTATATGTATCATAAATGCATAATTATATGTACTAAGCATATGCGCATTGCATTAAGTATATTAAAATATAATTATGAATATTGTACGTACAAACAACGTTTGTGCATACACTGTACGTATAGGAATCGCAAATTGTACGTTCATGCGTGCGTACATTCTATGTACATAAAAATATGTAAACACATGAATACTTACATAAAACATTTGACTATAGTATACAATCGTAATAACTTGTAATCGTATAGTTTGATTACAAGTAATCACAATTACATGTAATCAAATTACATGTAATCATGATTACATGTAATCATATATTTTGATTACTTGTAATCATAATTACTTGTAATCGTTTTTGTTGTGATTACTTGTAATCACAATTACTTGTAATCATGATTACAAGTAATTGATTACTGTAATCAAAATTGTAATCATGATTACAGCTGTAATCAAAATTTTTTGAAAGTTGTAATCACGATTACAAGTAATTGATTACTTGTAATCGTGATTACAAGTAATTGATTACTGTAATCAAAATTGTAATCATGATTACAGCTGTAATCAAAATTTTTTGAAAGTTGTAATCACGATTACAAGTAATTGATTACTTGTAATCGTGATTACAAGTAATTGATTACATAACTGTAATTATCTGTAATCAATTACAGTTGTAATCGATTACTGTAATCAACGGCCAACTCTGCTATTGAGTGTTAATTTCGAGACAACAACCACTACATATCGAGTGTTCCGCAATCATCACTCTTAATATACATTTTTAGAATCTTATATTTATTTTTAATAATAAATCATTCACATCATTTTGATCACAAATTTTAAGTTTTCATACTTTATATCATTCCTTAACCGAAAACTTTCTGAAAAATTATACTCATAGTTGCATCAAATATGACAATATCGTGAATATTATGCAAAACGATCATTATTGCATCCGATATTATTGTGAATGTTGCTAAATTTTATTTGCTCAACAAAAATATTGAGCTTAATCAAGAAATTAGATTAATTGGAAAAATATCGCAATATATTTTTAATGCATCGTGATTTTGAAATCTTTACTCATATATACCATGGGAAATCTGAGATAAAAAAAAATCTAAACATATAATAGCATAATTAAATGAATCAAACGTATTAAAAGTTTTTCAAATTGTAAATTAGTTATAGAACTTCAGGCAATTACTGCCTCCTTTATGTGCCTTTAAGTGCATTTTACATAAAGAAAGTAATTCCGAAACAATGTTTTTTTTTATAAAATATGTGAAAAACTATTTCATTTCTTTAATTAAACTATTCCTATTTTATAAAAATAAGCACCGGCTACCGACAATACTCATAGTTGCATCAAATATGGCAATATCGTGAATAGTATGCAAAACGATTGGGAAATCTGAGTAAAAAAATCTAAATATATAATGATATAATTAAATGAATCAAACGTATTAAAAGTTTTTCAAATTGTAAATTAGTTATAGATTCTTAGGCAATGACTGACTCTTTTATGTGCCTCCTTAAGTTCATTTCACGTAAAGACAGTAATTCCGAAACAATATTTTCTAATAAAATATGTGAAAAACTATTTCATTTCTTTAATTAAACTATTTACATTTTATAAAAATAAGCACCATGTTTTATAAAAAATAAGTTATAACATCGGTACAAATCAAAACATTTTTACTTCCTTGCAATTACTTGAAACTAAGACGATAGTAATTACATTCAATAAAGGAACACACATGATTTTTTAAGGTGAAATTAAACTCATTGATCCTAAAAGAAATGTTACTGCAATTAGATGTCACTGTTTAAAGAAAATTGTTCTTTGCAACCTGGAAGTTATATTTTATTCAACTAGATGACACAAATGATGTGTAGAATAAAATATACAAAATGTTCTAAGAATATAGATAATACAAATTCAAGTAGACTGAATATTCGCGGTAGTAAAGACAGAATAAGTATATCAGAACATGTTTGCCGTTATCCCTGGTAACGCTTTCATAATATAGTAAATTACTTAAAAGTTTCAGAAATGTTGGGAACAAGAGAGAATAATGACATTTCATTTTTTTAAAGAATTGTAAATACAAAATGTATTTGATGCATCTTTTTTTACTTCTTGTGAGTATTTTAAGCAAAAATGAATATTTGAATAAAAAATATTACTTTAGGATGCACAAGTCATTGAATTGAGTAATAAAAAAGTTCTTTTCCAAAAAGTTCTCTTTAACTTTCTATAAACGGTACAAAACTTGATAGCTAATTTGAACATGGTTTCAAAAAAAATCGGAATGGTAAGTTTTGTTGACTTTTTATTTGAAAGCAAATTGTAGAAAAAAAACTATAAATATGTATGGTTTTATTTTCCTAATCATGACCAATGGTTATTAAATAAAAATATATTGGTTTGTTCATAGTTATTTGTGGTTTGTAATGTTTAACGTATGCATTAAAAAGACCATAAACACTGTGTTTATCATATATTTACGTTTTTCTCACTTTTCTTCAATTTCTATTACGGTTAAATTACTCAACTCAATGTATCAGTGATTTTCAAAAACTGAATTAAATTAAGACATTTTAGTTCCACTACATTACATCAATATGTAGTTTTGTAGTAAAAAATCAGTCAACTGTAAACAAAACCTAAAAGCAATTCTACGAAACGTTTTTTGGCTTAAAGATAAAAACAATTAAGTATAATATAATACCACTTTCAATCTTAAGAGGCAATCTGAGCAAACATTTAAAAAAGTGATGGAATATTGACGTCAAAAATAAGAAAACTCGACATATAAAAAGCTCCTTGACGAAATGTTTGCTGCTGTATTTTCAAAATCGTCAGGAACTTCTGAAAAGGAGGAGTTTTGGAAGAACCTTTAACAATTCTTAGACTAGTTAAGATAGTATTTTAGTACTCCTAAGCTACTGCTGAGAATTTAGAGGCTCAGAAATACAGCCAATCAAAAAATTCCGGCTTGAAAATTTTTCAGCGAAGACAAGGCCTGTATTACGGCACAAAAATTTTTAACCGTTCTAATTCAGTAAGTTTCTTTTATTTTATTGAAATGTTCTATTCCTATTATATATAAATATATATATATATTATTATTATTATTATTTATTTACTTTTTAATTAGTAAAATTTTTTTCGAGTAAAATATCTCTTCGGTAAAATGTTCTATTCGGTACTTGGTTTGCTATTTTATAGATCTTTGAAAAATGCAGTGTTATAAGTTCTTTGAAGTTGGTTTCAACTACTGGTAACCTTTAAAAAATTTTAGAGACCACAAATAAATAGTTTCTTTCCCTTCTTTTTTTTTTTTTTTTTTTTTTTGAAAAAAAGCTAAAATTGTGAATTGTTCCGTTTGTTTCTCTCTGTGTCACTGACCACTTTGCCACAATAAAGCCATTCGTCATGAAATTGCTTAACTTCCATGATCCCCTTTTCCCACAATGGGCTATTGCAGGAATGATTTTCTTTAAAACCATGTATAATTATAATTTGTTAGGTACTTTTAAAATAAAAAACTATTCCGTCTAAAGTTATTTAACCATTTTGTCTATAGCTGTTTGGTCATGAAGCCTAACTGAAAAATCAAACTGCTTGTAAGCCCCTCACATTATTTTGAAATGCGCCCGTATAATTGAAGAACACTGGAATATTTTGAAATGAGACGACTGACATTTTTAAGTGGCTATTGCAACAAGCTTACGTACTTTTAGGCTAATTAAAAAATATATCACTCATTGCACAATTAGGCTGGCTGTTCGCAATGTGCGCAAATTAATGTAAGCTTTTTGTAATTTCTTTAGCAAAAGCTTTTTGCAACAATTTTATACATTATTTCATAAATTAATTGTAAATACAAATAACTAATTCAAAAAACCATAAAATAATGAATATTTGAACATGATTTAAAACTTGTGCATGAGACCAAAAGTTATCCATATTGTTTGTAATTTCTTGTGCACATTTAAAAAGATTTTTAAAAAAATGGTTAACTTAAAAGGAAACGTTGAACTTTGTTGACTTGGTTGCACATGCTTAAATTTCTTATGAAATATTCTATCCCATTGTGCAAAAGATCATAGCAATCATCAATACAAACGTTGTGATGGCAACGAGTAAATATGTATCGCGATCCATCCTTTAAAGGAATTGTAAGATACCCAATTTCACTCAACTCTAACCGTCTCCGTACCTCTCCGCCATCTTTGTCTTCTCTTATCTTCTCTCTATTTTGCCAAATCATTCATCGATTCATTTCCCAAACATTGAACCTAAGTGTGAATTGTAAGCGATCCATGGTACGAACCTACTTTTGATAAAATTTCTACCTTGTGGCGTCAAAAGCTGACTTTGAATCGGGTGTGTTTGAAGTGTTTTATTCCATCTACGAAGGTTTTTTCAAGAGTTATATCAATAAAACACTCGACAAAAACTTTCTAAAATTTTCTTGTAAGAAACGTTTACCTGTGATCGGTAGTGTTAGGGTTCACACTCCTTTTGTTGACAAGTCTTTCAGAGAATACACTTTCGAGTGGATTTCAAAATATAAAAATAAAAGGCGGTTAAATCGGATGTTTTGAAAGACTACATCACTGCGAATTGAATTTGTTTTGGCTTTCTGATAACAATTGTGAATGCGGTAGTATCAAAGATTAAAAGGAAAAAATCATGTTTGATTTTAAAACAATGATGTTTGTTATATTTCTTAATTTATAATAAGAAATATGATTTACTTTAAAAAAAATACGTTGCAGTCACAAAATAATTGCTTTTATAATCATACGATAAATCTCATATTCGTCTTTTTAATTATATTTTGCAGAGGTTTTTTTTTCATTTATTTAATTTATGTTATTTTTGCCTTACTGGACAAAACAAAATCTTGATTGAAAATTTGAACAACAAAAAAAATAGGAAAAAAATTGAATGAAAATCTTTTATTTTTTAAAATATAAATCACCCTTTAAATAAATATATAATCCTCACACGAATAACAGATGAAGTTTCCTTGTATTTTCTTCTAAAATTCTTGAAAATTTTTTTGAAAATTTTTCCCACGATTTTCAGACATAAGGCGCTATGCCTGATAGCCAAAATTCGTGTGAAAAATTTTATTAATTATAAAAATTTTAAAATATTTTATAAAAGTTTTATTTTTAAAATTACTATTCCAAAATAATTACTCACTCTAAAAATAATTTCCTTAACTGCTGATTTACATTTTGTTAATCCTTGTATCTCTCATTAAATATACCTACAATCATATAATAAAATTACCTTAGTGATTAGTTTAATTTTAATAGCTCCAGTGAATAAAGAAAGAGTAGATAAGAGAGAAAATTGCTAATAAATTGTAATAAATTTTTAGAGCACTAGCACATCTGTAAGATTTTCCTGCCTTTTGAGACTTTTCATAACAATATTTATGGTTTGAAGAAACGCTCAAAAATTTGTGTAAAATATTCTAGGATGGAAAATAATTTAAGAGTAATTTTTCAGAGTTTTCCGTTGCTTTGAATTTCTGGGAAAATTGCACGACAATTATGATCAGCATTGATTTATTTAAAAACTGAATAGAGAAGTTTATATTTTTTTTCAATGTTGTGATTACAAACCATGACGTAAAAAAAGGACGCGAAAAAAATCTATCCTGCTCTTATAAGGCATAGCTACTAGCAATGTCAACATAATTTTCTATTATATAATTATTACCTTTACCATTGGGAAGCAAGTTATTAACTACGGCTTTGAGGCCCAATATCACTCGTTTCGGAAACGTGAAATTGGAATTCATTCAAGAGAGAACTACTCGGCCTTGAAGACAAGGTTAAATCATAAGTATTACTTTTCATTGACCAGCACTAATTGGGCGTGTCTTTTGTAAATATGTTTGATAAATGATATTTCTTACTTATCTAAAAGTGATTAACAAAACCAACATAATACAGTAAGAAAAAGTGATTAATAAAACTAAAGCAATTCGCTAAATATGTTTAAAATAGTTCTAGTTCTCAAAGAGGGTTGAACAAGCACTATTAATATGTTTGTTTTTCGTCAAAAACTTTCTTTCTAAATTAACGAAATACTATAATAAAAACATTTTATTACTAAAAAATGTGTTATTAGAATTTACTCTAAGCTTACTTTTTTCTTATCTTGGCAAAACCTCGACCTAAAATTTTTTCGTTGTTTTCTAAATAGCTATTTATCAGAATTTATGTAAAATGTATTTGTCGTTAAACATTTTCTAAGGCATTTCCAAATTTAATGATGTTAGCATAAAATAATTAATATATGTGTAAAAAACTTCCATATTTATTTTAATAGAAAAGGTTTTAAATTAGTATAAAATAAAGCATTATTACACTATTAGATAAATATCCTACATTAAAACAAAGTCAATATCAGTTGGGAAATGATTTGTTTGTTCAAAGTAATTGTGCCAAATTATCTGAATTTTTTAACGGGAATTTTGAAAATACAGAACTTAAAATGTTGCTAAATAATTTTCAGAAATATGTACATAACTGAATACAGCCTACAATGTAACTAAAATTAATTTCTTTTGTAATTTTTTTAAAATTAGTTAAATCAGTTTGTTTTACTATTGGAATTGGGTAGTATTTCATTAGGAACAAAACTAGCAATATTTTTTTAAAAAGTACATTTAGAAGGTTTTTTCTTTTTGCTTTGAAGCAACAAAATAATAATGCAAGAGAGTTCAATTACTTTGAAAGAAAATCAAACAGGGCCTTTTATATTATACAGGTTAAAAAAATATCTTCTCAAAACATTTTGGTTATGCAATCATTTCAATAATTTATTTTCTTCACAAATTATGATAAATAAAATTCATAACAATTCGAAATTCATATTTTTAAGGAAAATAAAATATATCAGTGAGAAAGTTTCACTATCAAATGCTAACTCTGTACGTTAGCATTTCATTTATACATTTCATTAATGCATTCACAATTTGTACGAAAATATTTCAATCCCAAGAACCAAAAGAAAATAAATAAATAAATAAATTGCTTATTTCAGACAAGTGTGTGATTCTAAAATCAACCTTAACGGATTCTTAGAAAGTTGACTTAAGATTTCCCACAAGTAAATGAATTAATATCTTAATCAAAAATGCCTTTTGAGTGATAAATCTGATGTGCACTAAATTATGCATAATCCCAAGCACTAAATGTAAATACGAAATAATAGGTTTTAATTTTTATGGATATTTAAGCTTAAGCTGAATTTTTATTAAACATAATTTTCTTACTTTTTTCATTAATTTTCATTAATTTATGCCAAAGTAAATGAAAAATATTACATTTAACATTTTAATAATTTATAGTTATGAATTACAGCATGGGATACAAGTGTCACTCTTTTCGGTAAAGGTAAAATCTTCCATACACGGCTCACTTCCAAAGAATAATTATTCGAATTTGCACTTATTTGAAGTTATTCATCAATGAAATGTCTTTAATTTATAAAATTAATTATTGATAAATTTTTAAACAGGAATGAAAAAAAAATTCAAAGTACTTATTTTGGATTTATATTTAGTAGAAATTAATTCCAATTATCGAAGTATCATTAAAAATACCAAAATATAATTTTACCTGTAATTAGAGAGTTATATATATATATATATATATATATATATATATATATATATATATATATATATATATATATATATATATATATATATATATATATATATATATATATATATATATATATATATATATATATATATATATATATATATATATATATATATATATATATATATATATATATATATATATACAGGTGTCACACCTGCGCCAAAGGATTAAAAAACTTTAATAAACTCTAGGTTAATTTATGTCTAATTTTTCAGTACGTAATAGTGGGATTGAGCACTGCTTTATTTTGTTTCTGTAATTCATTAATTTTTTAATGCATTTTTTTTTGTTTGTCATGAAAATAACAACTAAATAAAAAATTTATTTAGTTGTTACTAACAAGAAAGATGCCCGAATTGAATTCGTTCACTTAAATTTTTGATACTGATAAATGGAGAATATTTTATCAATTCATAGTTGAGAGGAAACATTTTCGATCAACGTCTCTCTTATTTGTTAGAAGAAAATTTCACCCGTGCGAAAACTTAATGCTGGCTTGACATCTAAATGATAAGAATATGAATCATGTATGTTTAAGAATCGCATCGTGGAAAAAAAAACTGGAGTTTGAACCAATTATTGTAATTCTAATGTTCTATTTGAAAAATGAGTTGAAAACGTTATACAGTCCCACAACAAGAACGAACAAATCTACCCCCAAGACTAGCTTTCAAAATTTTCTAAAAATTTTAAATATAATAATTATAAATAATTTCTTATAATATGTTTCAATAAAACGAAAATTAATTCAAAGTTTGGAGGATTTATTTTTAGATGTATTCATAAATGTAAGATATACTGTGCAATAAATTATTATTATACTCCACACAATTGCCAATTTTTAAAATGAGGAAATACGTGATAGTTTAAACAGTCCTAAGGAAATAGAAGTAAAGAGTTCAAAAATTATAGCATTATGTTTGTAAATATCTACAAAAATACATTTATTATTCTATAATATTCTTTATATAATATTATTTATATCATATTATTTATATAATATTTTTTTATAAAAAATTAGTCTAATTTTCATCAAAGGCATCAATACATAATTTTAGAATTGTATGATTTAAACTATAAAAAGCAAGAAGTAATTGTGAAAACATTCCATGTGCGCTATTGACAAGGGTAAATATCCACCTCAATAATTAAAAATCTCTTAGAGTCCCCCTCAATATTTCAGACAAATACGGAAAATTTTCCCAAATTATCATTAAATCAAGTTTCTTATAGTTAAAAACAAGAAAAATTTTTTTATAAAGATAAAATAATTAATCTTTTGTTGCCATTTAGGTCATTTAAGAGTTTTGTTTTTTCTATGTGCGAAATTTAGAGAACTATTTTAATTTCGTCCCCCATAAAATTTTGGCCCCTGCTGCGCTCATGAAACATACAATTCTGTAAAGAATCATAAAACAAAATCGTTTTTGTTTTCTCAATAAAAATGAACCGATAAATGTTTCACACTTCATTATGACATACAATAGTGAAGGAATTAAAGCAATACAAATCAACGCATATTGTAACGTAACTAATTGCAATCATTACCCCATACGTCCGAACACATGACTTAAGTCTTTTTCTGAAATACAAAAAAATACTATTTTTACTGAATAATAGAAATAGCTAAAACAATGATAAATACTTACATTTATTCCAATGAACAGGGGAAGATATCAGATGAAACTTAGAATATTCGATTTGTAACAGTTTCTTTTAGCATTCTCATAACATTGTTCTATACTACACATTGATAACAATTGTTTTTACACTTTTTAAAGGTTTTGATAGATTGAATTTAGAATTTTACTATGAGAGTATTAACTACAATTAAGAACAACATTTGTTTACACACTGAAAACTTAATACGTTGAAATATGATTAAGAAGCTCGGAAAAGTTCTAAAATGAAAACAGGAGGCCAAAATGGTCTTTAAATATTCCAAACGATATTTTGATCCACACGAATAAAAATGAATAATATTTACCGAAGTAAAATACTCAATTGTAACTAAAAAATACAGGCAATATAGAAAAAAATAAAAAAAAATCATTTGCCCGTTTCACCTGGACAATAATTTTGCGTAAGTGATACATAGTTAAAGAATTATCGCATGCAAAATTAGGGAATCTAATATCGTTTGCTAAAATGTTGCCAAATTTTTATTTCTTTTTTTGTTATTCTTATTGTTATAATCTTTACTTATTAATTGGTATAATTTTTTAAGAGCATACAAAATAGTAGCACAAATGAAACAACATGGAACTTTAAGAACTAATTCTTTTAATTCTGTTATTTAGTGATGTGGTTGAAATTAGGGGGAAAAAAATAAATAACCATCATTAAAAAAATCTCGAAATTGTTTTATTTGATGTTCGTAGTATCATCTATCAATGTTACTATTTTTAGCACAACTAATTAATGCTTTTCAATTAAAGAATACATTCAGCAAATTCTCTATAGGAAATTATACCTATTTTTGTTTCTAGTTTTCAATTGCTTTAATAAAATATTATAATCAAATATTTTTTTTCAAAGTCTAAATTTAAATCTTATAAATTGTTTTTCTCAGTTTTGATTTTGTTTGTTGGGTCTAACGTATGGAAACGAATAAACGACAAAATCTCATTGAAAAATAATGACAAAAATCTGAATCCAACCAAACGTTTATTAATTTATTATTATTTTTAACTGTCAAATTTTTGCGAACAGCAAACCTAGTTTCTTTTACTTCAATTCAACCAAGTCGTTCAGATGTTAAGTAAGCATACTTTTGTTTAACTTTTTTTTCTTCTTTTTTTTTGTAAAATTCTTGACTCTAAGTATTTACATATTATTTGGCACATCTAACGACGATGCAGGCGAGTGTAACATTTACTGCTTTATTAAAGACCTTCCCTGGACATGGGTTTTGGACTTAACATGGGAAGTTTGATTATTTAACACATAACTCTGGTAAAGCTGATGGTCAATATTTGAGTGACTGAATAAAAGCATACTCATAAGATAAAGGTATAAGTTCGGGCTGAGTCCGCTTGAAATCTAATCAGTAAAAGGAAAATTTTTTACAATGTCTTAATTGGACTTGTTACAATGTCTTAATTGGACAAATCATATTCAGTTTAAAAACTGGTGATTAGTTACAATCATTGATTTCAATGAATATTAAACACTAGTAATCTGCAATACCTTACTTAATTTAGATAATAACATAGAAAGCTCCAAACATTGTTACATAAATTCTCAACACCTCTAACTGTCATGCTCAATTATAAAATCTGAGATACCGTCTACCGAAGGATAATGACTTACGCCATGTTTTATTTCCACTGAAGCGCATTAAACCGTTTCCGGATGTAATTTGCTTTCAACTCTATACTCAAATTTAACAGTAGATTTATGGGTGAAGGACCATTTTTTCTGGCTTTAAAAGAAATTGAAACTTTGATAAAATTAGTTTGATACTTTACAGATGCGCACCAGTAATCAGGTGGAAAACTTTTTACTTCAGAGCCTTGAAGAATGGTGCAATATGGCGTGAATTAGTCAAAAAATTTATTTTATTCTTGTTTGTCTGGAGTGAATAATTTCAGAAATTGTTTACAAATGATTACTTTTGACAAATAATAAATTTCAAATTATAAAAAAGATTATCATTTTTTTTTTTACCATCAATAACTTTTTCTTTCGAAGCATGATAAATTTTTAAACTAAAACTCACAAAAATTCTTCACTATAGTTTTTAATTCGAGTAACCTACGTAATTGGAACCTACGTAAGAATTGCTTTGCATTTATATATATGTGTAAGTTACATGTTACACCGTACCATTATATAACAATAGTACATTTTATTAATGCCTTAGTAACATTTTAGTAATATTTTAACAGCATTTTTGTAATAAAAATTTAATAATTCGTATTTATAAATTCGACAGGCATTTTTTGAAATCTATAAGCTATATCGTAAAGTTGGTAACAAAATGTTGCATGTAAATTAACAATTACATAATAATAATATAAGTCCATTTGACCTTGGTTTAAAGAATACATTCAAGGTTAAGAAATAAAAAGGTAAAAGATGTCTTATATAACTCAATAGTCTCCTATCATTTACCAGCTATCCTTGAAAAAAAGGAATTCAACGAACTTCATGTACACAATATTTTCTACTCAAGTGACCAATTTTTTTAAAAAAAAGTCTTATTAATTTATCTGTTTAAGTTTTATACTATGATAGTTTATTACAGAAGGAATTAATGTTTTTGCTTTTAGGTATTATGTAACAAGAGATCTTTTAAAGCTCGTGAATAATATATTACAATTTTGGAAAAAACGAAAGTTAACATTTTAGCACATCGGATTACACACCCAGTAAATATATTCTATAAAATACATGCAGTTAAATTTAAATTATGCTTTTTTTCAAAAAGGAAATTTCTCAACATATGCTAGCAGTTTAAATAAATAATGGCTATAAAGGTTAATAAAAATAGTTATAAAGATTTTAAGGATTGATAGCTCTAAATAAATTATTTAATTACTTTTAATATGAATAATATTTAAATTGTTTTTAATTATGCGTATATATACACTGATCCAATTTAGGAAATAAAGCTAAAAAATACGTAAGACGAAGAAAAAATGAAACATTTTCATTTTATTTTAAGTGTTCAAAGCTCTTTATGATATTTAAATGAATAAGAAAAGTTGGCCCCATAAGTAACTGCAATGTTAAGGCCTGACAGCCGATTAGAAAAGTAAATAGATAAATTATAAATATAATTCTGACAAGCCTTATTGGGGCTCCAAATTCATGAAAAATAATGTCAAGTGTGTGGTTTGTACATTATTTAGAACTTAAAGTGATTCCGAAAACCTCCATTTAAGTCCTACACCCTATTGTAAGAGGCGCAAAAGCTGAGTTTGTCTTCGGGCGAAATTTACAATCTAGCGACATTTAACGACTCGCTCTCTTTTTTGCAAATTTTAATCTTGGCTGTAGTTGGTCCCAATTATAATGCAAGCTTCTATTTTTTTTAAAAATTTGTTACCTGAAACTAACACGATATCAAAAAATGAAGTCTTTTTTTAAATTATTTTTATTTAATGAAATGCTAAACAGGTGAGCAGGTCGTTAATCGTAGCTGGATTTGAAAATCACTCCACTGGCGTTGTGTACCCAAGTTAGGCCTCTGGAAGTTTGATCCTCATCTGGCAACGAGATTTCTGAATGTCGTTCTATATTGCAAAGGGCTAATTTTTTTTATTATCATTATTTTATTAAATATTTTAATTCTAAACAACCGTTTTATTTAGATAAA
The DNA here is from genome assembly GCF_982258835.1 of Parasteatoda tepidariorum. Taxonomy (NCBI): domain Eukaryota; kingdom Metazoa; phylum Arthropoda; class Arachnida; order Araneae; family Theridiidae; genus Parasteatoda; species Parasteatoda tepidariorum. The sequence continues at coordinate 41,531,387 of NC_141758.1, read as the reverse complement.
GTAATTTTTAGCGAACATAAATTTAAAAGGATTTCTTTAACATTGCAAGAATAAACCTTTTTACAAGGAGATTAGTTCGGGAAATAAAAATTGTGGTAAATAAATTATACTTAGGTGTAACTTGATCTTGATATGGAGCCCGCTCAATTATTGCGCAATATCTTCTCGAAAGGGACGTGTTTATGATTTTTTTACTTTTGCTTATGCACGAGTAAGAGCTATGCTTACGTAACACACTTAATTTCTTTTAATGGAAAAGGAAATCTTTTAGTTTTCAAAAATAATTAAGCTTGAGGAGAAAAAGTGATTTTGAAAAAGAAATTTATGACTGAAAATAAAATAAGTTAAATTAATTTTATTTGCAAACATAGGGAATTTGCTTACATATTACAAATCATTATTTCAGAAGAGAGGGAGAGTTCAAAACTACCAAAAATATACTTTAACGATCCTGCAACTGATTTTGTGCTTAAAAAATATTCATTTTAAGCTCTTTTATTTTTAAAGTTAAATATTTTTCAAGGTAAAGCAATGAGATTCTGCATACAATTCAATAAAATAAAAAAATCAAGTACGAATATTTATTTTTTGCTAAAATCTCCCAGAATAATGTTGAACATGTTTGCATTTTTGTGCATTTTTATAGTTAATTTGTTGTTATTCTTTAAGTTAATGCAACAAATGTAACTTAAACCGAGAAAACTCTTTTGCGCAGCCTGAGTTAACAAGGCAAAAAAGATTGCCATTAATATTTAAAATTCAGTCATTGAAAATAACTTTTGCTTCTTCTGATTCACGTCTGACAAATCTTGAAAATGAGTGAAGCTTTTGAGTGCTTGAAACATGTCGACTGTTATTTCATATTTATATATTTTTTAAATAAATGAAGTTTTTCATCTGGCAATAAAATTAAGTCGTCAATTATAAAGCGCATGAATCGCAATCGTAAGAAGTTTGTAAGTCTAATTGGGTATAATATGAAAAAAACACAACTACTTCGATTTAGTAGGAACAACATATGACGCAATGCTAAACGAATGGAATTTAGTTGTTGTTTATTTAGTTATTGTTATTAGTAGTTGTTGTTATTTGTTTTAGTTGTTGTTATTTGTTTTAGTTGTTGTTGTTTATTTAGTTGTATTTAGTTTCAATAACTTTTCTTTATAATGCAATAAAATCTGGCGAGCAGCTATTTAAACGATCGAACACTTCGTTTGTTTATTTGTGGCTTGAAGTTAGGCTCGCAGAAAATGCCGTTCATGGGTTAAATTTAGTAGGAACAACACAACCTGTGACGTAGGCTATATTATACCCAATTCCCCAAAATATAAAATATACTATGGTCTGATACATGGGCGGATCGTGAATTTGTGGGGCCCTGGGCTGAAACTACTTTGGGGCCCTAATAGCCGTTTTGTCAAAAAACTGTTTTCTATAGGAATGTAGATAAGTATATAGAAAAAAATAGGACAGTAAATTAATCTTATTTATTTATTTTTTTTTTGTCTATACAAACAGCAACTGTACAACATTATTGCAAAAGAAATAGACAGGTTATGTGTAGTTATGTTATATAAATTATAAAGCAACTTTTCTGCATTTTGGAGCTGCAAATTCCTTTATTTACTCATCACATTGTAAGTCCTTCGTTAAATCACAATTTATGGAAAGAACTGATTAATAATTTAGTCGATGGTTCGACATTGTTGTCCTATATTTGTTTTCTATATATGACATCCTGGAGAGAGAGCGCTCAGCTTCACAGCTAGTAATTGGCAAAAGTTAAAAAAATCTTTAAGACAGTGTAGCAATTTGGGAAAACATCAACAAATTTATTTTCATAAATTAGCATAAAAATTTCACTGCAGGAGGTGTAAGACTCTGGCTTAGACTGAAGTAAATAAGATTTTAACTGAATGCACTCATTCACTAAATGCTCGTCTACGTCATCTGGATAATAATCAACATTATTACGTACACTTTCCAGATTTCCATATTTTTGTCTTGCAAATCCATTAAAAATTTGAATTTCTTGTTATACATCTCATAGACTTGACTCCTTTTATTTAAATCCATAATCAGCTTATCCAACGCAACGTTTAAAGTGTCTCTTTTAAATTTTTCTGCTCCGTATACTGAGAATTTATCTGTAGACTTATCTGAAAATTTTGGAGTAATGCGTCTCTTGTTTATGTCATTGTAGTCTATTCCCACACTAGTACTTAATTCTTTAGCTTTCTCTCCGTATTCCTTTAGCTTCTGATCTGATTGGTGCCTTATGTTTTTCACGAGGTCTTTTAATGATACAATTAATTTGTTGCCTTCACAAATAACTTGTTGCCTTCACGTGTCAACCACACTAACATTGATTTCTTATATTCATTAGAATTTTCATGATTTTCTAAACAAGTTCCTATGTGTTTCCAATCAGAAAATCCGGTTGTGTATTGAGAAGAAATTTTAGAAAAAAGTTTGCAAGTCAAACAAAAAACAGTACCAACCCTGATTGAATAACATAACCAAGATCTTTCCAATGATTGACCATTTTTCATTTTCTTAATGAAATACCTATTTGAAAATGTTCTGTTTTGTTCTTTGCATTTCTATATTGAAGCTGAATATATATTTTTCCGATCTTTATTTTGAAAGTCAGTCATTTCATGTGAGAGTATGTCATTAATAAAATCATTATTTAGCAATTCTGACCACAAGCCCACGTCAACATATTTCTCAAACTTAATATTCTCTAAATTTCTTTCCGCCTCGGTATTACCGTCCTCTTGCTGAACACCAATATAGTTTTCAGTGGGATCAGGGGGTTTCTGGTAGTCAAGACAGTTATTAGTAAACTAAACAAGTTTGTCACTTTGACGACGAGAACAGAAGTGTGGGAAAAAAACAAAATTGCATCGGGCGTTAAGCGGCGCTGCGGGAAGTCCCCCATAATAGACGCGAAAAAATACACTGACCAAAAACAAGCGACGGGTAATTCCCTGTTCCGTTCGATAGACGCGCACATGCATGGGTTGATTGATCTCAGGGTTGCCTACCTTATAATATATATTTTTTTTAATATTAGATATTTTTTTAATTCAAAGTATCACATATTGTTTCCAGTGGGGACTGGGGCCCTTTATATCCACGGGGCCCTGGGCTGCAGCCCAAAAAGCCCTTAAGTAGATCCGCCCCTGGTCTGATATTAGTCAGTCACGAGCCACACTTAAATTTTATTTAGTCTCGAAAATGCGCCTTAAAAATTGACATTATTGCTTAATCGTTGAATTTTTTTAAACTTGCAATAATTTCACAAAAGACTCTCTTGAAAAATTTATCTGTTATATTAAGGTTCATGGCTACGAGCTCATGATTATATTGTGAGACGCATATGAATAGAACTTTCCAAGTCCTCAACCTGGACAAAGTCGCCATTTTATCAATTCAACGGTTTTGCCGTGGAGAGGAGGGTAAAATTTCGATTGTATTGAGAATGTTGATTCTTGAACATCCTCCCCATGGATGTCTTTGAAACCCTTGTTGATTTTGCTTGGTGACGAGGAGGGGTGGAAAAACTCTCACAATCTTCGATTACGTAAGGATCATTTCACGAAGGCGCGAAAGTCCGAGTGCGACAATTTAGTTTCGTGCGTAATCCACTTTATATTATCATTTGATGCATTGTTATGGGTTGTCGTGATAAAAATAGGTATATCCCGCCATCCTTTAGTTCACCTGGATAAATAGTAGGTTCCTCTGAGCATCATTCTCTATTCATTCGGATTATTCCCGAGTTCATGCAATCAAGGAATTTGAGAGAAGTGTTTTGGTGGAAGAGTTTTTAAAATATATTAAAATTACTGTCCACAGAGTAAAGGGGTTCAGTGTAAGTAATGATTTTTTTTTCTCCTTTCTTTTCTTTTTTATTTATTTTGAAAAATGAAGATTTTTTTTATCTACGTAATAGTTGTTAAAAAGAAAGAATTTATTCTGCATTATGCGTTTCAATATGAGCAGAATTTAAAACATTTGTGTTTTTAGTCTTTAGATGGCATTATAGTTTTTTTTTTCTTCAGTGTAAGTAATGATTTTCTCTCCTTTCTTTTCTTTTTTAGTTAATTTGAAAAATGATTATTTTTTTTATCTACTTAATAGTAGTTAAAAAGAAAGAAATTATTGTACATTATTCATTTCCATGTGAGCAGAATTTAAAACAATGTGTTTTTAGTCTTTAGAGGGCATTATAGTTTTTTTTATATATATAATTTTTTTTCAGTGTAAGTACTGGTTTTTTTTTCTTTCTTTTCTTTTTTATTTATTTTGAAAAATGATGATTTTTTATCGATATAATAGAAGTTAAAAAGAAAGAATTTATTGTACATTATGCATTTCCATATGAGCAGAACTTAAAAAATTTCGGTTTTGAGTCTTTTGATGGCATTATAGTTTTTTTTATGTATATATATATTTTTTTTTTTTTCAGTGTAAGTATTGATTTTTTTTCCCTTTCTTTTCTTTTTTACTTATTTTGAAAAATGATGATTTTTTTATCGACGCAATAGTAGATAAAAAAAAAGAAATTATTGCACATTATGCAGTTCAATATGAGCAGAATTTAAAACATTTGTGTTTTTAGTCTTTAGATGGCATTATAGTTTTTTTATACAGTTTTTTTTTCAGTGTTAGTAATGATTTTTTTTCCTTTCTTTTCTTTTTTATTTATTTTGAAAAATGATGATTTTTTATCTACTTAATAGTAGTTAAAAAGAAAGAGTTTAGTGTTCATTATGCATTTCAATATGAGTAGAATTTAAGACATTTAAAGCTTTTAGTCTTCACATGGCATTATAGTTTTTTTATATAATTATAATAAAAATTATATATTATGGTAATAAATAATAATAAATAAATAATAATAAATGAATAAGAATAATGAATAATAATGATAAATAATAATGATAAATAAATAGTAATAAATAAAAGCAATAGGGCAGAAAATATTACTTTTTATAATAAGTTTTAAAAAGTAATGCTTAAATTACTTTCTTAAAATTATTAGAAAGTCATTTATGTATATCTGGATAAATACACTAATCACGATCATTAAAAATTATTTTTATTTGAAAAATACATAAATTAACGTTTGGAAACTTTCTAAGATGAATTTTTAAAAATAAACTGCCAGTTTACATGATGAAATATCAATTACACTTATCATATTTGTAAATTTGCTACTACTTTTTATTTATCTACTTTTTCTTTCTATGTGGCTTATTGTTATTTCCCATTAAGTGCATTATTAATTACAAATTCTCGAAAATAGGTATAAATTTGATTTTTAAACATACATTTTTAAATCGGATTTCTTTCACGTTTATCTAAAGCCGTTAACTCATAATGTATGGTAAAAATTGCAATATATCAAGTCAAGGCGCATTTCATTTTCAAAGCTCAAGTCGTAGCAACAAACTTGGTTTAAACATATGTATTGGCTTAGACGAATGACAATATCCATACTAGGATACTTTTTACGCAATTTTTGCTTTAATTTTAGAAGAGTAATTCTGGATATTCTTGATTTTTTGTGATACTTGATTCATTATTTTTCAATAATACGTGTTAAACTATCCTAAATTTACTTTTTGAAACGTATAAAAATATAGTTTGATATATTTTAAGAGTGTCAATTTTTTTTTTTACTTATTACAATTAGATTCTTGTTATGATCAGATAATTCGATACTAAATTTTCATTATTGTACTGGCGGCTACATTAATCATTTCCAGGAACTTACGCTAAATAAAATTTAAAATTTTGCTGTAAAAAAAATATATATATATTTAAGTCATGTAAATTTAATTCATATTTAAGTCAATATTTTCATCTTTTATTGTTTAAAATTATTTAATATTAATGGTGTCTCATGCATTATCCCAATTCCTTAAGATTATGAGATACTGTTTTAATTATCGTAAAATTTTATTTTTCGAATATCAGATTTTTTTTTTCCTAGAGGCATAGACAGAGTTAAATTATGAATTTAGATATTTTTCATGACCTTTTTTCATAAATTTCCTTTTACTAAGTCAGTTACTGACAGAAGAAAGAAAAACTAGTTGTAGTTTTTTATTTAGTTTTGAAGTTATTTCATTATTAATGTTACGACTATTAGCGGAAATAATGCCCATTAAAATTACCTTAATTAAGAATAAATTCGCCTATTTTTTAAGTAATGAAATAAAAATTCATGATTAAAAAATGGAAGAAAGAAGTGTAAAAAAAAATAATAATATAACGAATAAATTGTATTTATTTTTCGAAGGATATTATTCTAAACAGCATTACATTAATCACGATTAATTAGAGTGTTGTAATATCAGCCAATGACACATAGCCTATCTTTGATATGAGGATTCAAGATCAAAGTAGTAATTTTCATTGTTCACTTCTTTTCAACTTCGAATTCACCTCTGTGAATTCCCGATATTTGACGTCACGGCACATACTGCTCTGATTGGCCAACGAATAGCTGACGAAGGAGAGCAAGCAAGCTTACAGCTAGATATATAACTGTGTAGTTTGAAACAAAATACCTTTTCCCCTTGTGTTTTGTATGGTTGTGCTTGTGCAGTAGATTAATGTTAAGTAACTACTGCAATCCTGGATCGTCAAATTTTTATTAAAGCTGATAATTAAAGTTTTCACCATTCCGCCTTCAAATATATCAAATATCCACGGGTGCTGGGAAGCTTCTCATCAGGTGCGATTGTTGCCATTTTTGTCGGAAACGTATTTTTTTTAGAAAAAATGTTTTTTGAAAAACATCTTTTCATAAAATCTTGATATTATTGGTAATCTTCAAAATGTTATGTGAAATTTGCAATTCAATAGCTTTTTATTAGTAAAAAGATCGGAGTTTTTAACTATTCTACGATCTTTAAAATATGGCGTGTTTTTCACGTTTTTTATCATGTGCTCAGCTAGTGATTAGATTAAGGTAAACCACATGTATTATTGAAAGTATCTAGAAGATTTGTTATAAGCGATCGAAGCTTTTAGAATAATGTTATTTATTTTCTGAAACTTTTAATTTGCTAAGACAGACTTATATTATAAAAATAAAATAAAAAATACTCAAATGGATACACGCCAAACTTCATGTAAAGGTTATGCGTAATATATAATTTCTAAAAAAGAATTTCAAATTGACGAAATGTTTTAAAAGTAAATTCTTTGATTTTTAATCAATTTTTGTATGCTTTTAATCGGTAAGTAATAAATAAGGAGAGTAATCTATGTCGACCTTTCATTGTAAAGGTTATGTGTGTAATAAATTCTAAAAAAAGAAAAAGTGAAAAAATATTTATAAGTAACTACACTGTATTTATAAATTTTCGTGTCACAATAAACAGTAAATAATATGATGGATCCTTTCAAACTTTTCATGTACTTAAAAGTTATGTTATGAAATAATTTCTAAAACAAGAATTACAAATTGATGTTGAAATATTATAAAAGTTCATTGATTCATTGTATTTATAAATTTTTGTATGTTAGTAATTGGTAAAAACAGTAATGTGATAGATCTATGTCAACCTTTTATGTAAAATATATTTAAAAAAAAAAAACGTCCAATTGATGTCCTATTTTAAAAGTAATTTATATTCATTTACAAAATTTTGTGACCTGTTAATTTTATTCCTATTATTTCCATTGCATCGATATATAATTCGGTCTGTGTAGTCCTTTGCTATTTGCTTACAATTATTGCTTTTTTTGATGTAGGTAATAATAGATGCAATAGTAACATTTTTTCAAACTTCTGAATCTGGTTGTAAAATTTGCCTTTAATATCTAATTCTTTTATTTAAAGATAATACTCTAAATCTTGTGTAGATGATATATGCTTACATTGATAATTTGGTTGCCCCCGCATCATTAATTGGAAATTGAATAACAAAAGTTTTCCTCTGCAATGTTATAATTGGTACATTTGTTTGTACACATTATTAGGGGTTATTTTTATTTACTATGTTTTTTTTATCAATCCTGTTTTCATGAAGCCTATACAAGAGTTACTTTTGCCCCAAGAAAATGACACTGATCAATAACATGACACTGAGCACTAACGTTTTGAAGTCAATAAAGGTAACCCCTAAGAACGACTAACCTCCATTAACGACTATTTTATTCTGGAACAGAGAATAGTCGCTCCAGACAGGTTTCACTATATGTAATTAATGTTATGTCGAAATGAATATAAATAACCCATTTTTATCAGAATGTGGAAAATTGTTTAAAGTTTTCGTTCATTTTAAATGAGGTTAATGAAATCGTTAAATAAGGCGAATTTATGTTTACAGCATTGAAATATACTTATGATTTTTTATTTTTAAATATTGAGCTTTTTTTTAAATTTTTTTTTCTTATTTGACTCTCTTTTGATAAGTTATATTCTTAGACCATGTGATATAATGTCATTCGCTTTCGAAATTTTTATTCAAAACAAATTTTGATAAGCAGTTTAGAATTTTACTTATTTGTTAAAGTACCCATTAGTAAAGTAAAAGAAAGTTGAAACATTTTTGTTGTTTGAGAATTTCTTTCTGTAAAGTGATTTGACATAGGTTACCTGCATAGTCTATACATTTTTACAGTGATTGCATTCACGCCATCCACTTTTTTGGCATTTTTATTTAAAAAAATTTATTAACTTTTTTGTTTATTCATGTAGTGGTTTGGCATAATAATCTTCAAACAATCCTAATAATTATCTTTTTGTTTTCAGGGAAGGCTTGCCTTCACGTTCCCAGTTGTTTTCCTTTTGACATACGAGTGCGAGGGTGGTCCACCTTGGGATACTAGCTGACGGGGCCTAGAGTATTCTTTGTAAGCCATGTAAGTTATATTTAATGTATATTAACTTATTTTTTATTAATCATGATAATCATTTATCAAATAATGTATGCACAAGCTGTGAATATCTTTATTTATTTTTGTTTAAATTCATGGACTGAATGTTTTAATAAATACTTTATTGCCTTATTTTAAGATACATAATTTATTTGAATTTAATTAATAAATGACTTTTCTGATTAGTTTTCTGAAAGATTATATAAATTGAATACATTTACTCAAATTTCTTGTGTCCTGAAATACAACTTTATTTTCATATTTATAGATCTAAGAAAAGGTAAATTTCCTTTGTAGCCAGATTTAAACCTTAGCATATTTTCTACCATTCTTTGAATCTCTATTCAATCTAAATAAAGTAATTTATTAAAATTAAAAATACTCCTATACTAAACTGTTACTTAAACTGTTGTGAAATCGATTTTTTTTTATTTATCTAACTTTAATAAAATGTATATATCATAGTTTGTTGCAAATAACCATTTTCTTAGTTGAAAATAAGAGTGATGCAAATTGTTAAAAATTATGAATTATCTATAGATTAGTTTTAAAAAAAACTGCCCATTTTTTTTCTTTATCAAAAATTCTATTTACTCCTATAATTATTAAATAAAAATATTAGATTTAAGAAAGAGAGTGGTTTACTATCCTAACCAATTAAATCTAAATTTAGAAGCAATATACTTCTTAATATTTTTATTCCTTATATTAATTTAATTTCTCAAAATGTCTTTTTGATATTTAATGACAGTAAGCTTTATTTCTATACTTATAAATAATTTTTTGGGTGATGTGTAATTATGTTAATTAAGATGTGTGTATTAACTTTTGTTTTTGGTTGAATTATTATGCTAATTTCTAAATAAAGTTGAGCAAGTTAACAAATGATTAAATTGACCACAAAGATTAAAAAGGTTGTAAGAAATAAAGCACACCTGTAATTTCTGCATCGCTCTTGCATCTGGAAGATGGTTCTAAAACATCTGCCATACAATTAAATAGTTTAATGTCTTGTCATAAAAATTTGTTCGATTCGCAGAGATCATATTTTTGACATTATCATTTCTTTTGTAAGTTTTGAACAAGATATCTTGATAATGTTATGTAATAATATAATTGACTACCGATTTTATTTAAAATTTTTGATATAAGTATAGGTAGTTAAATATTTATAATTTTGAAACATTTAGCTTTTCTTATACATTATTAGTATTATTGTATAGATTCTTTCTTTTTGATGTCATTTTCAGCTGTCATCAATTACTTATTTTATTATTATTCTTACTTATTATTTGCTGAGATCATATTTTTGACATTATCATCTCTTTTGTAAGTTTTGAACAAGATATTTTGATTTGATAATGTTATTTAATAACATATTTTACTAAAAAAAAAAGATTATAAGAATAGCTGTATTAATTTGTAAATTTTATTTTAAATCCTGTTTTTCTGCTTCAATTGTTTGTTTAAAATTGGCTAAGTTGACTACCGATTTTGTTTAACATTTTTGATATAAGTATAAGTAGTTAAATACTTATAATTTGTGAAACAATTAACTTTTCTTATGCATTATTGATATTATTGTGTTTCTTTTTGATGTCATTTTCAGCTGTCATCAATTACTTATTTTAATTTAATACTATTTGTTACAAAATTTAAGTTTTATCTGTAACAGAAATTCAAAAGTTCAAATTTAATATCAATTTTTAAATAATTTATGTATAAATTCTTATTCTTTTTATGTTGTATTCAGCATATTGATAATAGGCATTTTGTTGAAAAAGAATTGTATGAAACTCTACAAAATTGCAATCTTTTTATATTTGTATCATTAACTGAGTAGTTAGTTAAATTTTTTCTTAAATGGTCATTTCCCCCCCCTACATCATTAAATTATTGTATATTTTATTCTGCTTATGCAACTTTTAATTTATTTTACTTATGATTCTCTTTCTTGCTTAGATCTGAAACATTTCCTGGAATCTTCCAATTTTTATCTGCATTTATTTCAAGTGACTTTTTCCATATCGAGATAAAGATGAAATCTCCCGTTGGAAATCCTTCTGTTGAAATTGTCAGCGACATGACAGTCTTTGACCTTGTTACCAAAATTGTTAATACAGCTGTAAGTTCAGGTTTAATAGATTTTAGTTATGAAGAAAACTTGTATACATTTTAAAATTAATACTTACTATGTAATTTAGTTTTAATGATAGTGGGTTATAAAACAATCTGCTTTTGTAAAGTGTTTAGTTTTTTTAAATTTTGTTAAGAAATGTAAAATTTATGTTTATTTATTTATTTATTAACTTACCTGTAACAACTTAAAGCTAAATTTTCAAAGTAATATTGTGGAATGTATCAAAAGAATTAAACTTTTTTGAGTTATGAATTAGTTAATGTTAATTTGGTAATAATAAGTTTTGAGTTAGTAACTAAATTTGTTTAAAGAATCCATTCTTAAATGTGGGTCATCCTCAATTTTTTGTGGGCACTAGGTGACTATGTTTTCAGTCAAACTTAATTATATTTTATTCTCCCTCACTTTCTATTTTAACAATTTAAGTGCTGTAAAGAATTGTTTCTTATTAAAGTAAGGCTGCTTATTACAGTAACTAATTTGGAGTAAATTTGTCTTTAACTGATTTAATTAATATTGTTTATAATAATCAAGATTGATCTCCTAAAGCGTAATACGTATTTGATGTGATTAGAAATAGTTTATTGTAACACAACACTGCTATTGTAAGATATTTAATTGTAAGAATTTTTGAAGATTTTAAGCTTATAGTTGTGTATATAGGCTGGGGATGTTTTGTCCCTATTAAATTTATGTTTTAAAAATACTGAAGCCAATCATGTTAAATCAAAAACAATGGTTCTATCTAAAATGTGTTCATCTGTCCTGGTTTTTAAATAATTTTTGCATTAAAAAAAACATAAAATTTTATTTTGTGAGGTGTCACAACATTTACAAAATAACCCACCCTTGAAACACAAACAAAAATTCCCACCTTTGAAAATAATAAACTGTAATAATCCTTTTATTGGACAAATCTTTTAATTTATTGTTAAAATGTAATGAAAAATTAGTTATGCTTTGTGCTGATTTTAATGTTATTTATTTTTGTATTGTTTAAAAAAACCTCCTTAAACCAAGCAATAAGATGCAATTTATATTCAAAATAAAAAAAAATTTGCTGACTTTAAGTAGCATATAGTATTTTAAGAATAATTTATACAGTAACTATTAGTAGTAACTAATAATTTGGCATTTGTGGTGGAATCCTGGCTAGATTTCTCAAATTCTTGAGATTTTATGTTTAAGTATAACATAGAGTAAAGTATTAGTACTTAAATTCTTGGAATTTTTAATTGCAAACGGAATGCCAAGTAGGGAAAGCTACATAAGCACAGCCATAAATGTCTACATTATGTATAACTAAATTCAATGCATATTAATCCTTAGCTGGCATTTGCACTTTTACTGACTGATTTCAATATCACGCCTAAGTTGGTAAAAATTATTTTATTATTATTGTTGTGTATTTGCTTTTAATTTAACCGTATTTATTGTAATTAATTATAATTATATCTGGAAGAGTAAACTTGAAATACTTAACCAATAAGGGTTAGACATATACATAGGGCTAGTTATATTGATACTGGTACCTAAGCAATGGGCGATTGTAATTATGAAATTTTTTATTTATTTCAGGAGCAAGAAGAACCCTTCTTTGTTGCAGATGCATCAGATATTGTTTTCAAATACAAGATGTGGAAGCTTAAAATGCCTAGAGTCGAACCTTTCTATGGTGAGTTTAATGATTGTGACTGTTTACAAAGTTGCTTTACAACTAAATGGGCTTTTTGCTTTACAACTAAATAACTAAATAGGCTACACAATTCTAATTCTTAAAAACCAGTTTAAAATTTAAAACATCAGATTTTCTCCAAAAAAAAAAATAATAATTGTATAGAAATAAGTGTTTAAGTAAAGTGTACAATTTTGCATTATATAATATTTGCATAGTTCCAAGTATATAAAATTGCTACTATACTCTACTCTTTCATTTGGGATTGTGCTCATTTTAACTCCTAAAATTATTGGACTGGGAAATTTTAAATTAAAAATTATTTTTAAATTCTATATTTCATTATAATTATTTTTAAATTCTATAGTTTCATTTTGTTAAGTTTTTGTATTGTGCTGAAATACTTGACAATAAGTTTGCATTATCGGTATAATAAATTGCTTCCATACTTATTGGATATATTTTCTTTCCGAGAAATATGTTTTAATTAACTATTTGTTTTGTATCTTTTAGCTGTGAAGTGCAATGATTCTCCTATAATCCTTCATCTTCTGGCAGCCTTGGGTGTGAATTTCGATTGTGCCAGCAAGGTACATTATCTTATTCTGCTGAATTTCAGTTTTAACTTTATTGAACTGCTTTAAATTTAGCATTCTTTTTTGTTTCTATTGTTAAATTTTTGTTTATTCCATATTTTAGAATGAAATTGAAAGTGTTCTTAGCATGGGAGTGGATCCTTCTCGTATCATTTATGCCAATCCTTGCAAGACCAAAGGATTCATTAGGCATGCAGCGAAAGTTGGAGTAGACATGATGACCTTTGATAATGCAGTGGAGCTTAGAAAAGTCAAAGAAAATCATCCTAATGCAAAGTATGTGTTCAAACTTCCAAACATTAGTTATACTGTTCAATGTGTTCTAAATGGAATTTTTTTTCTAAGCTAATTCAAATTATTTCATTCATTTTTAACATAACCTTGATTTAATTTTTTTTTTTTGTCATGGAGCAATTTTTTAGAATTTGTTTTTAGTGCTAGCTTTTACAAGACTCTTAAATTCGGGACATGTAATCCTTGTCCTTTCCGGTCTATGTAACTACAGTTTTTTTGCCCTTTTTTTTTTTTTTTTTTTTTAAAAAACCAGAATCGAACATTTTTCTTTAAATATTGATGATTTATGATTTGACTAGAGGAAATTATAAATTTTGTTTTGAAAAAAAGATATTCAACTGTTCAATACAAAGTATGAGGAAATTAAACCTTAGTCTGTTACTTTATTTATTTTTTGTCTAATATATCTTTGTTAAAGTGTGCTTAAGCTTTTGTATTAGAAATTTTAAACTTTAACTAGATATTTTTTAAAAATCATGGTTTTAAGCGTACATTGTTGTCATTAATTCTACTATTTCTAATATATATATATATATATATATATATATAATATTACACATGCATGCATTTTGTAAAGCAAGTTTATAAATTTATAAGGTTTTGAATTCTAGTTCATTGGTAAAATAACTGCATATTTAATTTGCTTTTATTGTTTTAGGCTTGTCATCAGAATTCGGGTGGATGATAGTGCCTCTGTTTGTCAATTAGGAGTGAAATTCGGTTGCCGAATTGGTGACATTCCCCATCTACTTCAACTTGCCAAGGATTTAGATCTGGATGTAATTGGCGTAAGGTGAGTAGAGTTGCATTGATTGTGCATTTTTTTATACTGGTTTTCTATGCTTCTGGCAAAGACTTAAAAAACTTTATACAGATTAAAATTAAAATTGCTTCAAAATCTTTAAAACAGTTGCTAATCTAGGAAAATTAAGATTCCTCATTGGTTTTTTTTTTAATGAAAAGTAATTTTTAACTTAATAATAAATATTGTTAAATTTTATGCTTCTGAGGTTAGTAAATAATTTGTTGCTGTTAAGATATATAATATTGCTTACACTGTTGTATCTGGCAGGAAAGAATTATTTTATAAACAAATATTTCTTATATAAGTATTTATATTGTAAGAAGTATTCATCAGATGAATTTTTTTTCTATTTTCTAAAGATCTAGTAAATCTTGATACAATGTATCTTTTATATTTTGTGTGCCGGTTTTTCATATTTTTATTCTATACTTATTTTTTGTGTTTCTTCTCAGTTTCCATGTTGGAAGTGGATGCCAGGACAGTTCAGCCTATCGAACTGCTATTTTGTCTGCCTATCATGCATTTGAAATTGGTAAAAATATTGGTCACCATATGGATTTCTTAGATATTGGTGGAGGTTTTCCTGGTGTCAAGGGGCCTTACATTTCTTTTGAAGAGGTAAGTCAACTTGAATAGATTTAGTTTTTGAGGAACTTCTTAATGAAATTCAATAATTTAAAAATTCTGTTACATTTTTTAGTAGCAGTCGCACATTTAAAAATTTGAATTTTTTTCTTCTTTTCTTCAAAAAGCTTATTTGTATTATTTCACTTTTTTTGTCATAAGTTCCTCTAAGCTAGTTACTAGAGACTGCTAGTTAATTTATTATTACACTATTAATAATGATTGTAAATTGTAATGCTCTGCCGAACTTTAAAAATGTGTGTTTTCATTAGATATACAGTTAAATATTTTACATAATCTTTGTGTTTTTTAAAATTTTATATTTTTTGCAAATGATCATGCACTAATTTAGCTTTTTCTATTAGATTGTTGGTGCTGTCAATGAAAGTTTGGATGAATTTTTCCCACCAGAGTCTGGGGTACGAATAATTGCTGAACCAGGAAGGTATTTTGTAGCTTCTGCCTTCACTTTATGTGCCAATGTCATCGCCAAAAGGGAAACAGTATCTGAAGAAGGTTAGTTAAAAATACTAAAT
The DNA here is from genome assembly GCF_982258835.1 of Parasteatoda tepidariorum. NCBI lineage: Eukaryota > Metazoa > Arthropoda > Arachnida > Araneae > Theridiidae > Parasteatoda > Parasteatoda tepidariorum. The sequence goes on along the minus strand of NC_141758.1, from coordinate 41,515,810 downwards.
TGTTGTTTAAATATGCAATAAAGTTTAAGTTGATTGTAATGTCAAATCTATTTTAACCAAGTTTTGTTTAAATACTAAGGTATAAATTTTGCTAGCATTTAAAGTTCTTTACTCAATTGGCAGGCTATTTTATAATTATTAATAAGTATCTGATTTGTGTGATAAAAGATTTTGATACATTCATGATGCAACATTTTTATTTTTAAGACATAAAATTTAAATAAAGATCATTTAATAGCTACATTCATTAGTTACATACATTATTCCTTGTTGCTCAGTTAAATAATTTCTTCTGTTGGCATAATAATTTTTTATCTTTTAAGTTATATTTTTATTGCAATTAGAATATGATCGCAGATGTTTAATAGTATGGATTTTTTTATATTTTGGATTTGAATTGTAAATCTTGCTCATGTTGCTGGTATTCCATGACCTAAAAGAAAATAAGTTTGCCTCGCACACTAAAGCAGGGCTTATTGTGCTCCGTAAAAATTCCAGATTTTTCGCTAACAGTGATTCGGAAGTTTCCGGAGATCGAAGGTCCAGGCATTTCAAAAAATCATTGATTACAGAATTTTCCGGAAATCAAATTTTCAAAGGTGGAACTTAAAAACACAGTTTATTTGTTTGTAAGGGAGAGCTAGATGCTTTATAAGCTTATATTCATGATTAATATTCATTTTTTATCAGTAAATAGTTATTATAATCATAAACTCAAGAAAGAAAGGCATATTTGTAGATTTTAATTACTTCTCTAGGTCATCATAGGTAAGTGTAACTCTAGAAATTTTCCGGAATTTTGACTTGGACTCGCAATCACCCCTGCAAATGTTTTAATGTTACCTTTTTTCTCTTTTGTTAAAGTTTTATTCTAAACCAGCTCAATTTAACTTGCGAATTCTTTATTTTCAGGTGATCCAATTAACATGTACTATCTCAATGATGGTGTTTATGGGTCATTCAACTGCCTAATTTTCGATCATGCTGAAGTTGAACCAATTCCTCTTGTGGTAAGTTTCGATCTAATCTATTTGAAGTTTTTGATATTTTTAACTTGTAAGGAAATGTTTTTTGATTTATTGTATATTTTACAGGATCTGCACGACAGACAACTAATGAAAAGCAGTGTTTGGGGACCAACATGCGACAGCATTGATTGCATTTTAAAATCTTGCACATTGCCATCTATGGATGTTGGAGAGTGGATCATGTTTGAAAACATGGGTGCCTATACAATCTGTGCTGCCTCTAACTTCAATGGTTTCCAAAAGCCTGAGATGAGATGGGCTCTTCCGATCCATGTCCTGTAAGTGTTTGTCTTTTTATTCTACCTTTTTATAGTTATCCTAGTAGGGAATAACCTGAACCAATTTTGATTAGTATCATTAAGATATTTGTCATGTTAGTAAGGCATTTCACTTGGCACGAAGCTTAGTAGTTGTTAATAATGCAACGTGTGGTTATTTATTTTTAAAACTGATGGAATAAGTCCTGAAAATACTATGTGAATTATATAACCGTTTGGTATGTATCAAAGTAAGCTACACCTGATGCATAGGGCTCTATCCCTCTGTAAAATTTCTACATTGAAAGCCATTGAGTCACATGCAAATTTGTTCCTTTTAGAATATTTTTATTTTCAAGGTTTTGAAAATAAATTGGTTGCCATACTTTTTAGCTAAATCTTTTTCAGGTTTTTAGTTTCCAGAAACTAAAAGTTAACTGAAAGAATGTTTGGGTTGTCATTTACTAAGAACCTCCAGGTTGAAGAATAATTTTAAAGACAATTATATTAAAAGCTGCTTCTGAAACTTGTACAGTAAAGTACATTATATTAAGTAGAGGTTGCTTCAATTCATATTAATGATTTTATAATTCACAAAATATTTTCAGGGTTTCTGCATTGATTTCTGGAAGTACATGGCCACATCTTTTTATATTTTTAGTAAATGTTACCAGTAATAATTTTTTTTTTTTTTAATTTTATAGATTATTCATTTCTAAGGTGTTACTCACATCTTATTTGGTGTGAACAAAATAGAATGTATTTTTTAATCATTACTTCTGTCAGCTACAGTTAGTTGTTTATTTAATTACTAGAACTAGTGCTCTATAATTTTTTATTTAATATTCAAAAATTGTTTGTAAGAGTAAGTTTTAAAACTCATGGAAGAAGATTGCTTTATCTTGCATGTCTTTTTCTTATACTAAACAAATTGGTTTTATAATCCATAATCAAAAATTTGCGATTTCTTTTGCGTTGTTGAAGTGAAATTTTTAAATGAAAAGAAATAGCGGGTAGGAAATTAATTACGATTTTTCATAATTGGTAGTTATTATACACTTAGCACTTACTTTAAATTTCTCTGCTCTCTAATTTTTATGACTTTTTTTTTTCTTCAGAACTTACTTGCAACAGCTTCCAACTTGGCCAGATCTTGTTGAGGCTTTTGGAGGCAGTGCATTGGACTTACCAAATGTCAACATCACGCCTGAATGTGAAAACATTGCCAACAAGGGCGTTATGAAAGCCATCCATCGTCGAGAATCTGTATCAGCTTGAAACAGCCTTGTATTTGAATAAACCTGTTTTGCTCATCTATTTTTGTTTCTGCAAATGCTTTTGGTATAGGTTCTGCTAATTTTTTTTTTTTAAATTCATTTTTTAAGGACTTCATTTTCCAACATTTTTGCAATTTGCTGCCTTTTTCCTTTTTTTTTTTTTATTATTTATTTCCTGAAGGCAATGTAATCTGCATAAAATGCTTGGTACTGAATGAAATTTCATTTTTATTTTAAACCTTTAAAATATTGACTTCTCTATGGTGTTAGGTGATGGTGTTTTTAACAATTTTCTTATATAATAGTTAAATGTTGAACTAGGTCATTACTGACATTCCATATTAACTTTATATTTTTTTAAGTTTGAGAGAAAAAAAAGTTTTTGTTTTTAAGTAACTGGAAGTTTCCAGGAAATGTTTTAGTGTTAAATGTGGCTCACTCGAATTGTTTAACTAAATAACTTGTACATTGTTTAAAGTTTAATTGTATTTAAGAATCTGATATTTTGTTTCTGTACTTAAATGTTAATAAATGTATTAAACTAAATATGTTGTCTTTTCTTAATCATCTCATTGTTTCAAAAATTTTAAATAAGCTGCTATGCAATTATGAATGTGTTTGTTTCCTTTAATATAGTTATCTTCAAAGCTGCCAGCTCATTTTATTTAATTAAAAATTCTCATAGTTTTTGAATAATTTTGGCAATTCTGGGGAAGTTTCTGAAATAGTTCCGTAACAAAAAAAGATTCTTCACATTTTGGTTAAATATGTTCAGTGAATTTTTTAATAAATAACTAATTATTGCCATAAAATATTTCTTTTCTTACATTTACATAAAGAGCTAAAGTTTTATTCAGATTTCCATAATACAATATATATGTTTTGTTTTATTTATTCCCCCCCCCCCATGCTTTTGGTGCTTGATCAGAGCTTGTCCCAGGCATCCACTGATTTTTGTACGCAACTGGAATTAGCTGAATACATTTTTCTTCTCGATATTTTTTCCATGAATGGGAGTTGGTAGAATTATTAAGGAGGTTACGGTATTAGTAGGAGACGTGAATCAATTTTATTTTGAATTGTGATTTAAATCAAAAAAGAACAATAAAACTAAAGTAACTCACATTTTTTTTTTTGTAAATACAGGCATGAAAGTTTTCAGCTTTTTTTGCTAACTGGTACTTTCATCCCTGTAAGTACTATACCAATATTATTACAAGCAACCTTTCCATGTGTTCCAAGTCTACAGGGTTCCCGCGGCCTTGAAAAAACCTTGAAAAGTACTTGAATTTCATTTTGATTTTCAAGGGCCCCTAAAAGTACTTGAAAAAAATATTAAATCCTTGAAAAAATTCGAAATCACCTTGAAAAGTATCGAAAACTCAGGAAAACCAGTATTTCTATGTTTAACTTTTTGACGCGCGTAAGTGTGAGAGAATGACTTCCCCGTCTTTCAGATGATGACACGTACTGTTTGATTTTAGGATTTTATGTATGTTTGACTGATTTTAGGAATTTTAAATATTAGGAACTGCTCCAAATTCTGACAAATCTCGATTCTTATTCACGCGATTTTAATATCAATCATCGATCTTCGTATTAGACTTATTTAAAAATTATGTGTTGCAGGGATGAAAGACTTCCGCGAAAAAGCGGAAATCCGCTTTTTTTCCCCAATTTTGAAAATTTCCGACATGTTCCAAAAACTAAAATTTTTGGGAAGTCCTATTGGAGAAACCCAAGCCGCCCGAACGATAGTCGGATTACCGCGACTTCTGCTATAGAGTGGAAAGGAGTCTAAGCGTTTCGCTTCGAGCGCCGATATTTGATTTTTTTTTTTGTTTGGCTGATTTTTGGAATTTTAAATATTAGGAGCTGCACCGGAATCTGCTAAAATCGCGATTTTTAATCAGACGATTTTAATATCAATCATTGATTTTCGTATTTAACTGATTTAAAACTTACGAGTTGCAATTTTTTACGCGATTTAAAAATCGTACTAGCAATTCCTATTCACTCAATTTCAAAATCCAATATCGCGATTTGTATTTAAGCGTTTTTAAAACCCAATATCGCGATTTGTATTCTCGTGAGTTTAAAATCCAACGTCGCGATTCGTATTCACGCATTTTCAAATCCAATTTTGCGATTCGTTATCGCAGTTTTAATATCAGATATCGTTTTTCGTATTTGTACGCTATTTAAAAATTACTCACTGCGATTCGTATTCACGTGATCTAAAAATTATGCATCGTGATTCTTATTTATGCGATTTAAAAATTCAATATCGCAATTTGTATTTTCGTGTCTTTAAAATCCAACAGCTCGATTCGTATTCACGGGATTTTAAAATCCAACAGCTCGATTCGTATTCACGGGATTTTAAAATCCAAAATCGCGATTCATATTCACGCGATTTTAAAATCCAAAAACGCGATTCATATTCACGCGATTTTAAAATCCGATATCGTTATTTGTATTCACGCGATTTTAAAATCCGATATCGTTATTTGTATTCACGCGATTTTAAAATCCAATATCGTGATTTGTATTTTCGTGTTTTTAAAATCTAAAATCGCGATTCATATTTCCGCGATTTTAAAATCCAATATCGTGATTCATATTCACGCGATTTTAAAATCCAAAATCGCGATTCATATTCACGCGATTTTAAAATCCGATATCGTTATTTGTATTCACGCGATTTTAAAATCCGATATCGTTATTTGTATTCACGCGATTTTAAAATCCAATATCGTGATTTGTATTTTCGTGTTTTTAAAATCTAAAATCGCGATTCATATTTCCGCGATTTTAAAATCCAATATCGTGATTCATATTCACGTGATTTTAAAATCCAAAATCGCGATTCATATTCACGCGATTTTAAAATCCAATATCGTGATTCATATTCACGCGATTTTAGAATCCAAAATCGCGATTCATATTCACGCGATTTTAAAATCTAATATCGTGATTTGTATTCACGCGATTTTAAAATCCAATATCGTGATTTGTATTTTCGGGTTTTTAAAATCCAACTGCACGATTCATATTCACGTGGTTTTAAAATCCAACAGCATGATTCACATTCACGCGATTTTAAAATCCAAAATCGCGATTCATATTGACGCGACTTTGAAATACAAAATCACGATTCATATTCATGCGATTTTATAATCCAATAACAAGATTCATATTCACACGATTTTAAAACCCAATATCGCGATTCTTGAAAGAAGTAGAAGTAAGCTTTCTCTTGAATTAGTTACTGTGAAGATGTGATCTATTTTTCATTAGTAAGTAATTTAATAGTCGCGCCTTCCTATAATTGCTTAATTTTTTTTAATATATTAGTGGTCAAAATTTTAAAATTATATTTAAGAAAAATTTAAAGTTAACTGTCTAAATGCTTCTGCCACTTTAAATATTGAATAAAAATCTCCCAGCATAGTTAAAAGTTGCTTTTATAAATCTCAGTATCATATAGAGCACTCCCCCCCCCTCCTCCTAGTGACCTGCATTGTAAAAGTTCAGCTTTTTTTATTTTTGTCCGCTTTAATGCCTGGTGTTGCAATTCGTTTTCGCGTGATTCAAAAATCGTACTCGCAATTCCCATTAAAGTAATTTAAAAATCTAATATCGCGATTTGTACTTAAGCGTTTTTTTAGCGCAATTAGTTTTTCCGCGAGTTTAAAATCCAATGTCGCTATTCGTATTCACACATTTTGCAATATCAAACATCGATTTTCGTATTTATACTCGATTTGAAAAATACTCGTTGCAATTCATATTCACGTGACCATGTCAAGTGCGTACGATCGATGCTACTGAAAAAAAGTTAATTTAAGTATGAGTGGTTAATTAAAAAAGTCAGTGACCAAAATTGTTACTAAGAATCTATCAGAAGGTATTGAGGTGAAAGTTGGCAACTGTTTCAATTTAAAATGGTTGACTGGTAATAAATTTAAAATGATAATTAAGCCGCAACATCCAATAATTGATTAATTTTCTTAAATAGAAAAGTGGTCGAAATTTCAAAATTATATTTAAGAACAATTTAAATTTCACTGTCTAAATGCTTCTGCCACTTTAAATATTAAATAAAAGTTTCCCGGCAGAGTTGTTTTTAAATATCTAATTGATATCACAGTATTATATAGAACATTCCCCCCTACCCCGTCTTCTGCCCGAATCTTTGCTTATTCAGAGGTTGTATACCTAGCTTAAAATAAGCCTTTATGCAAAATTCAAACCTGACGTTTTTATGCATCATGAATTTTATTCTCGACTTGATGCCAATCACCCTTGTTTTTTTATTATATCACTTTCTGAAATCAAGAGAGAGCAATATAAGTCTTATTTTTCAGTACTGCTATTATCGACTAGCATTTATCGTCAAAACATTTTAGTTTAAAATCTTACAATTTAGTCTATCTTTAACTAAAATTTAAGTCCTTGAGAATTTTATAATAAGTCTTAAAAAGTCCTTGAAAAGTACTTGAATTTTATTTTTATAGTAGAGCATGAACCCTGAGTCTATCTAAACTTCTGGTAAGTTGCTTGCATTGCAGATTTAAAGGGTGGAAATGTTTTACTAAAGGATTTTAAAACAATCCTTCGAAAGGGAAAAAAAAAAATATTTTTGTTATTGTGAGTTTGAAATAATTATACTTCGTCGAAAGTGTATGGTATTTATAGTAATAAATATTTTAAAAACTTACACCACTATAATATTAAAACATTTACCCCATAGCTATTTCCCAGTTATAAAACTAAGTGAACTTGACTATATGTAGTGTCGCAATATTTTGCTAATACTTAAATATTTTGTTCGAAAAGTAAGAAAGCAAATTTATAACTAATAGTCAAAAGTATTATTGAAACATTACTGATCCAGGCGGAACAGGTAAAGATCAAAGCCTGTTTGACTTTATTTTGTAACCAACGTTGAAAAGCACAGTTGTGGGCAGAATATTAATTATTAGACCGAATTTTCACTGACTAAATCCTTTTCAAAGGAAAAAAAAAAATGAAGTTTCAGACAGAAACTATTTCTTGGAAGTTCTACGAATAATTAAGAATTAATAGTAATTCAATCAGTAAAATTTGTTTTTTTCTTGTTTTGATAGACGTTAGTCAAATAAGCTTTAGGTTTAATCTATTTTTTTTAAGATATTAATAAATAAAGCATTGCTTTCAATTTAATTTTAATAAATTATGATTGATTGTGGGCTTATGTCTATGAATGTTCAGTTCCACAGTATTGTAATTTTGAATTCAATGCAGAAGGCATGGGAACTCCAAAAAGAAAAAAACAACTAATGCCTGCCCACTCTTCAAAAAATCGTTTGTCGACTTGGCCTCAAGCTCTTTGGCAATTGGCTTTCGATAATATTGACTTTTTTTACTTCTTTCTTGAGTATTTTTATCAATTGTATTTAAATATAATGAATTATATTAGCTATGGAGCTGATTGAGGTTGTAGGCAGAACATTAATTATTGGATCTTCAAATTTTCACTGAATAAATCATTTACAGAGGGAAAAAAAACACAATAAATAATAGTAAAATTCAAGAAATTATTGCTTGAAAATTTAATGAATAATTAAGAATTAATTGTAGCTCAATCAGTAAATTTTGTATTGTTTTTATTCCTATAAACGATAATTTCGAATAAGCTTTAGGTCTGATCATATTAAAAAAAAAAAAAAGTAAAGCATTGCTTGCAATTTAGTTTTAATAAATAACGATTTGTTTAACTTCAATGAACCAGAGAAGTACAATTTATTATAAAGCAACTTCAATTATTATAAAACTATTTTTAAAAAATTCTAAAGTGATTGAACTGATTTTATGCATCGATATTTGTTGTCCTTGGACATTATTCCTGGTGCTATTTAATCGGGGGGGGGGGATTGTTTGTAAAAGGTTCACAACAAAAATAAATAAAAAATGATAAAATAATAAGGATCCTTAGTAAGTGAAACAATTATTTATAACACAATTTATAATATCAATGTGGTACTAGTGAAAACAGGGTGAGTAACGTTTATAAAAGGTGCTTATTTTCGTTTTTTAAAAGCTCTTGAAAGTGCTTTTTTCATTGGGTGTTTTTAAGAAGTGGTTATTTTTCCTTTTCTCAAAATGAGATTTTTCCTTTACTATAATTATATAGATTTTCACTTCAAATCATGCAAAAAGACACAGTTCACATTGCTCTATTCAACGTTTTCACAATTAATTCAACCCCAGTCTATTTCGGCGTATAGAAAGTCCGTAGCGTATGAAAACGCCATTCATTTTACATGATTCAAAATTTCATGATTTTTGACAATTGTCAAAAACAATGTTAAAAGGTTTTTTTTTTACATGACTGTTAAAACAAGATAAAACCGTCGATCGTCTAAAACTTTCTAACCCTGCCTTATGATATTTTTTTAAAGTGCTTAAAAGGTGCTTATTTTTGCTCAATAATTTGGCTACGCACCCTGGAAAAAACTTCTCCAGTAAAAAAATTTGAAAATATGCTCTCAAGCTAGGATGTCACTAAAATTTTCATGACCTTTATTCCAAAATCGATGGTTTTCAAGGATTTTTTTAGCTAATTAATTTTTAAAATTTCTCAGTTTCCACACAATAGTTGGCCACACTCACCATTTATAAATATGTGGCTCTATGCTGCAGCCACCGTTTAAAGTTAATTTAGTGATTTGCCTGAGCATCTTACTCCGGAAGAACATGAAGGTTAGAAATCAGAAGTAGGCTGCTGCAACTATTTTTGGAACCCCCGTGTATCACGTGACTTCTGTAATCTTTTCCTCCTCTGCTGGAATAAGAATAGCGAAATAAAGCAAATATATTTTATTGATCATTCTTTTCTTGCAAATGCGAAAAAATAAATCTTTTACCTAAGTTTTTTTTTTATAAAGTTTAGTTTTACACATGGTTGTAAAAATGAGTTTAAAATTTTATGTTGTTAGAAAGATTTTTTTTTCCTTTGTTTTTATTAAAATAACTTATTTAATGAATCGTGCTGTTTACTGCACAAATTGTTTAACTCCGCTTCACTATATCATGATCACTATATTTTGCTATATCATGAGAGAAAATTTTCCTGCAAATTCTATTTTTCCTTCAAAATTTAAAGCTAAGAGAAAAGGTAAACCTTGTGTAAATCATGAAATTTCAAATGCTGAAAAATTTTTTTCAAAATACAAACTAATTATTGGCGGATAATTAACCTAACTACTTTATCCTCAGTAATCCTGCCATAATTAATTTTCATTTTGATAATTTGAAGAAGAAAATAAATAAATAAAAATTTGAAACTTCATGGTTCATTTTGGATTTATCTGAACTAATTTTTTTCTGAACTTCAAATTTTTAACTAGCCATATAGATTATAGAGAATTCGCCATGAAGGGTTTCTTCAGAGGTATGGGGTCTACTTAAATGTCAGTAAAACACTATCTTTTGGGTATTACCAAAAGATATCAAAAAGGAGATAGCTTACCTCCACCAAAAGGCCGGGAACACTTCGTATTAATCCATAGACTTCTATAAATCATATAAATAATGGCAGTTGAGAGTGAAACATTCAATATTAAATTTTATTCACAATCACAAACATATGGACACAAAATATTTACGGACACACACAACAAAAAAAAACATGCTTCGCATCTCAGTTCTAAAACAGTTCTCCCTCGAACCAGAGTGTCAGTGTGTGTGGGAGGAGTCGGATTAGCCTTGAGCACGTGATTATCACGCGCTCACTAGATGAAATTAAGTGATAGATTAATGATTTTAATTGGAATTTCCAACATCCTCCCACCTTTGAGTTTTTACACCAAGAAACTCAAATACGCTTTTCCAAAATATCCTTTTCGTTTTCCCCAACTTCAAGGGGAAACAGCCTCGATGTTGATCGTAGAACTTCACCACCTTTTGTCTTTAACTTTACGAGTCTGATGTTTCCATCTCGTGACGTGAACACTTCGATGACTTTCCCTAGAGGCCAATCCAGTCTCTTTGTGTTGTCACTGGATATCAGCACAACATCGCCTATTTTGATAGGTGAAGAACTTCGCATTTTTCTATCGAATTGTCTCAGCTGTCCCAAATATTCCGAACGAAAACGTTTCCTCAGATCTTGTCTCAATCTTAGACGGTAGGCAAACCTTTTATTCAAAGATTTGCTGTCCAAGAGATCCAGGTCTGGTAGTCCAACTTCTCTGACCTCTTGAAGGAACATGCTTGGAGTAAGAGGCACTAGATCACTAATATCTTCACTGACGTACGTGAGAGGTCGTCCATTGATGATACTTTCACAATCACATAAGACAGTATTTAATTCTTCGAAGTTGAGAGACGTCCGACCTAAGACTTTGCGAAGTATTCGCTTGAGAATTCCAATCAAACGTTCCCAAAAGCCACCCCACCAAGGTGCAGATGGGGGGATAAACTTCCAGTTAATCTTATTCACTGCACTGTTTTTAACTACTGCATCCCAATTAATCTTTTTAAGAAGATTGTTCGCTCCAACCAAGTTTGTTCCGTTATCAGAGTAAACGATAGCTGGTCTTCCTCTACGAGCCACATATCTTCGAAAAGTCTGTAGAAAACTTTCAGTGGACAGTGAAGTAGTCAGTTCCAGATGTATTGCTCTAAACACAGCACAGGTATAAATGACAATCCACGACTTCTGATTTTCTTTCAGATAGAGAGGCCCTGTAAAATCTATTCCTGTAATTTCAAATACAGAAGCTGCTCTTAGACGGTCAACAGGCAATGGAGCTGTTGGAGTTGCGATTGGTCGTGAATCAAATCGTTTGCAAATTATGCACTTTCTGATAACTTTGCGAACAGTCTTTCTGAACTTCAGAATCCAGAATTCTTCTCTGAGTTGGGTCATAACAATCTGAACACCTGCATGACCAAGAGAACAATGTTTCCAGTGAACAAGCTTTTCAACTATCGGATGATCACTTGGTAACACAGTAGGAAATTTGAAATTCTCCAAGTCGTCCTTTAACGATAGTCTAGTCTTAATTCGAAAAAGTCCATTATCATCCTCAAGAACTTGGAGATTCTGTAGTCGTTTATCATTAGGTCCCGTGAAAGATTCTCGCTGTGCTATTTTTAGCAACGAAATTTCAGTTCTGTTCCTTTCTTCCACAGTTATGTTTCCAAATTTTCTAGCATCTTTCTTCTTCTTACAATTATCCAAAAATCTGTAAACCCAGGAAATAACTATTAGCAGTTTAGAGTAATCGGAGAAAAGATCATAAATTTTGTCTTCATTTTCTGTATTTGTGACGCTGACAACTGTTTTTCTTTTTTCTGCATTTATAATTTCTTCATCAGGAAAATTATTGGATTTAGGCCAATTGTCAGGATGGTTTTGCAACCAGGAGGGTCCACGAAACCAGTCAGACTTTGCTAAAGTTTCAATACTGCATCCTCGGGAAGGCAAATCGGCAGGATTTGATTGACCGGAGATGTGATTCCAATCATCTGGGTCGGTCAAAGTTCGAATTTCTTTCACACGATTATATACAAAAGCAGCCCAGTTTTCATTCCTCTTAATCCAGTAAAGCGCATTGCTGGAATCAGACCAGTATCGTGTGGCAACTTTTTCCATTCGTAAACTTTCTTTGACAGATTGGCAAAGTCTTGCTCCTATGTTACATGCTAAAAGTTCTAGCCTAGATACTGATATTGGCTTCAGTGGGGCGACCCTTGACCTAGCCTGTATTAATTGACAAGTAATTGAGTCCGGTGCTTCACTCCTCAAAAATACGCACGCAGCATATGCTTTTTCGGAAGCATCACAAAATACGTGCAATGTTATTTCCCTAATTCCCTCATTTTTATCTAAACACCTGGGGACAGAAATATCATTTAAAATTTTGAGTTGATTTTTCCACTTAATAAATTTCTTAGCCATCCAAGATGGCAACTCGGAATCCCAAGACAATTTCAATTTCCAGCATTCTTGTAATATTAATTTTGGTATTAAGGTTACAGGACAGGTAAATCCAATAGGATCAAAGATTTTGTGTACGGTTGACAAAATATTTCTTTTAGTTACTGATTGATTATTTGCAATGGGATCTAAATCTCTTAAATCAATGGATAAAATGTCCTTCTTACTATCCCATTTTAAACCCAATACAGGAACTGTTTTGGTTTCGATCATTTCAGATTCAAATTCCTCAAAAGGAGTATGCTCCCACCCACGTAAATTAAATTTTGCGGAAGCGAGAATTTCTTGTGATTCATGAATAAACTTAACTAATTCTTCTTTATTTTCAACACTGTGTACACAATTGTCTACATAAAAGGATTTCAAAAGTTTTTGAGATGTTTCTCTAAATTCAGAAGAAACATTATTCAAATGAAATTCAAGAGTAGCTCCTAATAAGAAAGGACTCGAGGATATTCCAAAAACAACCCTTTTATGCTGAAAAATTCTCGAATGTTCTTTTTCACCGTTCTGCCACCATAAAAATTTTAAATAAGGCCTATCTTGTTCATGGAGTCCGATTTGCAAAAATGCCTTTTCAATATCGGACACAACTCCATATTTTCCTATTCTAAACCTATTTATGACAGAAGGTATAAGTTCTACTAAGTTGGGCCCCTTTTCTAAACAGTCATTAATAGAAGGCGACTCTTTATCTCGAGCGGAGCCATCAAAGACGGGTCTAACCTTCGTTGTCGAATTTTCTTTAAAAACAGGGCGGTGAGGTAAATAGTGTTCTGGTTCAGAACAATGCGCCTCCTCTATGATACCCTGATCTAACCAATCATCAAAAATTGTTTCGTATTCAGTAATTTTGCCTAATTTCTTAAGGGATTTTACACAATTTTCGAGTCTTTTCTCAGAAATGCCCTTACAATTTTTTAAGGGGGGATGCCCATCAATCCAGGGCAATCGAACTTGATACCTCCCCTCAGAGTCTCTAGTTACGGTTCGAAAAAAATGCTCTTTCGCCGATTGTTCCAATTCTTCCCTACTTTTTTTCTCACTGGGGTCAGCAATACCAAGTGTGTCTAACCGCCATAAATCTGAAATATTCACATCATTTACATGACAAGATAGTACGGTATTTGTACTATCTTGTTCTTCTGCCTTATTATTCTTTCCCATTAGAGTCCAACCTAATTTAGTTCCTACGCAAACCAATCCTGAACTAAGTTCCTCTATTCCCCCACTGAGCAGTTTGCCAGCGATGTCAGCCCCAATTAACAAATGAATTTCTAAGGGAGAAGATTGATACAACAACTGATCATTATAACCCTGTGTAGTATCAGTTAAAAATATGCTACGAGATTTAAGTTCTTTTATATGAGGGAATAAATTTATTCTAGAAATATTAGAACAAATTACTTCCTGATCCAATACCTCAAAATTACAATGATAACTATTATCTACATTACTTATATGAACTAAATATCTTCTATGATTTTCTGTCTTTTTAACACCCCCAAATAAAGAATGCAAAATAGATTCTTCACCAATAATATCATATTCCATACACGTTGCAGCGTATTTCGATATGTACGATCGCTGCGAACCCGTATCAATGAGAATCCGAATAAATTTGGTTTTATTATCCCCTCGTATTTGTACTACTAATGTTTGTAAATAAACCTGACGCATGCATGTAGTATTAGTTAAAGAGCTTTCCGTAACGACTTTTTCTTCCGACCCCTTTTCATTAATTTTATTGCCATGAAATTCTTCATTCATTTTACACATAATTAACAAATGTTGCCCATTACATTTCAAACAATTAACTTTATTTTTACAAAAGCGCGCAATATGTCTATTAGGCTTATAACTTAAGCATCGAAAACAGATACCCTTCTCCATAAGTATTTCTTTCTTTTTTTCAAATGGTAAACTCATAGCATATCTACAATCTTGACTTAAATGGGATTTATTACAAAATACGCACTCATCCACTTTCGAATTTGCCAGATGTGAAACGTTTTGTTTTGAGCTATTAATTAAATCAGCGGCAGATATCTTATTCCTCTGGAAGTGGTGAGTCATCGGTTTTCTGTTATGATTTTCTAATCCGAAAGGGGAACGAGCTATCAATAATTTTTGTTCTGATTCTATTTCCTTTTTCAAAAAATTTAAGAGATTAGCTAATCTATCATTTCCAGAAATCTCTGTTTTTAATTCACTTTGAGCCCGTTCATATATCTTCAATAAATCGC